>NC_056660.1:52136000-52464500 GCF_018350195.1 Panthera tigris
TGTTCTTCCTGTTCTCACCTCACTGATAGCTAAGATGGTATGTTAGGACCTGTCATTCCCACCCTTTGAGTAGGATGTAGGACTGAGAATGTTTTGCCTTTCACATCCATCCTAGAAACTGCAGCAGGGAGACATGTTGAAGACATTTTTTTGTGGTTGTTTTTTTAGTTATTGGGGCAAATTCTTGTTAATTTCATTTCTTGTTAATCACCTCAATGATTGGTGTTAATACTCAGTCACAAAGCTGAGTTTAAAAAATCATACCCTACCTTTTAGGTAAAATGTCAAAACCTAGACTCTTCCCAACATCTCTTTCCACATTCACTATCATTGTTACGGCTTCTTGGTGCTTAGTGCTTTGTCCACATAGTTATTTCTGTGTTGATCACGCTGTATTATATTTGGTTATGTGTTTGCCCCCACAATAGACTGTTTCTTGAGGTCAGAGATTGTGTATGATATCTAGTATCTGGTACTCGGTGACTGTTCCACAAAAGGTAATATTTTCTTTCGCTACAGACACAGGCTGCTGTAAACATTGCCTTTACTTGTTTTTCACTTCAAAATGGAAGACTTTTTAAAAATTTGGTTTTTGCTAATTATACATTTAATTTAAAATTTAAAATTAAATTATAATTTAAGAAATTAGCTTTTTGCTAATTATAAAAATAATAAGGCTCATCTTAAGAAAAGTAAGCCATTTTTAAATATATAAAATAATAAGCAGGGGTGCCCTGGGTGGTTCAGTCAGTTAAGCATCTGACTTCAGCTCAGGTCATGATTTCATGGTTTCTGAGTGCAAGCCCCACATTGGGATCTGTACTGACAGCGCAGAACCCGCTTCAGATCCTCTGTCTCTGTCTCTCTCTTTCTCTCTCTGCCCCTCCCCTGCTCACTTTCTCTCTCTCAAAAATAAATAAACAGGGGCACCTGGGTGGCTCAGTCGGTGAAGCGTCCGACTTCAGCTCAGGTCACGATCTCGCGGTCTGTGAGCATCCGTGAGTTCGAGCCCCGCGTTGGGCTCTGGGCTGATGGCTCAGAGCCTGGAGCCTGCTTCCATTCTGTGTCTCCCTCTCTCTCTGCCCCTCCCCTGTTCATGCTCTGTCTCTCTCTGTCTCAAAAATAAATAAACGTTAAAAAAAAATAAAAAATAAATAAATAAACATTGAAATAATAATAAAATAAAATAATAAGCCAAATTTCTTCGGTACTAACGCCTCACTTTTCTATCCTGTGTGGTAATCACTGTTAAATTCTAGAACATATCCAAACATTTTAAGTCATGTATATGTGTATAACCACAAATAGGATCATACCATAACGTACCTGCTTTTTTTTTTTTTTAACTAATGTTTGGTGGATAGGTACACACACGTACATATCTAAATAATACTGTTAGCAATACAGGTTGATTATGACTCCCTCTAGGCCCAAACTGATTGCATGCCAATTCCCAGGCTTTGCTTTTGATAATGCAAATGGTTTAAGGCTAGGAACTATCCTTTCCTTCTGCTCTATGAACAGCATTTCCTTTTGTTGACAAATCATGTTCTAAATAGATGTTATTTGGCCAATTTTGTTAAATTAACGCTATTACTCTAATAGAAAAACAAAGATTACTTGGCTCATTGACTTCCTGCTTAATCTCTTTCTGGACTTCCTAGTAGCCTTATGGAGAGTCCTGTGACCCAAGGAATTCTATCAGATATAACATCTGAGATGGGCTAAAGCCCCCTAAATTCTTAGAATTATAAACTTTTACAACTAGAAAGAATCTAGGGTTTGTGTTTTTTTTAGCAGGTTCTCCTTTCAGAGATGAAGATATTGAGACCTAGAGAGATAAACCACCAGGAAATGGTAGATTTAGAACTAAATCCTAGATCTCACTTGGATTCTCTGAGATTGTTGGCCCCATGCCTTAGTGTAAGTGCAAGATGTATTATTATTAATAAAGTAGTTCAGTAATAAAAAGTCAGTTATAATTGAATTTCTTTGCTAAGAAAACCATCAAATAGCTATGGAACACCTTTTACCCCTTGTTTAAATCAGATTCATTTTTATGATAAATTATTTAAAAGCAAGTTTAAAAAAATATAAAATCTTAAGTGCTATTAAAAATTGATTAGGCATGCATTATTCTTTCATTGACCCAGTTCAGATTGTTTTTTAATTTTTTTTGGTCAAAGCTAATAAATTTGAGTAGATGTTTCAGACAGACATTTTGTAATCATTTGGTCATCAGTCAATTAATCACAACTTCATAAATATTGATTTCAGATTATATTTATTTTTCATTCCTGAAAGACAATCTTTTTTGTTGTTGTTTGTTTTAAATTTATACTCCCCCACTTGGATTGTGGTTAACACTGAGGAAACTCATAAAAGTTGGATTAATTTAAGCATAGGTGCTGGCCCAGCCGCATGGACGTCAAGAATGGTACTGCCTTCTCACAGGCTGCAAATTCTGAACTAAAACGTCTCAAGATAGTGGCATGAAAGATGCTTGTTACTACTATAGCAAAAGAACTTGGGTTTTTCTTGCAAGGTTTTTGTTTTTGTTTTTGTTTTTTTAAAGAAAAGACTACTAAAAGTTAGCCTGCGTTCATTTAATGTACTTCTATTAAAAACATTAAGGAACAACGAATTCAGACAATGTTCTGCCTCATGGAGCTTTCATTCTAGTGGGAAGGTTCTCCAAGCATTGGCTTGGAGCCAAATCTTTGCCTCTTGAGTAGCAGTTGAGGTTTTAATGCTGAATTTGCATATCAAGTTTGTATGTAAATCACAATATAAGTGATTGCGAAATGAATAAATGAATGAATGAATGAATAAATAAATAAATAAATAAATAAATAAAATTAGTTATCTGTTGTTCCATCAATATTTAAAAATTTTAAATGGCTTTTTAAAAATGTTTATTTAATTTTGAGAGAGAGAGAGAGAGAGTGTGTGTGTGTGTGTGTGTGTGTGTGAGCGGGGGAGGGTCAGAGAGAGAGGGAGACAACAGAATCAGAAGCAGGCTCCAGGCTCCGAGCCGTCAGCACAGACCCCGATGTGGGGCCCAAATCCACAAGCTGTGAGATCATGACCTGAGCCGAAGTCGGACGCTTAACCGACTGAGCCACCCAGGAGCCCCTAATTTTTTTTTTTTATATGCCAGGCACTGGTCTAAAAGTTGGGTATACAGCTGTGAATGCCTGCCTACTTTTATTCATTCAACAACCACTTCACTGACTACCACTGACATGCCAGCCACTGTGCTATTCTAATGAGCCATTTTATAAATGGAACCACTGAGCCCAGCTCTTCTATTCTACCATAAAAATGCCTATTTCTACAGTAATTTCTCTTCCGGATGTGCTTATTGTCAGTTAGCCTCTGGCATTGTGACACAGCAAGTTATCGTTTTAAATATTTTAAAATGTTGCAAATTGGGTGATTGTTTTAAATTAGGTAATTTTTAAAAGAATATTTTAGTTCCACCTAAGGCTAAGTGGTACTTCACAAATGTTTGTTGAATGCAAGAGAATAAATAAAGGAAATGTTATCTCTGGGAATATTGTAACAGATTTTAACAGGAACCAGAAGACGGAAAAGCAGTGGGATTTGCCACAGTAGCAGAATCCGGAACCCAGTTCTGAGATCCTGACTGCTTTTGTCTTTAAATTGCCCGCAGAGCACTTCTTTTTCTTTTTGCCCTTTGTTTAGGGGTTAGCAGAACTTCCAAGGTAAGATCCTCCCATAAGAACTTAAAGCCAGGCCCTTGTTTTCATGTTATTTACTTAAGCCCTATAAATAATGGCACTCCATCTGAGGACACCTCTCTTACAAAGGCATCCTGCACTTGGCCATGGAGTCATCAGCGGCTGGCTGCAGCCTTGCCAAGTTGCTTTAGGTAAAGCATCAACACCTCCTTTACACACTCAACACTCCCCGTCATTGTTTTAGCAGCTGAGTCATTTACTACAAGTGTTATTTAAGATATGGCTCTATTTCCCCATATCACCATCTTCACCTCTCTGATCTGTGATTTTTACTTCTTTTTCTCCCCACACCACTCACTAAGACAAGTCTCAACTTTTGTCTCTTTCATGAGGCTTTTCTTGCATGCCCGAGCCTCCTCATAACCCTCTTGCCTTTCAAATTCTGTATCACTTCTAATCTATATCAACCAATTTTGTACCTCATGAATGTATTCTCCAAGCCCCTATTGAACACCTACTATGGCTCAAGCACAATGACAAATGCTAAAGCTAAAAAGCTGAAAGACTGGCTGGAAGTCTGAGATCAAGGTGTCATAGGCTTGCTGCCTTCCGAGGGCGATGAAGATGAATCTGTTCCATGCCTGGCTCCCAGCTTCTGGCGGTTTTCTGGCATTCTTTGGTGTTCCTTGCTTGTAGAAGCATCACTAAGATGCCTACCTTCATATTTATGTGGCTTTCTCCCTGTGTGCATGTCTGTGTTCTAATTTCCCCTTTTTATAAGGTTGGCAGCATGGATTAAGGGCCCGCCCTACTTCATTACCACCTCATCTTGCTTAATTAGTTATATCTGTGATGACCTTCTTTCCAAAGAAGGTCACATTCTGACATAATGGGCTTAAGACTTCAAAATATGAATGGGGGGGTACACAACTCAACTTGTAACAGTATCTGTGAACACTATTTAAAATGATGTCCAACTCCCTACCTTCAGGGCACATGGTTGGTCTGCTAGGCCTTGCCCTCCTGTCTGTGGTGGGAGCCTGGGTCTAGTTTAGCAAATAACATACAAGTAGAGGTAATATGGTTACTTCTTGGCTGGAGCATTTCATTGTCTGTTTGAGGTTGCTGAGAGCTCTCTTTCCCTCTGCCGTGGTGACCATCTAGCATGTAAGATGGAACATATACAGAAAGCAACATGGAACGAGCTTTGACTCTTGATCGGCAAATAGCCTGAAAGAAAACTGAACCTTTATTATTATGAGTGACTAATTTGTGTTACTATATCATAACCTAGTCTTTCCTGTTACAATAACTTTGAGGAATATGATTTATTTGTATTTTGCTAAGGGCTGAATTGTGTCTCCCCAGAATTTATATGATGAAGCCTACACTCTCAATGTGACTGTATCTGGAAATAGGGTCTTCAGTAGGTAATTAAGGCTAACAGAGATCATGAAGATGGGACCATAATCTCATTGGACTGTGGCCTTGTAAGAAGAAAAAGATCTCTCCTTCTCTTTCTCTCTCTCTCTCTCTTTCCCATCTCCCTATTTTTATTTCTTTCTGAATTTTCATTTCTCTCTTTCTCTCCACTCCCCTCCCCCACTTAGGGACACATGAAGACCAAGGCCGTCTGCAAGCCAGGAGGAGAACTCTCCTCAGAACCCGACCACCTGTGGCATTCTGATCTGGGACTGTCAGTCTCTGAACTGTGAGAAAATAAATGTCCGCCACTTCAGCCACCCCATCTGTGGTATTTTGTTAGGGCAACCTGAGCTGGCGAAGTCACTTTTTTTTCTTACTTATATTGATTTATATGTTTTCCTACTTATGCTTATTTAGACTCTCATAATTTTTTCTTGTGCTTTTTCTAATCTATGAAAAATATTAGTTTTATAATTATAAAAGATTTAACACTTAAAGAAAATTCCTTCAAAGCATGCATCATTATGCCACGTATTTTAGTAGATGTGCCACCCAGGTTATCTTTACAATGAACTAAATTCAAAGGAAAACCAAAATTCAATTCAAGTTCATAGAAATGTGTTGAAAGCCACAGCTCTCGTGGCCGCTGTCCTGAAGAGCCTCACACCAATCTTCTACCTCTCTTTCTGCAGATACAGACTTTTAATGATAACACAAACCATTTCTGTACTTCACGAACTGAAACGGCGATTTGTGGTGTGGCATCGTTCTCAGTCTTCCTCGAGTGTTCCCTGAGATGGAGGTAACTGTGATAAACCGTATAACTGTTCACCAAAATCGGCTTCCGCTCCACTTCCTGGACGAGGATTAGATTGTAGAGTTCCACCAGAGTTGGGCCAATGAAATGTGAGCAGAAGCGACATAGATCTCTTTCAACCCGAAGCTCTAAGAGCCCGTGCTTCCTTCCTCACTCCTCTCCCCCTCGCTCTGGGTACTGGCAGTCGCTCCCTATGCCTGGGTCACAGGGAAGACAACAGAGGGCAGAGCTTCAGGCCAAGTCCAGTAGACTTGAAACATGAGCTGGGAAGTCTGTTGTTATAAGCCACCATGATTCTGGAGCGTTTCTTTCTTAACAGCTACACATCCTAGCCCATCCTCACCTATACAACGTTGGGCACGCTGTGTGAGACTCGGTGTGTGGTGTCTGTGTCTGTACACATGGCACAGGTTAGCTTTTCCTTGGGACAACCTGTGTGACAGACACAGACATAAAGCACTCTGTTCTCCCTTTAGGGGAATCTTGGTGCTGCAGCAGTTGAGGGTATTGTCAGCAAACGTCCTTCAGTTCTCAGTCCTTCAGGGTCTGCCTCAGCTGCAGAGAACCATCTCTACCAACGTCATATCCTTCCTAGGCTGGCCCACATCTGGCAGCCGAGGGAGGTAGGGATGTAAAGGTCCGGCCAATGAAGGACAGCTCTGTTGGGTCATTCAGCTCTAGAGCCCCCTGTGAAATCTGTCAGGTGAGGGTGGGCCCGCACCCCAGCCTGGATCCTTCCTTTGCCCAATCCTACTTCCTTCGCTTCTTGTCCACAGGTGTCGACCACAAGGGCACTTCCTAACAAACCTTTTGCACATTCAGCTGTTTCAGAGTCTTCTTCCCAGAGAACCCAGTCTGCCCCCAACTTGCCTACCTTTAAAGAAAATGAGAGAAGTGAGTGTGTGTGTGCGTGTGTGTGTGTGTGTGTGTGTGTGTATACACACATATGCTGCCAGTGGGTCTCTGTGCCTCGTTGTCTCCCCCACTTTCCTCCTTTGGTGACCCATTTGTTCATAAATATGCCATTATTACTAATTAGCTGCAGCCAACCTCTGCTCCTGCGGGCCTCGGAGACTGTCTACCTTCCTCTAGCAGGTATGACAAATGTGCGAGCATAACTGGCAGAGTGTGACCTCGTTTCTTTGTTTAAAGTCGTTGGGAATAAGAAGGACCATTCAGAGGTCAAGAGGCTGGGCCACTTTAATTTTTGTGTTTTATTTATTTTTAGATTCTTCGGTATATTAAAAACTGAAAAAATGCCGAGTGTCACAAATTGTGTGGTGTATGCTGAATATTTACATTTAACAGATTCATTCCTTTAGCCCAAAATACAAGGCAGTGCAATTACTTTCACATTGACCAAAATAATTATAGGATTTATCATAGCCTATGAACTCCTGGCACTACAGGTAGTACTGTCTTGTACAAGTTTGGGTTTGTTTCTGTTTGTTTCCAATCCATGGGTCACATCCCCATCGGCGGGCCATGAAATCAATTAGTGGGTGAAGAACAGGGCAACCAAAGTGGAAAAAACTCCTTCACCCCCTGTCCCTCCAGCCAAGGTGAAGTAACTGAAAATTTTTATGTGGGATTTGTGACTGTCCCCTTCTAGCTGATGCAGTCTCCTCATTTATCCCGACTTTCTCCACTTTCCCCAGGCCTTCTCCTTCACCTCCATCTGTCCTGATTGCAACCAACACTTTAAGAACCTTCCAGTTGCACACAATGGAACATAAATACACGTTACATTGCATGTGGTAATGGTAAAAGTATTATTTGTTCTGGGTGGTGATGTAAAGTAGATTTCTTACCGAGTCAAGTATTAAAATGTTTGAGAACTAGTATCTTAATGTATATATTTGGGCCGAGTGTTGGATGTCTCCTTTTAATATCATCAGTGTGCCTCTATGACAGAGTATTTATATTCTTTTTTTTTTAATTTTTTAAAATGTTTTATTTATTTTTGAGAGAGAGACAGAGAGAGGGTGCGAGTGGGGGAAGGGCACAGAGAGGAGGAGACACAGAATCCGAAGCAGGCTCCAGGCTCTGAGCTGACAGCACAGAGCCCGACACGGGGCTCAAAGTCACAAACTGTGAGATCATGACCTGAGCCGAAGTCAATGTTTAACCGACTGAGCCACCCAGGCGCCCCTATATTCTTTTTGAGATGATGTTAAAAGTCAAATTTTGAGTCAGCTGATAAAGGTAAGACTTGGGGCAAAAGAATCTAGTTCTCTTCCAAAAGAGGCTTCTTTGCCCCCGTTGCCTGTTCTTCTTACTCCTTCACCAAAGCATAAAGTTACACGTTATATGGTTTCAAGGAATAGTCTAAACCTCGTTGCTGTGACTTTACAAAAACTGCGGAGAAGCAAAAGGAAAGGGTCTTTTATTGCAATTTATTTCTCAGACACATAACCCTAGCAGAGCGGCTAAAGGTAACTCAGTGAGAATGGTGGTTCAGTCCTGCAGATCCTTCTGGTGGACATACTGGTAAATAGCTTGCCATTCTTCCTGTTGTATAGTTAGAAAATTGAGGTTCAGAGAGGTAATGAAACCGCATAGGTATTAAATGCCATAAATAGATTTTCTGACTTGTATTCCAATGGCTGTTTATTCAACAATAATTTGTCAAGGATGCGCTATGTTCTGGAAAATATGTGTTAGGCCTGAAGGATATTGAACTGAGAGAGACGTGGTATCTGCCTTCAAGGAGCTTAATCACTCTGGTACTAAAAGTACCTTTAAAACTCAATCAAAATATAGTAAGATAATATAGCCATAACAGCTACCACTTATAGAGCACTTATTCTGGGGGCAGGTGTGACATCTTGCACAGTGCTGTGGAGACCCTGAGGAGAAAGTCTCTTTCAGGGTAGGGATCAGGTAAGCTTTTGCATTCCTGGGAAAGGATAGTTGGAATGTCCAGTAGCCAGAGGAGACAGCACGGGCCCTCAGAACAGTGGGAACTGTGTGTGCAGAGGAAATGGCTGGGTGACAGAGAGCCTTCTGTTACCAGGATGCATGCACGACTTTGGCTATGCAGTAGGGGAAGGAAATCAGGAATATTCCGGAATTTCTACTTGGACAGCAAGGTGGGAGGTGGGATGGAGGCAATTACTGAACTTGAGAAGTTTGTTTAAGATTCAGTGTTGGGATCTTTAAATGGATATTCACTGTCCAGAAGAATTAGCACGTTCTAAACTGTTAGGTTTGTATTTGTCATAAATGACTAGGTTGTAGGAAAAGCTGGTTAAAGTCAGGTTTTTTTGTTGTGACTGGCTTTGCAGGATTTATTTGGAAAAGAAGAATATATCTTGGGATACTTCAATATGCAAACTTTTCCATGAAGGGCTCTTGTCTCTTGATTTAAATTCTATAGCTAAAAGATTGAGGAAATAAGAGAACTCAGTTTTAAGATGTTTATATAAATATAAGAAACCAATGCAATAGATGGACAATGGACAGGTAGTTACCAGAAGATTCAGTCTTGTTGAATGAAAACAGGATACAGTTGAAAATAAAATTTGTATTCAATGATGCTTGAATAACTCTGTCATTACTTTGTTATGTTAGTCATTATTTGGGTGGATCTACAAGGGATATAACATCATTACATAAAAATAAATTTTTATTTACTTCAAAGATTTCATTTTTAAGCAATCTCTACATCCAAAGTGGGGCTCGAACTCACAACCCTGAGATTAAGACTCACATGCTCCACCGACTGAGCTAGCCAAGCTCACCTAAAAATAAATTTTCATGAGTATGAAAGTATAAATCTGGAGGACGCCTGGGTGGCTCAGTCGGGTAGGTGTCCAACCAGCTCAGGTCATGATCTCATGGTTCCTGAGTTCAAGCTCTGCGTTGGGCTCTCTGCTGTCAGTGCAGGGCCCGCTTGGGATCCTTCATTCCTGCTGTCTCTGCCCCTCCCCCGCATGCGCGCTCTCTCTCTCTCTCTCTCTCTCTCTCTCTCTCTCTCAAAAACAAATAAACGTTAAATAAAAGTATAAGTCTGTAGGAGTCAAAACATGTGCTAAATGGGATCAAAAATTCAATTACTGACTAAAGCCCTTTTCATTATTTTTTTACTATATTTTTAATGTTTATTTACTTTGAGAGAGAGAGAGAGAGAGCATACTGGGCAGAGAGAGAGGGGGAGAGAGAGAATCCCAAGCAGGCTTCACGCTCAGCGCAGAGCACAACATGCGGCTCAATCTCATGACTGTGAGATCATGACCTGAGCTGAAATCAGGAGTTGGGCCTTTAACCAACTGAGCCACCCAGGTGCCCCAAGCCCTTTTGTAAACTGGTGAAAATAGAGTATGCTGTGCTTTTTAGAGAACAAATGGAGGTAATATTTTGGAAAAGGAAAGCAAGGCAGGAAGGAAATGTATACACACTGTGTTCCTGCCGTATGTGTATCGACATACTTCCTCTCCACATACTGCCTTCATATGCAACTATAAAGCAAATATCTGTTATGCAGAATTCAAACGACCAGAGATCTCAGATAACCGGTATCAATACTACACAAATATAATTGGAATTCTTAATGATGATTCTGTGACTCTGAAGGATCTTGCCATGCCTCTGGGATCCTCAAGGCTGTATTATTAAATTATGTCAAGGTCCATATTAGTGTTAATTATGTTTTATTATATTATTTGAATATTGGTTATCCTTCTGTGCTATACATTGTTACCCTCCTTTGACCTGATAGCTAATTAACTATGTTTTAATTTGCTGTGTGTAAATTTTGTGAAAAAAGTACATTAACATGCACATTTGATTTCATAACTGATCTTTAGCTGTGAGTGTAAATGTGGCATTTGATAAAACATGCCACTAATATGAAAAGAATATAACCTAGATGCACTATTACTGTCTTATATATATGTTTTCTTCTACATTACCTTCTTGAGGCATTTGGCAGGAAAAAGGTGGTTTTTTTTTTTTGGTTTACAAAAAAATCAAGATATAATGTTAGTATATGGCATCAGTGAGCCCTGGTCACTGTCTGGTTTACTATTCTGTTCTCTAGCTTGTGCTCTGTAGCTCTGTTTATCTCTTTAGTTCCAAGTTTGATCTTTGGTGATAATACCAAAGACACGTCTCGGAACAATCAACATTTGGCAGAATGTGCTTTCTAATTCTAAGTTTGCAGACCATAATAACCAAGGTAGGGTGTTCAAGTCAGGGAACCCATCCTTTTGGAGCCCTCTCCTCTAAACTAGCTCCAATTTGAAGGAATGATAAGAGGTTTGTTTTCAGGATAGTAATAATGGCCAGCTGCTTACTGGACTCCACTTACTGGATTTCAGTCAGTCGTAAGAGCTTTAAGTGCTTCTGCTCATTTAATTCACAGTACAACCCTGTGAGATTGTTACTGTTTTACTTTTGAGAAAACTGTGGTTCATTCGTTCATTTAGCAAGTGCATATGGAACACATACTATCTGCCAGGCACCAGTCTAGGTTTGGGCCTAGCAAAGAGTAAAATAGACACAGAGTTCCCACCTTCTTAGAGTCTACATTTGCTGTAGCCTCCAAAAAGGTTTTGAGAACTTGGGAACCTCAAGCTAGAGTGCCTTTTGAACTCTAAGCCAAAATGTCACAGAATCTATTTCGCTCAGCGAGGGTTTCTGAGTGTCTACTGTGCATGCTCAATGGGAACAGCCTAAGACTGAGAGTCAGACATCCTCACGATGTGTCTTTGGGGCAAGTTCCCAAGCTTCTCTGACTGTATGGGTACTAGATGAGGTATCACTGAGTTACTCTATTTTTGTAATGATTCTTTGTGCCTAAAACCTTTGGATACAGTCTATAAAAATATATGTACTCCAGAAACATTTGTAGATGCTGACTTTGAGGAATGTAAACCTTCTGTAGGATTATGTAGTTTGAAAGTTTATTATTAAGCTTTGGATTAATAATTAGAAAAATTGGAAAGATGCTATTATTTCAGTTTTACATTTGTGAAAACTGAGGTGAAGTGGCTTGCCCTGGACACAGAAGGGACAAACATTGGGACAAAGATACAAATTCCTCTCTTCTTGGGGGTGCCTGGGTGGCTCAGTCAGTTAAGCGTCCAACTCTTGATTTCAGCTCAGGTCATGATCTCATGGTTTGTGAGTTCAAGCCCCACATGAGGCTCCATGCTCTCAGTGCAGAGTCTGCTTGGGATTCTCTCTCTCTTCCTCTGTCTGCCCCTCCCCTGCTCTGTCTCTCTCTCTCTCTCTCTCTCTCTCTCTGTCTCTCTCAAAATAAATGAATAAGCTTAAAAAAATCCTGTCTTCTCACAAATTCTGGCCCAGCTCTGTCTCTATTTGGAAGGTAAAACTGAGCTTGTCTTGGAAAGAATTATTAATCTTTTAGTATATTCAAGATACTGTGAACAAAGATAAATGGAATACAGACTCTACTTTGTAGCACTTGTAGTTCAGCAGTAGGGGAAACAGTTATACATAAAAACTTCTAAAAAGGAATAAAATGGTAAGAGTCTTAAGGAAGATTAAAATATGTGGCAATGGGAATTGGTTGGTGGGATAAATTATTTTAAGTGGGCATAAAAAAAGAGTACGTAGAAAAACACCATTTAAGCTTGTCGTATATGAACATATGGAGTGTGTGTGTGGGGGGGGGGTATTCTAAGTGATAGCCTAAGGTAAGTTATGGAAATAGGAAAGGATTAAGAAACAACTCAGAATTCAGTTTAGCCGGAGCATAAGCTGTGTAAGGGTAGCAGTAGAAAGGCCGGCGAGACAGGCTTGAGGCCACTGGTGAAGGTCCCCAGGAATTGGACTTTGCTTTGTAAGCTCTTAGGAGCCAAAGGACATTTTGAGCAAGGGAGTGTATGATCAGAGTTGTGCTTCAGGAAATCCAAACCATCAACAGTGTATAAAATGAATTGGATTATGGAAAAAAAGGCAGAGTGTTATGCATGCTCCATGGTGCCAGGAATAAGAGAGGTGGATCTATATAGACTGGAATACTGAAGGATTTCCTAGAGCAGGGATAACTTGGTCTGGGCTTCGAAGAATGGCCAGATCTGCTAGGGAGAGGTCTTGGTGGATGAGGATAAGCATTCATCCTTCTAGCATTCATTCTCATCAGGACTGTGGTCGTTTTAGGAATAAAAAGACATACGCCCTTTGAAGAGCAAAACGAATAAACAGAAGGGCCCCCCAGAGTGAATCCGAAGGTTCAGAAAGCTCTGGAATCAACCAAGGAAGTAGAGTCAGGGGCCAGAGATGCCTCTGGGGCTGCATGACCTAATCCTAGGGCAAGTTGAGGCCCCGAGACAGGAATTTGACTCTTAAGGGGAATGTGAGGCTTTATGGTATTCCCAATAGCATCAAAACTTAAACAGTCATCACTAGATTTATAGAGGATGGATGGACAAGATTAGACCAGGTGGCTGGACAAGACTCAGAAGCTCAGCCTGAAGCAATGCAGCTCTGCTAGGAACAGCTGGGAAACAGCTGCAGCCAACAGCCCCTGCTGGCAAGCTACTGCCAGCGACAGGCGTGCTCAGCACCAGGAGAAGTGACACGAAACCTGCAACATGAAGCACTGGGCATCAGACCTTCCAGGCCAAACCTGAGACACACATTAGGAGGCCTCTTTCTGCTGGTTGACTTACTGTATTTCACTTGCCCAGGGAGGAAAAATGCCAGTAGATTATCTTTCTTGCTTCAAAAGGAGACCAGGAACCTCCATTTTGAGTTTCTTAGGTCTTATATGTCATTGTTGTCTACACAGCAAGCCTCCTGAAACTGACAGACTTTAATGTGTTAGTGTGTTTGTGTTTACGAAATTGCCAGGATGTTGTCGGGCTGATTCATCATTTTACATTCCTACCAGCAGTGTATGGAAATTCCAGTTGGTCCACATCCTTTCCAACGGTTGGTATGGTTGGTTAGGCTTTAAAGGGTTAGTCATTCTAATAGGCGTATAGTGGTATCTATCATTGTGTTAATTCGCATTTCCCTAAAGGATCTTCTCATGTGCTTACTTGCCATCATATACCTTCTTCGATGAGGTGTCTGCTCAAATCTTTTGCCCGTTTTAAAAATTGGATTCTTGCCTTCTTTTTAGTTCTAAAGATTCCTCATATATTTTAGATACAAGTCTATGATCAGACCTATACTTTGCAAATATTTTTTCCCAGTTTTTGGCTTCTCTTTTTATTTTCTTAACAGTATCTTTTAAGAGCAGAAGCTTTTTAATTTTGATGAAGTTTTTGCTTTCTCCTTCCTCCATCTCTCTGATTCTTTCCAATCCAAAAACAAAGCGGATTCTGTTGGCTCACCGTGGCTGATGTTTGAACAGGGCCATGCTGGGTCAAGTTGCACCTGAGTTTAGTTCAGGCATTCCCCCTTATATGTTTGTGATTCCATAGTTTTTGTGGCAAAGAGTACAGGAATTGAGTGAAAGAGGACCATGGAAGGTGAAGGTTTTGTGGGAACTCTCATCAGATCTTCAGTTTGCCCAAGAATGGCACTCAACCCATTCCAAAGGATTTTGAGGGAGTTTCTCTTATATTCATTAAAAGCAGATTCCTTGACAATTGTCTTTTTGGACATTTGGATCTGGTGCAAAATGTGACTTATGTAGGAAGGGAAGATTTGAGTCTGAGCCTTGTGACTTAGGGTGGTAGATTTCCTTGAAGGCCACTTCAAGTGACTTCAAAGTATTGACTTCTCCTGATATTTGAGTCATTCTCCAAACCCTTCAGAGGCAAAGTTGCTTCTTGTTAATAAATTTATTTATTTATTTATTTAGAGGGATAGAAAGTCAAGGCTAAGAACAGCTAGTCTTAATTTCCAGAAAAATATCTGGAATATCCTTTAAAAACTGTATTTCATGATCCTCTAAAAACTGTTTCTAAAAATGTGTTCCTATACCAGAACAGATAATTGTTTCCAACCCCGTACTTACTGAATCAGAACATCTAGTCTGTGGGTCTGCCTGTGATTCTTCTGTACATCCACACTTTAGAAATTAGGAAGAAATGGCTTTTCTTGTGTGTTTGATCAGTTATACAATGTGAATGCTGGCCTTTGTGCTGGGGCAAAAGGATCACAGGAAGGCAGACTTTATAACCAATTTCATGCTTTTTATAATCAAAATTGTGTACTTCTAGAGAAGGTGTAGGAAAGCAGGATGAGAATCCCACACCGACCCCTGGAGCAGAAGGGGTTAAGTTGCAGGATGCTAACTAGCAGGACTGGATTATTACCTGCTCTAGGCAGGAATGCACCTAAGTCTATTGGCTGCAGGCAACAGAGTCCCTAAGGGGTGTGGGGCAGAGGCATCTGTGGTTGGGAGGCATTATTTACTGCCTATTCTGTGGGGCTGAGAAAAGTGGATGTCATTTTATTGAAGTCAGAAGGAGTGGAGAATGGCAGAAGTCATTTCCTAGAGGTTTGGCATTTGGTTGCAGAGGTGTAATACATGTCAAAGAATGGCTTTTTATTTTCTTTCCTAACAAAATACAAACCTTCTTGTAATGCTAAAAAAGAAATGGTGTTTATCATGAAATACAAAAAGCTTCCGACAAGTATGACATCCCATTTATCCACGATGTGAGACCATCCAAAGCCAATAATAGAGCTTTCCACATATTGGATATACACTGTACTTTCCCACTTCCTCATGACTGTGTATGTATTTTCTCTTAACGCTTATCAACATTCTATCCATTTCCAAGGATAGACTTAAATGCCAAGTACCACCTGACTGTAGTCCCGCCCTAGCCACCCCCCACCCCCCCACCCCTCCCACCCCCCCCCATCCTCCACATCTTGCTGCTATATACTTTCAACTCTTCCTTCTGACAGGAGGTCATTGCCTTGCCCAGATTAAGTCTTCTCACTGTTCTTATAGTGCCAGGCACAGGATCTGTTTCAGTGCACTTGCCGTATTTTCCCCAACGTCTGAAATGTTTTTCCCCTCTCTGCTCTTTTAATACAACTCATATTTTAAGATCAGAATAAATCCCACACCTTTCTCAAGTTTTTGCTTGACCATGGAAGTCGATCATTATTTCTGCCTCCTCTGCTATTATAAGAATCTCTATCTCTGTACAGATCTGTATCTGTATCATTTTTCATGATTTGTATGATTTATTATCTTTTCATGAGTTTTATCTTTCCAACCAAATTTAAGTTTCTTGTAGGCTATACGTCTTCAGCTTCTTCATGTTCCTCCATAAGGCTGTCATAGAAATCTAGCAATTCTAATGTTTCCTGGTGAAATTCAATACAAAGATTAGATTCTAGAGGCTAGAGTGACACACACACACACACACACACACACACACACACACACACAGAGAGCTATGTTCTAATCTGCCATTTAGAACATATCTGAATCATACCTGTACTTCTCCTATCTCACCAGATGGTGAGCATCTAGGTGGCAAGGAATCTTGTGTATATCTTTAAATTCATAGTTGACAGTGAATTCATATTTGTTGAATTGATAATTAGAATGGACCTTTTTATGACACCAAAAAACATGATCTACCCTACTCTTACCTCTCAGCATTCTTTTTCTTTCTTTCTGTTTTCTTTCCTTCCTTCCTTCCTTCCTTTCTTCCTTCCTATGTGCTTTTAAAACTGTAATATCAATGAATAGAACTGCTTAGAATTGGATATAGTACCTTGCATATACCCTACTGTTTCACACCTCTGTGTCTTTGTTCAGAAAGTGAGTGCCCTCTGGAATGCTTTATCTTTATTTGGCCAACTTTATAATGTTCTTCAGGCCTCAGCTCAGAGTCTCCTCTAGGAAATCTGATCTGGACCCTTAAGAGTTACATTGCTTTTCTGCTATGTTTCCAGAGCAACCTCTCCACACTTCTATTTTCACCCTATCATATACTGTGGAAATATTCTGTTCATGTGGCAGTCTCCCTGCTTAAACTCCACCCCTCCAGGTCCTAACTGTGTCATGTTTTGACACAGGTTATTTCTCAACCTGTTACCCATCTCCCACCCCTCATACACAGTCTGGTATAATATCATAGACATGCCATAAATGTTTGTTGAACTGTTGGCCCGGAATTCTCCACTGGGGGGAGGGTGATTTTATTCTCCAGAGTTTATTTGTCAGCATCTGAAGATATTTTTGATTGTCACAATGTGGGGGTGGTTAGTGTTGCTACTGGCATCTAGTCGGTAGAGGCTGGGGATGCTGATAAACATCTTACAATGCACAGTACAGTCTCTTGTCCCCCCCACCCCCCCCCACCCCACACCCTTCCCCAACCCCAGGAATTATCCAGTTCAGAATGCCAATATAGTGCAGAAGCTGAGAAATTCTGGCTTTCATATTGTGATATGAAAAATGTTTGCTAAAAGCAATGCTTTGGAAATTTTAGACGCTATGCTCTCAACTCTGTATTATTTGTCTTTCAGGAAGACTTTTAGATTTGCATTCACAGATGGGAATGAACTTACAATAGTAGCAACTTGTGATATGCTAGTGAAATGGCTTGGTTTCTAAGTGTGATCAATGTTGGAAATTAGGAGTTAAAAGCTTTTGTTCATGCAGGGTTCTGTAGGTTTACTAAAAAACTCTCTACGCAACTATTTGAATTAGTTTCAGGTGAATATTAAAAGATCGAATCTTTGTGTGTGAAAAATCAATCCCACAGGGATTCAGAATAGCTTCTCCTGGTCATTTATGAACTGAACTGGGGAACTTTTTGAATTTTATGTACTAAATGTAGCCATACTCCCACATAAAACTGCAGGGGGAACTGTACTTACGCAGGAGAGACTCTGGTATGTAACTGCACGCAAACATGGCTTTCAAATGACTTCAACTCACCTACTTAGACCAAAGAGGCTGTCAGTTAATTTAACAAACTATCCCTGTTCCCTGATCTTTGGGCCATAAAAATTGTTCATCTGCTCAGTCACAGGCCATTTAATTTTGGATGCATCGTTGCCAGTTGGTTACAGTAATTAGCATTCCCTATATTGTGGCAGCTTCCCTGAAGCTATGCTAAGTAGGGTTGCACTTTTGTGTGGAAACATAAGCTGGGTTGTGCAAATGAGCCTGGCCACCCATCTTAGAGACAGAAGCCCTAACTGCCATCTTCTTGGCTCGGGGTGCCTTCCAGGCCCACCTGCAGATCTTATTTACTGATTATTAATGACAAGAACTGTAGGCAGCTGTGAAAGGCACAGCATGGCAACTCAAAGCTGCAACTCAAAACTATCCTCCGTGGGACTGTAATTTTCTTGAATGACACCTGACTTCATTTTAATTTCTTTCTTTGCTCCAAATGCACTTGTGCTGGAGAAATGCAATAGAAATTCAATGAGCTTCATGTTTAATAGGCAGACTTGCAACATTTGTTGGTGCATCTGTTAGTTTCCTGGCAGAAGCGGGGCATTTGGAAAGGAAATATACATTTGTGTCTGTTCCAGAGTTGGCGCACAACCTGTAAGGCGATGATTCAGCAGGGCCCCTGGTGAGATACCAGAGAACAAGGTTACCTAGTGGTTCACTAGTTGCCAGTCTATGAAGATCATATATTATTTGGGTTTAAAAATCAAATTTGATTGAATAAATGTTAATTTCCGAATAACATCAACCTTCACGGTTAGGAGATCAGATTTTCATTCCAATTAAGAGGGACATGGTATTCTATGTATAACTCTGAAAATGAATTGGCTTCATTAGGAATGAAAGCTGGATATAGTTCTTTCAAATGCACACATCTGCATTTTAGTTTGTACATCTGCAGAGTTTTGGTTTCCCGGGAAACCACCATGCAAGTTTGTAAGAAGGTTCACCCATCGCACGTTGCTTTATATCCAGAGTGATTTTATTTCCTTTTCGAATACGCTAGAAAGTAATATTTCATCTGTGGAATTCATTTTCACGTGTTTAATTTTCAGATTAATAGGATGAACACCTTGAATGTGATTAAAAATAGGTTATGTTGTTTTCTTCCATTGACTGATGCTAATGCAAATATGGGGGCTTGCATTTGCATTAGTTGCCTTCTTGTCTTTTACTGCAAGGCTGAATTGTTCCAATGAATAAAGGCATCTGAAGTTGAAATTTTGGGGGTGAGGAACTTATAAATTTTATGACGGATTGGCCATTTTGCTGTCCTCTTTAATCATCATATTCTCTAAGCACAGTGAACTCTGCTAATTAAAAAATGATCTACGTAGTCTGGGTGCAATTAATCTTTATTTGCATAAGTTCTGAGGAAAAATAAAGTAAATATTGCAAGTATGGAAAAGAGCTACTTTCGGTATTTTGCGATTGTGCACGCGGTGGGAAACAGTGATGGTGACCACCAAGATGAGGACCAGGAACGCGTTTGCTAGTGTAGTTGCCTCACACTACCTTCTAAAACGTAAGTCCACAAAGGATCATTTTCATAAAATGCCAACATCAGCTCAGGAATCCAAGAACAATGGATGTGCGGGGGGTGGGGGACGGGACGGAGCCCAAGTCCAGGAATTTCTCATTTTGTTACAAACAAACAAACAAACAAACAAAAACATGAAACGCTCAACAGAATAGCCACAGCAGGGGAAGCCAGGAGCAAAAGGACTTCAGAACCCCAATTTAGAAATTCTTTTAGACCACATCACAAGAGCTACAGTAGGAGGAAAAAAATGGGACAAGTTCTCATTGTCCATGATGTATTTCTGTTAGAGCAGGTATCTTTTAAAACCATAGCAGGATCGAAAAGCTAAGGTCTGCTTCCACTCCTATTCATTTTTTAAGGTAACAAAAGTCGTCTTGCTTTTGCTAGGGGAGGAGGAAAGAATGTAAATACTTGTCTGAGAGTATTGTGGTGAATGGCCTTTGGAAAGCTTTATTGACAAGTGCAACCTCAATTATAAATGAAGGGAAAGGCAAGGTGTTTGTAAAGGCAGTCTTTTTATTGGGGTCTCCTAGCAGGTTATTCTGGTCAATGTCCAGAATGAATCAAGAAAGAGAAGAATTCAGAGTGACTAGAGTTCTGTTCTCCATTTTACCATCCTCGATGGCTGTAGGACATTGGGGAGACTCTGGAGGGTAAGCAATTTCTTAGGTGGTTGCAACGAAATTTTATTTTGGTCAGGAAGACCTCTTCTAGGGGAGCCAGTGATATAGAAGAAACGAAGCCCTAAGTTTTTGAACTTCACAAAGTTATTTCTTGTCCATAACAAATACACATATTTTGCTGAGTGCCATCTGTAAGTTCATACCTCCTAATGCTAATTCACCAAACTATGATAAGTAGTGAGAAAATAAAATGATGGTAATAGACATCAAATCATATAACTTAAAAACTGAAAGGAACCTTGAACATCACCAAAACACACAAAATAAATTAATAAGAAAAGAGTTTCCTCCCAGAAACAAAACAAAACAAAACATGATTTTTTGCTCCGTTGTGGCCTATATTTAAAGCACTGGCCAGGCTTCCTCTTAACTCTTTGTATGCTGTTTGTTCTGCATTGTTATTGACTAACTGCAGGAAAATAAAGGGATAATTGTAAGATAATTGAGGCCAGGGTTTCAAAAATTCTCTGGAGTGGATACCCTCTCACAGCAGTTCAAAAGTGGGTGTAAACTTCGCCCAACTCTCCAGGTAGATGATATTCAACCCTGGAAGTTATCTTTGGGAAGCCCAATCAATTCTCTAGTAATTCTGGACATTCGTGTCTGGTACCAAGTAGATTTGGAGTGGAAGTGGGGAGGGGTTTATCGTTAAGGAATACATTTGTTCTCTGATGATGACATTTGGTTTATGGAAACTTAAGGGGGTATTCAGCCAAAAAAAAAAAAAAAAGCCATCTGGGACAGATTTGATTTGCTGACTGCATTAAAATGTACCCTAGAGGGGCGCCTGGGTGGCTCAGTCGGTTGAGCGTCCGACTTCGGCTCAGGTCATGATCTCGCGGTCCGTGAGTTCGAGCCCCGCGTCGGGCTCTGTCTGTGCTGACAGCCCAGAGCCTGGAGCCTGTTTCGGATTCTGTGTCTCCCTCTCTCTCTGCCCCTCCCCTGTTCACGCTCTGTCTCTCTCTGTCTCTCTCTGTCTCAAAAATAAAAATAAAAAACGTTAAAAAAAATTAAAAAAAAAATGTACCCTAGATTCGTTTTAATCAGGTGATGGTGATGCCAACAGATCAGGAGGCAACCGCCATCAAGGAACTAACTCATAGGTCCCTAGAAATAGGCATGGCCCATAGGGCCATATGGGAAGGCCCTATGGGAAGTAATCCATACCAGGTAGGTCAGGAGGCACAAGGGACAATGGGGAAACATGGCCACCAGCCTTTACTGAGTTTCTGCAAGAAAGGTGAGGTAGGGCAGGGTAAACAGTTTAGGACTGAATAGTTTGAATAATTTCAGTGAGCTCTGGATTAAATGGGTGGTTTCTAATTGCCTGATACCTGGCCCTGAGGTGATACAGGATAGGGGAAATACTGGCATGGCATTTGAGAGTTTGTTTAAGGAGGCGATTGGGGTAATGGGTTTTGTTTTGCCTATGGAAAGCAAACTCCCAGGCAAATTGTTTTGCGGGCTCTAGGAATTAGCCACCCGTGGAGGAGCAGTCCCTCCCCTGGTCCACAGGGCCCCCAAAATGCCGAAGAATCAGAAAATACAGAAATTAAAAACATGACGAATGTACTGGCCCTCCTTCAATCTGAAAAGCCTGTCTTGTAGGACTGACCTGCAATTAAAGATGAAATCTTGAAATTGACCGGATGCTGGCCTTCCTCTCCTGAAAACAAAGTGGGACCTTGACAACAGATGGCAGCTTGTCTTAAATGTTTGGCCAAATAACTCTCAAGGAAGTATAATAGTAATCAGAATTACTATTTATTGATTCATTACTCTGTGCCAAGTACTATGTGATGCACTTGGCATATATTATCTTATTTATTTCTTTTTTGACAAAGTAGGTTCTGTCATCTCCACTGTGATATGAATATACCAAAAGCTTAGAGAGGTTTGACAACCTGTCTCTTGTTACTTCCTCAGTTGACAGCAGAGTAGGGAATCTTACCCTGTCCACCTCTGGCCACCGAGGTCAAGGTGTGTGCTCTTAACTGCTACACTTAGATGCTGAGATTTCACAGAGCAGTGAAAAGGAAATAGTAACAAAGATAAAGAAACTGACTGAGAATTGTCAGCATTTTAGTTTTGCAAAGTAAGATCGTTTAGTGGCAGGGAGGTGGGGGAGAAGTTATTACACTATTCCAACAAGAAGACAAAATATTTAAAAAAATGGAAGTAAGAAAGACGTAATCTCAGTACACAGAGCAACTGTTTCCATGGAAATAAATGCAGTTCTATAAAAACTCACTGTGGTGCCCTGTCACTATAGATAGTGTCTGAAGGGCATGGGTTGGGGATAGGTGTGGGGCAGCACTGAGCACTGAGCGGTGGTGAGGGTCCTGGCATCTGTTGGCAGTGCTCAGCATCTGGTAGGAGGCCCTACAGGGGGCCATCCCCCAATGTTGTGAAGAGCGACAAGAGATCAGAGTGGCAGCTGAGAGCTCTATGGCTCTTTCTAGAAACACCATTTTCAGAAACCCCAGAGCAAAGTCTCGACAAAGGATGAAAGGGATTTAAGGCAAATACAAAGAGAAAGGGATGCATTTAGTGTCTTATTTGAGTGAAAGGCAACAGGATAAATGGCTTATTCATGAGATAAAAATTTAGCAAAGCTGTGGAGGACAAAGGTGAGGTATTATTGAATAAGGACGTGAGTACTTTGTGCAGAGATGACTGGTGACCAAATATCCTATGTCCTCATTAAGGACAAAAAAGGGACATTGGCTAAAATAGCAGCAGGAAGGTCATAAATCAGATATACAGAGCACATGATGACTGCAAGGTTCCTGAAATACTGGAATTAAGAGTAAGAAGTCCTGTTCCAACTCCTTAGCCTCATTAATTCTTAGCTGTTGATCAATATGAACGATGGAATTCATTTTTTTTTTTTGATCCTCTCATTTCTATTTACAGCTGAAATGAGTTCTAGGACAGGTCTTTCCCATTTGCCACTTTGCCTTTTTCATTGTGATGAAATATTTGTACATTTCTTTTCAGAGCTATTGTTGGAGGAGGTCACCGAGAGGACATGACCACAGGTTGACCTGGAGGTGGACAGGGGGCAATCGGAGGCTCCTCACCTCCTCCCCATCCTTAGAATATATGTCCCGCCCACTGTTTCCACACCAGGAGCTGTTTTGAGGACAGCCTCGAGAGAGTAAGGTGTTGTTGAGACTTTCTGAACTGTTTACGTGACATGACCCCATTCTGAATGGGACTGACCCATTCAGGCCTCTATGTAAACTTTTAAGATTCTGGCAGGAGGGTGTGGAGATCTACTCATCTTGCAGCCGCCCAAGACAAGCCCCAAAGGTAAGTTCGCTTGCTCATGTAAACGACCACCTACCAGTCTAGAATGGTCTGCCTCATTTTTCAGTCTCTCCTTGCCCTCTGTGTAGGGGGGCCCAGAGGGGGAGCAATTTGCAAACCAATAGCTATCTATGAGACTGAAATAAAGAATCTCCTTTTTAAAGTTTGTAAAGACAAATAAAGTAGATCGAGGAGGGAGATGTCCTACCTAGGTCTCACTTTGGCCTTTAGGAATGACAGCAATACTGTGTCTACATACGCATAGACTAATGTGACCTATGGCTGTGATAGTGTGTCCGGGAATGTAGAACTCAGCAATTCAGGAAACGGTTTCAGGGTGGGAAGGAATACGAGCTTTGTGATAAGGGCCCAGCAGAGTGAAACGCGGTATGTGATTGTCTGGCACGCAGGAGACCTGAGGTCTTGCTTTCGCTTTTCCTCTATAATTTTTTGGGAATGTTCTCTTTCTCTCTGTACCTTTACGCCTTTGCACTTACTTTGTTACTCACTAGCAAGCTATGATTATTATAAAGAAAAGGGCAGATATGTCTCAGGCTTCTTGGAAGAATAGTTCTTAGCATTAGCACATTTTGGAGCATGGTTTTGCCAAGTCCCTTGTCTTTATGTTTATGAGCACTTGGCAAAGGAGGCATCATTTTTTATATTTTGTAGATGAGGAATCAGAGACCCTTGAAAGGCTACTGACTTGCCCACAACCACATAGCAGGGGAGATGAGACTGAAACTCAAGGCTGTCTGGTTCCAAAGCAAGGGCTCTCCACCTGTGGTGTGCATATGCACCGAGACCTTGTGAAACGGCAGGCTCGGGCACAGAGGTCTCAGACATGGCCTGAAACTCTGCACTCCTACCATGCTCCCGGCTGCTGCCCATGCTAGTGGTCCCTGGACCACAGGTGGAGGAGCGAGGTATGAGACTACCTCTTGTTAACAAATATGGTAGAAATCTTAAGTTGCCTTCCTCCTGAATTGAGGGGAAAGTATTCAGTCTTTCACCCTGAATGTGATGTTTGTTGCAGTTTTTGTTTGTTTGTTTGTTTGTTTTGCTTCTTTGTTTTTTTGTAAATGTCTCCTATCAAGATGAGGAAGTTCCCTTTTATACATAGTTTGCTGAGAGTTTTTATCATGAAGAGATCCTGAATTTCTGCAGATACATTTTCTGCATGAATTGATACTAGCACATAGTTATTTTTTAATGTTTAGTTATTGAGAGAGAGAGAGAGAGAGAGAGAGAGAGAGAGAGAGCACAAACAGGGCAGGGGCACAGAGAGAGGGTGAGAGAGAATCCCAAGCAGGCTCCATGCTGTCAACGCAGAGCCCGATGTGGGGCTTGAACTCACGAACTGTGAGGTCTTGACCTGAGCCAAATCAAGAGTTGGATGTTTGACTGAGCCAGGCAGGCACCCCCATAGGTGCTTTTTTAAAAGACTGTAATTATACTGATTGGTTTTTGAGTATTGAGCTAGCCTTGAGTAATTATTTTCTTAAATAATATTTATTTTATTTAAATTCTATATATAAGATATGCTTGTTGAAGAACATTCAGCAAATAGAAAAAGAAAAAAGTAAATAAAAATTACCCAAAATTTCACCACCCACAGATAATATTGCTAATGTATTATCAAGCTTCCATATAGCTTTGAAGAAGCACTTATGTATTTGTATTTTTACAGAGTTAACAGTAAAACCATGTAAGTATACTATGTACATCTTCCTTTGTTTATGTGACATTTTATCTTTAGCATTTATAATTGTTAAATGCTCCAGGCCTGCTTTTGCCTCAGCGACTGTGTGCTTCCTTTAATCTGGAATCCTTATTGACACTTAGGTTCTGTTCTGCTTGTGTTGTTATCCTTATGAAGTAGGACCAAATGTCTGCATGTATAAATCTTTGCTAATTCTTAATAAATTAAATTCATTTCTAGAAGCAAAATTATAGACTCTTTGTGTGTCAATATCTTTAACATTCTTAATGCCAAATTTTTTTAAATAATTTTTTTAAATGTTTATTTATTTATTTTGAGAAACAGAGAGAGTAGGGGTGGGGGAGAGAGACGAGGAGAGACAGAATCCCAAGCAGGCTCCAAGCTGTCAACACAGAACCAGATGTGGGCTCAATCCCACAAACAGCAAGATCATGACCTGAGCTGAAATCAAGAGTCGGTCGCTCAACTGACTGAGCCACCCAAGCGCCCCTAAATTACTTTTATTTTTTTTAATGTTTATTTATTTATTTTGAGAGAGAGAATGAAAGCGAGTGGAGGGGAGGGGCAGAGAGAGAGAAGGAGAGAGAGAATCCCAGGCAGGCGCCCGCTGTCAGTGCAGAGCCCGATACGGGGGCTCAGTCTCACAAACTGCGAGATCATGACCTGAACCAAAATCAAGAGTTGCACACTTCACCGTCTGAGCCACCCAGGTGCCCCCCACATTACTTTTAAATAGCCGTGTACAAGAGTGTTTTGGTCATTCTCTCTTTTTCGAAATTAATAAACTGTTTTTAGAGCAGTTTTGGATTCACACCAAAACTGAACAGAAAGCAGAGTTTCATCATATAGTACCTCTTGTCCTCACACATGCACAATTTCCTCCCCATCAACAGACTGCACCATAGTGGTACAGCTGTTAAACTGGATGACTGTATACTGACACACATTATCACCCTAATTCCATTACATTAGGGTTTATTCTTAGTGTTGTATGTTCTATGGGTTTTGGCAAATGTTATTATCTTTTAAAATACTTTTATCAAATTGGTATTGCTGTCTTCCATCTTAAAATTTAGATTTTAATTTCTTTTTAGGAGATTTTTTTTAAATTTTTTAAGTGTTTATTTATTTTTGAGAGAGAGAGAGAGCGAAGGTGGGGGGGGGGCAGAGAAAGAGGGAGACACAGAATCTAAAGCAAGCTCCAGAGCCTGACACAGGGCTTGAACTCATGAATGTTGAGATCTTGACCTGAGCTGAAGTCAGCTGCTTAATCAACTGAGCCACCAGGCACCCCTCTTTTTAGGAGATTCTTAAGTACTCAATTGAACTGTTTATGTTTGTTGACTTTGCCTGTGCTATCGACATGCTCTTGTTTATGTTGTTTGTAAAAGCTTTCCATGCAATAAGGCTTGTAATACTTTTTCTGTGTTTCCCCCAGTTTGTCATTTTATTGTAGTTTGCAGTCTACAGAGGTTTAAATTATTATATATTGAAATATATTAATTCACTGAAATACTTTAATAGGTTTAATAGTTATTCTATTGATTTATAAAGATTCCTTCTGGTCATCTTATCTTCAAAAAAGGACAATTTTCTCTTTCCCATTCCTTACTTTTATAATACGTATGCACACGTTGTTTCTTATTCTTGTCTTTTTGCACTGGCTTAAGATTTCCAGAACACTGGTTAAGATAGCAGTGATAGTGAGCATCTCTTGTTTTTGTCTCTAATTATCGGGGGTCTAGTGTTTTACCATTTAGAATGATCTTTATCACTAGCTCTTAAAATAAACTTTTAACAGTGAGGATGCTTTCTCTATCTAGGTTACAAAGAGTTATTCCCAGCAATGACTGATTCCTGATTTCCGTGGGATACTATGGATCTTTGACTCTGACATTCTCAGCACCTGCATACCAGGATGGGGCTTTGAACCATCGTTTTAGCTTCCTAAGCATGTCTTAGAATTCTTTCTGGCAGCAGCCATTAACTTGGCATCTCTCTGTGGTAATTTTGCACTCTTCCACAGTATATCCAGACCATAAAAAATCAATCCAGACTTTAGCTGCTGAAAGCTCTACTTTCAGCAGAGGCTCCAGAGAAAACGAAGCCCCTCGGTTATCAGATGCTTCTACTATTTCCATCATTTGCCAGAACTCCTGAGGAACAAATACTCCTCTTTTTATTCTCTTCTCTTGGATTAGGAGTCCCTCAGAGCAACCATTCCTGTCTTCTGCTTCTCAGGGACAAGGGACACTCCTCTGCCCATTCCCAGTCTATCTAGACCTGCTGGTTCCACTATTTTTAGGAATCCTGTGGCCAACTGAACGCTCTCTGATTCCTGTCCACTTGGAACTGAAGTTTTGTAAGGGAATTAGAAAAACTGGAGGTGGAGAATCAGGTAAGGCATTTGATCATCTCCAAAAGCATCCCTTGTATCTAGAGAGATAACCTCTCGGCATTCTGGAAATTACCGAATCTGCTTTACTGAGCAAGGGGTGAAGGGTGGAAGAGTGATTGGGGTATCTTCCAATCTTCTTTCAGACAAAGGGGTTTGCATTATAATAGAATGGGTAAAGGCAAAGATCTGGATCCTGAAAATCTGGATTTGAATCCTGGCTCCAATACTTTTAACTCTTTGATCTTGTGTAAGTTACTTAACTTCTCTGTATCTCAGTCTTTTCAGATATATGGGGGAAAATAAAGGTATCTATCTTGTAGGATTCCTTTCAGAGTTTCGTGTGTTTATCTATCTGTATCTGTATCTATTGATATGTAGATAAGCAGATATATAAGGTTTAAAACAAATGCATAGCGAATAGTAAGCTATCATTATTCAGGTGAAACATGATAGCCCTCTACCTACTGTTCTCAATCCAACTCCTTTGACCTTTTAGTTAGCAGAAAAATCTCCCCAATTACTAAGATAAACTGCCACTTTTAGATCTTAGTAGTGGTGTGAATTTTTATGTTTTAAAAATTACTTAATACATTTTAATAGATGTAAAATATCCTAGATATATTTTAGTATTAAGGTAGGAGAGGCTATTAGAGTCCCATAGGCAGACGTCATTAAAAAACCTGCTTGTAATCTTGTAATGTGGGGATAAAGTAATGAGGATTAAAAATAAAATGGGTTTGGTAATTTTATTGAACTTGTCATAGATGTAAGCACAATAGGATGAATCCAAAAGACACTATGATAGATAAGCTGCCACCTAACTAATACCTTTGAATATGTGACAGTAGCATTTTTTTAGATTCAGCCTAAAGTTTTGGTGCGGTAGACCTATAACGTAAAACATCTGCTTGATGTAAAAATATTTTTGTATGTTAGGTTGGATGTCGAACAGAATCATATGTGGCGTCAGATGATACTCCAGTGCTAGATTTAGAGGCTGGCAATTATAATTCAGTATCTTTTTCAACTACATGCAAATGTAAATATATGTTATTTGCATACACCATTATACATTTGCCGAAACTGGTTACGACTGTGATTAAAAGTAAGGATTCTGGTTATCGATAAAGGGGACTTATTATCTCATTGCCTGCATTACTAATTTGTTGTAAAGCCTTGCTACTGAAAGCTTGGTCTACAGATCAAGAGCACTGGCAACATTTGGGAACTTGTCAGAAAAGTGGAATTTCAGACCCCTACCAAGACCCAATGACTCAAATCTGCATTTTAACAGGACCCTCAGGTGATTCACATGCACCTTACATTTTGAGAACCACGGGTCCAGGGCAGTGGTGTTTGAACGTTTCTGTACACCGGAATCAACTAGTAAGACTTTGTCCTAACAGCTCATACCAAGTAAATCAGATATCTAAAGGTGGAACCCAAGGCCTCAGCATTTTTGAAAACGCTCCACGTGATTCCAAGTGTGCAGTCAACTTTGAGAACCAGTGGTCAACATCCAAGCGGTGGTCTGCCTTCCTCCAGAAGGACCCTCCTTTTTTTCAATCTCCGATTTCAAGTTGGAGTTTGGGAGCAAGAGCAGTCTATTTAGGTGGAAGCCACAGAGACTAGAAAAAGGAGGTTATATTCTTTATGGAACTTAAGACCCAGGTTTCCCAGAGACGCAAGCATTCAACTCTGTATTTTCCATGACTTTCAAGTGCTCATCAGGTAGGGTAGTTAGGGGTAGTGATTTGTTTTTGACAGTTTCTAGTGAATGTTACTCCAGATGGGTGAGGGACTAGTGATGAAATTCCATATTGTTCAGTATAGCCTGTGTCTCTCACTGCAACCCTCGTTACTTTCATTTACAATGATGGCAGCCCAGAGTCAGTGAAAGGCACCATGTGAGCAGTCTACTGGGAGAATCTTCACTCTCAGTAATCAGTCTGGAGGCCTTGGCTCAGCACCCGGGTGATGGGGCTACATCATAAACAGCACCACTGGTGTTGCTTTGAGAAAGACCTATGCCCACAAAGTTGCCTAAGTTAATTTTTTCCCCTGCCGGGGAACTGCCTTCATTTGCATTGACTCTCAATGACCTACCTTCCTTCAGGCAAACACCGGCCTGCAGTCAGAAGGTCAGAAGGGTGGTTTAAAATAGAACTGTGTATTTAATGAATAACAATTGCCACACGTGGGTTTTGGTGACATCTCATGCCAGCAGCATCTGTAAGCTTATGGTCCTGGATCAAGCAGGCTGCAGGTAGGAGGCTGGCATAGGTAAGGAGCAGAAAAGGTTGTGCAAATGGTAATGGGCTACTACTACTCAAAGCCTTGTAAACTGTCGACCGAAAACCTCCCTTGTTCATTTCATTCAAGTGATTATAGCCTTTTCATTTTTTCTTTCATATACTCACTTGTGACTTGGATCATTAGCACATGCCCCTTGCAACAGGGGAGGCTGACTTGAGGTGAGAGGGAAACAGCAGGAGAATACGAACTCCTAAAGATTGAGCTTTCATGGCGGGCCTGCAGCTTGAAAACAGACATAGAAAAATAGAGACGATATGACAAATAAGCAAAAGTATTGTTGATTCGAGTTCTTGCAAATAATTGCCTGGATGCAGGCAATTTTTAATGTAGAAAAATGCCCTTAGGGGCTTGGGGAATACAAGAGAGCCACCTGAGATGTTTAAGTTTTGGAAAAACAACTATTTAACATGCACAGTGGCTACTTTTTCTGCTGTATTTTAATGTATGCAAATGTAGTCCATACTGGAACAACAATCTCACGGCAGGTCCGAATGAAGCCAATGTAGGTGGCGCTTTGATGCAATTTTGATTTGAAATTACTCTTAGGAAATTATGAGCGTGTCATGTGGTGGCAACATGCAGATAGTGCAGGGAGAGGATATTGATTTTTTTATACTCATTTTAAAATAGAGAAAGTGTGGTATTCCAAATGATGTGATTAGGCAAACTATTAATATCATAAAGCTCTCCATAAGATTTGTTTTTTTTGTGTGTTCTGAACACACAAATCAATATTGAATTCTATTGTTAGTCTACTTGTGTGCTTGTATATTGGGGCATTATTTAACTTAGATAAAAGAGGAGGAGAAGCTCTTGATCTTATATAACCAGTTCAAAGATTTTTCTCTAGAACCATTAAGATTTACTTTAACGTAAATATCTATTGATCTTTAATTTGATCATTAATTCTTTTTGTAGGTCTATAGTTATACTCATGTTGAAGAAATCCAGTTTACATGGAGATAGTGCTGATTAGAACCTGCATATTCACAGTGTTGCTGCGATAGTTTGATGTCATCATTGGGCAATTACTGAGTGTCCATTATATATAGAATTCTTTACGTTGCAGAGGAATCAGAGAAGTTACGGAAACCTTGATCCCTACCCTGAGGGGAAACAGGAGGGAACTATCATTTATGGAGTATTCATTTTCTACCAACCTCTAGAGTATTTTCATGTTATCACAAATAAGCCATACAACGAGCCTTGAGACAGGCATTATTATCCTTGTTTACAGATGGGAAAACTGAACCTCAGAAAAGTCAGTCATTCAGTATCACACAGCTTATGATAGGGAAACCAGGGTTCAAGCTCTGATGTCTCTTATGTCAAAATCTTGCCTTTTCCATCAGAAAGAAATAAAGCATAGATTTAAACATTTTGCTATAACCACAGCTTTTATAGACAAATATATCAATGTTGAGAGAATGCTAGAAAAATTAACATAAGTTAGAGTTGATCCAGGAAGACTTCTGGGAGACGGTTTTTGGTTTTTGTGTGTGTTTTGTTTTGTTTTGTTTTTTAACGTAGGGCTTGATCCCATGACCCTGGGATCATGACCTGAGTCGAAATCAAGAATAGGTCATCCGTTGCCTAACTGACTGAGCCACCCAGGCGCCCCTAGAGAGAGTTTTTATAAAGCGTCTTGTATGTGTTACCATTGCCCTCCTCTGCCTGGCAGTATTGTTTTTCTACTACTATCTTCTGCCTTGCAGAATCTTGATGCTAATTTACTAACAAAGACTGAAGTATGTCCATTTTCCTGAAATTATAGATGTGAAAAAACACTTTCTGTTTCTGGCTATTCCTATGTGCCCGTATTTTTAAATTCATATTGCAATTTTACAAAACGTGGGCTTTTAAAGCAGAATGTCACTTAAAAATAGGTTATTTCTTAATAATCATAAGGAATAGATTATTCACTCTTCAGGCAAAATGGAGTAGCGTTGAATTCACATCTATACTCGTGATACCCTGATATTACAGCTCCTATCTCTCTTCCTAAATTACCCAAATCAGCAACTTTGGTGGATTTATTTACTTGATTGGTATTATACAGATTACTCACAAATGCTAGTAAATCAACTTCTGTCAATCCTTATTGCATTTGCAGATAAGAGAGAAAGATAAGAACCCATAGGGACAGATGAAATTAACCTGGGTAAGACTCCCCATGCAGTAGCATCTTCTGCGGTGTATCAGTTTCAAAATTATGCCACTGTTGTTTCAGGCTGACCTGTGTGACATGGTCCAGAATTCTGTTGAGTAAGATGAGCGGTGCCACCCTCAACATTGCAGGCTGTGCTACTTTACTTTTCTATATTCTTGTAACGCTGGTTTCCTGCTAAATGAAATAATCTCATCTTTGGCTTCTATGAAATATTGAGTTTATTAAGGCAAGCTTTCGGTCCCTATTTAGGGCATGGTCTCCTGCTGGGCACGAACGAGTGGATTCTAAAGAAACCGACAGTTTGCCTTCTACAGAATGATTTGGGGGTCTCTGAGCTCTTTGGATGATTATCTACAACAACTAATCCATAAATCAATACTGATATTATGATCTGAGAATGGCTTTATTGTATTTTACATATTAAAACATAAGCTTCTGATCTTTTCTTTAAAAAATAATATGCTGATTTATCCTTTCTGAATTCATGGCACGGATCCTAACAACACAAAATTATTTTAAAAATTCAATATTAAATGATCTCCTTGGAGTCAAATGAGAAGTAAGCAACAAGACTAAGCATATATTGCTTAGAAGAGCTGCTAGTTTGATACAATGGGAAGTGATATTTAAGCTGCTGTTAGCTAGAGGTGATTCATGAAATCATTTAGAGAACTCTTAAATGTAGAGGTATCTCTTATAGGTATGTTTCTTTGGTCTGGAGCCAGGCCACTACACCAAGAGCTGAAAAGCCTAGGTCCTATTCACAATTCAGTTGCTGTGTAAACATCAAAGCAAGTCATTACAACCCTGTGCCACAATCTGTGGGAATGCTTACCTCCCAAATTTGTGAATAAGCCAAGTATTAAGAAACTACTGCTTATAATAACGTCATGGCATGTTACATTCCCAGAAACTTTAATTATATCTGATTTCACATCTACCTTTTGAAATCACTGATAATATTAGGCACATATTTTTCGTTTGCACCTTTTTTATTGTTGTTAAATATTACCTTTGTTTTTAAAATTTAGAATTATTCTATGCTGTGAGAATGTATCATTCTTGCTACAGCTCCAGTCCATGACTTATTATTTGCAATGATATTAATAATTTTACCCTTTTTAGCTTCTCATGTTAAACTTTGACAGAAGGTCCCCAGTTCTCATCTATGCTTTCCTTGATTTGTCTTTCTTATTTTTTTTTTAATTTGTATTTTATGCTGTCTTTTCACGTTAGGACCCTACCCATATGGTTTTACCTATTAGGAAGATGTGTTCATATATCAGTGCTTTTAGAGGAAAGGACATTTACAACTTTAAATATGATGTTATTTAGTCATATTTAAAATATTTTAAATGCAAGTCGGGAAATGAGAGGCTGGAGCAAACTTGTTTTGGAAAGGAAGAAAAATCAAGAGAGAACACTGAAAGGGAAACAAAAGGAAGAGAGCAGAAGAGGCAAAGAGGCTTTTGAAAACTTCCTCCTGTCTGTCTCAGCAGCTGGCATCTTTGAGCTTCTTCAACCCCGGAGTCCTGTGCAAAATCTCTATTATGTTTTTAAGCATCCACAGGGGTAGTGGGTGTGTCAGCCATTGCCTATGCAATGGTAGTAGTACATTTAATGGCATGTGTCTCATTCATCACTAGTCTCAACAAAAAGGAAATGTGGCAACTTGTCCCTCGTCTGCCCCCTGTTTCTGCTCTTTTGATGTCTGCTGTCTTTCCTTCTGGGCCTGGGAGGATGGTGTGGGTCAGGACAGCCAGGACAGTGTTCCCAAGCTGGTTCTGTCTCCAAATTCCACCAATCTTGAAGTGGTAGGGGAGGGAAGAGCATCCCTACAATAGTGCCAGGCACATGGTAGGGATTCAAGAAACATTTAGTGAGTAAATAAATAAGCCAAGGGCTGTGAGACTTGTCTGAAATGCAGTTGGAGGCCTGGGGAGGCAGCAACCCTAGATAGACCATGGGAATATCGGGGGAAGTCATATAGAGATCACTCTCAATCAAACCCCATCATCGCCTACATTTTAAAAAATGGGTTTATAATTGACATGATAAAGTAAGCACAAATTCTGTGTACAGTTCAATGAGTTGTGACAATAATATATAGACCTATGTAATCACTGCCTCAAAAAGATACAGGTAATTCCAATCATTCTGGAAAGTTCCCACATGCCCCTTTCTATTTCCTCTCCCTCGACCCCATGCTCACTCTGAGGTCTTCTATAGATTATTTACATCTCTATTTGGATTTCCTGTAAATGGAATCTGGTTTTCATTTCATATGAAAACATTTCTAACTTTTTTCACTTCATGTTTTTGAGGTCCATCTATGTTGTATCAAGTAATTTTTTTTTTTAATTGTGGAGTGATATTCTGTTCATACGGACACATCTCAATTTGTTTATCTTTTCTCCTGTTGATAGACATTTGAGTTGTTTTCAAGTTTTGACTATTACAAAGTTGCCATAAATATTAAAAATACCATCCCTAACCTTTGGCAAATTTCTAATCTGCTCTTCATTTTTATTGTCATTTTAGGGATGTTATATAGGTGAAATCATACAGTATGTAACTTCTTGGGTTTGTCTTCATTCACTCCTCATAGTGCTCTGGAGATTCAGTCAAGTTGTTGCAAGTTATGAGTAAGTGATCTGTTCCTTTTTGTTGCTGAGTAGTATTCCATGGTGTGGATGCACCACAATTGATTTAATCATTCACCATTTGTTAGACATCTGAGCTGATTCCAGTTTTCAGCTATTATAAATAAAGCTGCTATAAATATTTGTGCATAGGTTTTGTGTGAAGCATAAGTTTTCATTTCTCTGGGATAAATGCCCAAGAGTGTAATTGCCAGGTTGTATGGGTAGTTGTATTGCAAGTTTAGTTTAGTTTTGTTTTTAAATGTTTATTTATTATTTTTGAGAGAGAGACAGAGTGCGAGCGGAGGAAGAACAGAGAGAGAGGGAGACACAGAACCTGAAGCAGGCTCCAGGCTCCGAGCTGTCAGCACAAAGCCCGATGTGGAGCTCAAACTCACAAACCGTGGGATCATGACTTGAGCCAAAGTCAGACGCTTAACCAACTGAGCCACTCAGGCATCCCGCAAGTTTAGTTTTATAAAAAACTGCCAAACCATTTTTCAAAGTGGTCATATCATATTCCCACTAACAATGTGTGAATTATCTAATTTCTTCACATCGTCTTAAGCATTTGATGTTGTCATTATTTTTTATTTTAGACATTCTGATAGGTGTGCAGTGATACCTCGTTGTTGTTTTAATCTGCCCTTCTTTAGTGGCTAATGATGTTGAACTTCTTTTCATGTATTTATTTCCCATATATATTCTCTTCAGTGAATGTTTATTCATGTTTTTTGCTCATTTTTTCATTGGATTGCTTGGTTTTTTTTACTGTTGAGTTTTGAGAGTTCCTTATATATTTTAGATATGGGTTCTTTTTGGATTTATGTTTTGCAGATATTTTATTTCAATTTGTAGCTTGTCTTTTCAGCCTCTTAACAGGGCTTTTCACAGAGCAAAGTTTAATTTTGAAGAGATGTAGCATCAACTTTTCCTTGTAGGGATCATGGCTTGGTGGTAAATTTAAAATTTTGCCTGGCCCTAGATCCTGAAGACCTTATCATATGTTTTTTTCTAAGGTTTTATAGTTTTATGTTATACATTTAAATTGGTGATTCATTTTGAGTTAATTTTTGCATACGGTATTAGATTTAGGTTGAGGTTCTTTTCTTTCTTCTTCCCTTCCTCCCTCCCTCCCTTTCTCCCTACTCCTTTCCTCTCTTTCTCCCTTTCTCCCTTTCTCTCCTCTTTTCTTTTCTTTTCTTTTCTTTTCTTTTCTTTTCTTTTCTTTTCTTTTCTTTTCTTTTCTTTCTTCTGTGTCTATGGATGTCCAATTGCTCTAGCACCATTTGTTAAAAGACTATTGTTCTTCCATTGAATTGCTTTTGTGTTTTTGTCAAAAATCAGTTGTGGATATTTGTGTGGATTTATTTCTAAGTTCCTTATTCTGTTCTTTGATCTCTATGTCTATTCTGCCAATACCATATACTCTTGATTATATGGCTATATCTTAGCCAGAATATTGGGTAGAGTGATTCCTCCCATTTTCTTATTATTTTTCAAGAACGTATGAGCTATTTGAACACTTACGCTTTTCCATGTAAATTAAATTTGTAAATTTTAGAATAAGTTTGTCTATGTCCACAACATAGACAAAAACTTCTTGCTGGGATTTTGATAGGAGTGCTAAACTTACAGGTCAATTTGGGGGAGAATTGACGTATTTATTATATAGAGTCTTTCAATCCATGAACATGGTCTGTCTCTCTAAGTCTACTTTGATTTTTTAATTTTCAGCACATGGATTGTGTACATATTTTATTAAGTTTATATGTAAGGATTTTATTTTCTTGGAGCAATTGTATCAATGGGATTTTTAAGTGTTTATTTACTTAATTTGAGAGCGAGAGAGAGAGCACACACATGTGCAAGTGACTCTGTTAGCACAGAGCCACTCACGTGGCACAATCTCACAACCATGAGATCACGATCTGAACTGAAATCAAGAGTTGGATGCTTAACTGACTGAGCCAACTAGGCGTCCCTGAGTGAAAATTTTTAATGCAATTGCCCTGATTGTATCTAGTCATTATATATTATGTGTGTTGGTGGAGGGGGCAAATGGCTTGTCTTTTATTTTGTAGGCTGTCAGACCAAGAGGAACCACATCTTGATCTGAAGGAGAGGACTGCACATCTCCCAGAATTCCTCAACTTTAAATTCATTTAATAACTAGATGAAATGTTCGGATTGTCTTTTTTGAGAAGTGGGTGAATGTGTTCCATGTATGTGAAGAAAAGAGCACATGGGTCTTTGCATGGCCAAAGGGGTAGATTGGGGCAGAAATTGCCTCTTTATATTCTGTTATTCCTTTCTACACAGTAATAGAATTTTCAGAATTTTTCAGAAAATCACCCAAGTTTTGGCTTCATTTTTCAGCCTCATTTACACTTAAATGTAGCCATGTGATTAAGCTCTGGCCTATTGGATATAAGTGGATATGATATACCAAGTTTTGGCGTTCAATCTTTAAAGAGGAAGAATGTAGCCATTGTGATTCCTCTTCCATCCTTCTAGCTACCTGGAGTGTGAATGCAGGGCTGGGCCCTTCTGGATGTGAATGAAGGCAACACTCTCCATTCACATCAAGGAGATGTGAGCAGTGGTAGGGATATTAGACAAACAAGATGGAAAGAGTCAGGGTCCCTGAAGTGCAAAGCCATAATATCAGCAAAAAACTGCTTATGCTCAGTTTGGGGCCCTTTTACAAGAGTTGAACCCACATCCTAAAGTATAATTTACTGAGCAAGAGATAAGAACTATTAATATTTGGGGGTAACACTTAGCAATCATTTTTCTAAGTGAATATATGGTTAAAATTATATTTTATTTTTATTTCTCTATATTTACTTTTATTAAACAATATATATGACTGCCTTCTTTGTCAAAAGATGTACAACTATGATTGTACTTTTAAATAATGACAAGCATTCCAATATGCATCTACCATAATTTAATTAGCCATTTTCTCATTCTTAGCCAGTTTTTGCTATGATAGATAGTATTATAATGAGCGCATTTTTATATAAATCCTTGACCACATTTTTGACCATTTCTTTTGGATGGATTATCAGAATTACTTGTTACTTGAGCAAGAGAATAAGCCTCTGTAAACCTGACAAATTAATTCCAGAAAACTGCACTAGTAAATGTATGTTTTCTTGTCCCCTTACCAAGATAATTAACATTTTAAAAATGCTTTTGCTATTTAGATATTTGAAAACAGTATCTTCTTGTTATTTGAATTTGCATTTTAAAAATGACCAATAGGGGCGCCTGGGTGGCTCAGTCGGTTAAACGTCCGACTTCAGCTCAGGTCATGATCTCGCGGTCCGCGAGTTCGAGCCCCGCGTCGGGCTCTGTGCTGACCGCTCAGAGCCTGGAGCCTGTTTCGGATTCTGTGTCTCCCTCTCTCTCTGACCCTCCCCCATTCATGCTCTGTCTCTCTCTGTCTCAAAAATAAATAAAAGTTAAAAAAAAATTTAAAAATGACCAATAAAGGGCGCCTGCGTGGCTCAGTTGGTTAGGCATCCAACTTTAGTTCAGGTAATGATCTCATAGTTCATGAGTTCGAGCCCCGCATTGGGCTCTGTGCTGACAGCTCAGAGCCAGAGCCTGCTTTGGATTCTGTGTCTCCTGCTCTCTCTGTTCCTCCCCCGCTCACATTCTGTCTTTCTCTCTCTCAAAAATAAATAAGCATTAAAAAAATAAAAATAAAAAATAAAATAAAAATAACCAATAAGGTTGAATTGTTTTTCTCATTTATATCAGAGCCATGAAATTCTTCTTCCATAAAATAGCCATTCATATTATTAAAAGATAAACTGAGGCACATTAATTTTTTTTAATTAATTAATTTTTATTTTTAAATTTACATCCAAGTTAGTTAGCATATAGTACAACAATGATTTCAGGAGTAGATCGCAGTGAGTCATCCCCTATGTATAACACCCACTGCTCATCCCAACAAGTGTCTTCCTTAATGCCCCTTAGCCATTTAGTCCATCCCCCAACCCACAATCCCTCCAGCAACCCTCAATTTGTTCTCTGTATTTAAGAGTCTCTTATGTTTTGTCCATATCGCTTAGAATAATATCCTCTAGTTCCATCCGTGTTGTTGCAAATGGCAAGATTTAATTCTTTTTGATTGCCGAGTAATACTCCATTGTATATATATTCCATATCTTCTTTATCCATTCATCTGTCGATGGACATTTGGGCTCTTTCCATACTTTGGTTATTGCTGATAGTGCTGCTATAAACAGTGGGGTGCATGTGCCCCTTCAAAACAGCACACCTATATCCCTTGGATAAATACCTAGTAGTGCAATTTCTGGGTTGTGGGGTAGTTCTATTTTTAATTTTTTGAGGAACCTCCATTCTGTTTTCCAGAGTGGCTGCACCAGTTTGCATTCCCACAAACAATGCAAAAGAGATCCTCTTTCTCTGCATCCTCGCCAACATCTGTTGTTGCCTGAGTTGTTAATGTCAGCCACTGTGACAGGTGTGAGGTGGTATCTCATTGTGGTTTTGATTTGTATTTTCCTGATGATGAGTGATGTTGACTATCTTTTCATGTGTCTGTTAGCCATCTGGATGTCTTCTTTGGAGAAGTGTCTATTCATGTCTTCTGCCCATTTCTTCACTGGATTATTTGTTTTTTGGGTGTTGAGTTTGATAAGTTCTTTATAGATTTTGGGTATTAACCCTTTATCTGATATGTCATTTGCAAAAATATCTTTTCCCATTCCATTGGTTGCCTTTTAGTTTTGCTGATTGTTTCATTTGCCGTGCAGAAACTTTTTATCTTGATGAAGTCCCAATAGTTCACTTTTGTTTTTTATTTCCCTTGCCACTGGAGACATGCTGAGTAAGAAGTTGCTGCAGCAGAGGTCAAAGAGGTTTTTGCCTGCTTTCTCCTCGAGGATTTTGATGGCTTCCTGTCTTACATTTAGGCCTTTCATCCATTTTGAGTTTATTTTTGTGTATGGTGTAAGAAAGTGGTCCAGGTTCGCTGTCCAGTTTTCCCAACACCATTTGCTGAAGAGATTGTCTCTTTTGAATTGGATATTCTTTCCTGCTTTGTCAAAGATTAGTTGCCATACATTTGTGGGTCCATTTCTGGGTTGTATATTCTGTTCCATTGATTTAAGTGTCTGGTTTTGGGGCACATTAAATTTTTGACAGTTCAAAATCAGGAGATGCCAAACTGAAAGTGGTTAGCAGAGCTCCACCAGCAGGAGCTAAGGAAAAGGCCTTTATAGAGCAGATACAGAAGCAACCAAGGGAATTATTTAATTGGCTGTATCTTCAGGGGTTTACCTTATTTGGGAAAATCTAGTTGGCTGTTTGTGATTGGTTTTTCTTAAGTTTGATTTCTTAATCTTGAGGCATTTATAGGAATCCACTCTGGCTTTGGTTTTTTTTTGCTTTCATAGGCTGCCAATGTAATAGAGCCACCTTAGTCTAAGGGCCTTTTTGTGTAATTACTTTTACAAAATTCTTTTTTTTTAATTTTTTTAAAATGTTTTTTATCTCAGAGAGAGAATGAGACAGAGGGCAAGCAAGGGAGGGGCAGAGAGAGAGAGCGAGACACAGAATCTGAAGGAGGCTTCAGGCTCTGAGCTGTCAGCACAGAGCTTGATGCAGGGCTCGAACCTATGAGCCGTGAGATCATAACCTGAGCCCAAGTCTGACACTTAACCAACCGAGCCACCCAGGCACCCCGAATTCATTTCTTATATTACTGTTGATCCTTAGATAATGATTTCATTGTCTACTTTACATGAATTCCTTTTGTATTGAGAATATTCATTCTTTATAATATAGCATATGTTTTCCTAATTTGTTCTATGTCTTTTAACTTTATGATATTTTTGATTAGCTAAAGTTCTGAATATAAAATGATTTAGGATATATTGGCATTTCCTTTCATTCTTCCATTAGTTTTATGATCAGAAAGCATTTCTTTTTTCAGAAATAAGATATATTTTCAAATTTTCTACTATCTTGGAGGTTTTTTTTTTGTTTTTTTTTTTTTAAGTAGGCCTCACATCCAAGTGCCAAGCCAACATGGGGCTTATACTCACAATGCTGAGATCGAGACCTGAGCTGAGATCAAGAGTTGGTTGCTTAACCAACTGAGCCACCAGGCTCCCCTAAATTTTCTTATATTTTAAAATATTTTTATTTTTACGTGGATTTCTGAAAGTAACTTAAAATGTATTTTAGTGTGTGGTATGAGGAATCTAAATAATTATTTTATCATACATAGTTTTCTCAGTGACATAATTTGATTATTTCATTTCTTTCCCGTTGTTTATGATTCTTGCATGATCACATATTGCATTTTTACAGCATGATGACTGTAGTTAACACTGCTGTTTGATATGTAGAAAGTTGTAAAGAGAGATGATCATAAGGGTTCTCATCACAAGGAGAAATGTTTTCTTTTGATTGTATCTAGATGAAACGATTGATGATAATTATACCTACTGAGGTAATCTATTTCACAATAGAAGTAAATCAAACCATCATGCTGGACACCTTGAACCTACACAGTCATGTATGTTAATTACTTCTCAATAAAACTGGAAACAATTTTATTTTACATATACTAGGGTTTATATGGCTGTCTCTATTGGTTCTTCCATTTACTCCAAATAGCAACTGTATTTTTATTGGCTCTTCTATATTATATTTCAAAAAAATTTAATATAAAAAAGCCAAAGAATGATACAATAATCATTCATATTCCAAGTACCCAGAATTAATATTAACATTTTTTCACATTTGCATTGGCACACAATTATTTTAGTTATTTTGGCTATGTAACATTTCATCATAACTGGCAGGGCAACTTCCATATAACTATTTCTTTCCAAAAGTTTCTTACCTGTTTTTACTTATTTATTCTTTAAATGAACTTTAAAACTATTTTATTAAGTTCTAAAAATTCATTGAGAGTTTCATTTTTTTAGAATTTTGCTGATAAATAATTTACAAAGAAATGATATTCCCAACCAGAAAAATCACATTCTCTTATTTTCTTGTATCTTCTTTACAGTTCTCCATAGATTCACATAGTTTTTGTCAACATGGATGTCACATATTTTGAGTTAAATTATTTCTTAGTACGCAATGATTAAAGTTTTGGTATCTCTTTCTCCCATTGTATCTTCAAATGGGTTACACACTTTTACGTGTTTATTCTCACATTGGATTTGAAGAACCTAGTTTGGAATGGTTAGACACCTTTCTTAAATTATACAATAGAGTGGAGTGGAAGAATGAGATTTGTACCTATGTCTTTTTAATTCCTAATTAAAGTATAGTTGACATACAATATTATATTGGTTTCAGGTGTAAGACATAGTGATTGCACAATTATATAGGTTACAAAATGTTCACTATGCAAAGTCTAGTTACCATCTGTCACCATACAATGTTATTATGACAGTCTTTTTACTGAGGGTACAAGTAGTCCTTCCATTCTGTTCCATTCTATCACCTTCTGATATTGGCAAAGAGCCTAAAAACTACTGATAAGAACTAGGATATGAAACACAGTGTCAAGTTCTGAAATGGAGAAACAATATCATGAGGACTGGCTTTTGCATTCAAGACACATTGTTTGAAAGACAAAAACCAAGTGGAAGACACGTAATTAATTGCAAAACAATGAAAGAGATCAGCACAATTGTTTTGCAATAGTGATTACTCAGTGGACCCCTGTGAATTGAGTGAATGCAAGATGAGCTTTCACCAGATTTCCTGTTTTTGCTGTTGCCCACTCAGCCCCTTTTTTGGCTGCTGCACTTTTTACTGCTCATGCTTATTTTTGTTCTGGCTTCTAGATGCCTGTGGCTGTGTATTCACCAATGTTAAATAAACAGTCTGCATCCTCCAGCTGGATGCCCTGCTTTCTGAGAAATGTCTGTGGTTTTATTGCAACAAGTCCTAATGAAACTTGGTCCAATTACATAAACTTATTAAATATTATATGAATAACATTGCCACCACCACTGATGTATGTTGTGATTCACTCCCGACTCGACTGGCAATAAATAGCCATTCCCCCAGACAGATAAGCTTTTGCAGATGGCTACCTCTGTTCCTCAGCTGGCTGCTGTTCCCTCAGAAAGCTGACTTGGCTCCACAGCCGCGGAAACTATAGTGTAACCAGGATGCTGATGAAGAGCAAGCCTGGAGCAGGGCAGAAAGGGGGTCATTTATCACAGGATAAAAATTCTTCCTATCTACAGGTGGAGGAAGGAGATGCAGGGTAACAGCAGGAGCAGAGTTCATCTGGCAGATTTATTTATTTTTTAAACAAATACTCTAGGACTTACTCAATCAAGAGTTGTGCTCTTGAAGGTAGTCAGTCATCTCAGGAGAATCATCGTTTTCTAACTTCTCTTGAGAAATCTCTTGCAGAACATGCCTTCGTGATGGTATTTCATATGTCAAATAACATTTGATATTTCATATATGCCTTCTGCGGAGCCCCATCTTGTTTCTTTGAAGATGGCTTTCATTTCTGGAAATGGCCAAAATTCACTGGAAATGAAATCTTCTGGGTAAAGCTGGTGAATAAAATAGAGAGCTGGATGTTTGATGATGACTGACATGTGATTGTGCTGTGATAAAGCAGATTTTTATTTGGATTTGAACTGGTTTTAATGACAAAGAAGTTAAACATAATGGCAGCTCATTGGTTTGCATAGATTTATACATTTATAGTTCCTGAGGCTCCTTTTTTTTAAGGTCAAACTCATTTGTAAAAATACATTCTAGGTTGCCTAGTTAAATGCCAGTCATATGATCTGAATACCTCTTCCGTGTCTTGTCAGAAAATTGTGGGATTAACCAGAGCTTCACTATGTCCTTCTTCTGCCAAACCCAGATTGCTTCTCATTTAGTTTGTTCCCTGTCCAGGAACCTGATAAAATGCATTTATCACGTGGTCTCACCCAGTCCCTAATGGAAGAGATGATTTCTGAGTATTAAAATGATTGATTAGTTGTTGGGCCACTTGGCCGTTTCAGTGGTTTTCTTTTTCTGGAAAGTTGCAGCCATTTTACATCTTACTTTGCTATAGTTTGACAATATCCAAACTTATACTTATTCTCTTAGGTGATATCACTCCATCTTATTCAAAAGGAACTTAGACCTCCTAAAGTGACCTTGATAAAATGGGAATGGGCTTACTTAACCTTTTCAAAAGGCAAACTGGATGCATATATTATGAAATTCAATTATCCAATGATAAGCAAGAATAGCCTTGAAGAGAGGAAGAAGTGGACCAAAGAGGAATCAAGAAAAAGCATTCTGGAAGCACCAACAGTATAATAGCTGCCACCACCACATCCTAAACGTGTGTCACATGCCATGCACTGTGTTTGGGACATTACCCATATTATCTCATTCAATTCTTGTTTCTACTGTATTTGGTAGCTATTTTCCTCCCACTTTCAGGATTGGTGCTCAAGATCACATGGTAATAAGTAGTAGAACTTGGCTTTAAATCCGCATTTTCCTAATTACAAAGCCCATTTCTTTGTTCCAAACTTTATTTGATTTGCACTTTGACTAGGGCTGTAAAAGGTGTGTCGGCCATTACGGTAGAAGAAAGAAAGGAGATACTCATTTTCTTCATTTAAACTCTTGGGGCTAGTTTAGAACTTGGCTCAAAATGTCAAAGACATAAAATGCAATACATAAACAGAATATAAAAATGCAATAATAGCTAGGTTTGGGACCCTGAAAAAGTCGTTTAATGAAAAAAGATGGAATTGGCCCGCACATACAATAGTACACCGAGTGAATTTCCTTATTAAAGAATGAAAGCATTTCGTAGTCCCCATTTTGCGTAATCTAAAATGTGGAAGAGAGGTTATCTTTACACAACATTATGCACTTTGATGTTTCCATTCGCTATGCCATTTTGGCTTTCTGATACAACACTCACTGTATACCCAGTCTCCCTCTGAGAGCTTTCTTCCAGATCAAAAAAGATGGAGTAGCATGGATTATTTTGGTTTGTGCATTGCTCCTTCTCTGAGGCAGAAATGTTTGCGTTTCTGCGGTAAGGTCACTGGGAGACTAGCTCTGCACATAGAATTTCAAATATAGCCTTTGTACTCCATTTCTCTCAGTTAATTTACATATTGTTGCTGTATCACCTGTTAGCTTTGCAGAGAGCATACATTCAAGAACAGTAGAAAGTTTGCTGTTGCCCAATGACGAGGTTGAGATATTTAGAGTAGATGGAAAACTAGATCTGGATGAGAAGGATTTCTTACAAGATTCCTGTCCCCTCTCTCTTTCCTTCCAAAGATTTTGAAAACATCAAGAGAGATTCTTTGTTTTGCTTCACTTGATTCTTTGTTTTACATCACCTTTCATAATATTGTTCATCCCTTTCCATTCCTTTCCACTTCTTAAAGCTTATTTTGCATTTTTTTTTTGCCACACTTTACTGTTACGTTGGCCGTTTAGTTGTCACCCTCCCCCATTAGACCACAAACTCTCTCTGTCTTGTTCAAGACTGTGTGCTCAGTGCACAGCCAAGCACTTGACACTTGTGGGTTATTTGTAGAATGAATGAGTGTTAATTGAGTGGTTGGCTTCAATAATTTTTAGCAGGATCACCAACACTTTCCCCTCAATATTCAACTAGATTTTTTTGTTATGAATACATGGTATCTTATTTAAGCAATAGAATAGTCTGAACACATAAATGTATTTTGCAAAAAGTGTACAAAAAGGCTAAGAGAAGTCGAGAAATTGGGCAGAAAAGGAGCTCCCGTGTATGTAGAATTATCAGCTCCTTTTTGTTTCCCTTCCAGGTTGCAGAGATTGAATTTTCTCCAGCTTACACTTCCCTCTGCAGCTGCTCACCCGTGGGGACTCTGTGAGCTTCCAAAGCTGTGCAGCCACAAAGGCTGCTGAGAGATTATTGCCCATGGGGAAACTGAGGAGTAGTGTGACTCGGGCTGCCAGTGCCACTAGAATTTATTTAGATTTTAGCATGATAATCCAGACACTGCCCACATTCTCAGAAAGACATGAGTTTAAGAGAAGTTTATTCGCCAATATAAGTGAGTAAATCTACTTTTTTCTTCTTTTAAATTAGAAAAGGGTCATACTTAGACAATGTAGATTCTTAGGTGTTTGTCTTTATCAGCTTTTAATTTGGTTTTACTTCCTCATATTTCCTCCTTTAAGTCTTTTGTTTTGTTTTGTTTTGGTGGAAGAGGAAGGAATGCAGAAAACAGAAAAATTATTTGTTATAATTTTTTATTCTTACTCAGAAGTAATATGAAGTATCTGTCTACTTCTTTTTTTAAAATATGTTTATTTTTGAGAGGCAGAGACAGAGCGTGAGTGGGGGAGGAGCAGAGAGAGAGGGAGACACAGAATCCAAAGCAGGCTCCAGGCTCTGAGCTGTCAGCACAGAGCCCAATGCAGGACTTGAACTCAAAAACAGTGAGATCATGACCCGAGCCAAAGTCGGCCGCTTAACCAACTGAGTCACACGGGTGCCCCTCCCTCTACTTCTAATAAAAGACTGGTATAGATGAGTCAGCCTAATTTAGGTCATGTTTATTCGTCAATACCAACATTATAAGCCCATTTAATTCAATTCAACAAATATTTATTGACCATTTTCTCTCTGGGTAATGAGATGTGACTATGTGATCCGTATAAATATAATAAATATATACATGAAATTAAAAATGAGACCAATTATTTAAGCCATACACACACAAAAATAAGCACATCAACAATATAGATAATATTTTTTAAGTTTACTTATGTATTTTCAGAGAGAGAAAGTGTGCCCACAAGTGGGGGAGGGGCAGAGAGAGAGGGAGAGAGAGAGCATCCTGAGCAGGCTCCATGCTGTCAGCACAGAGCCTAACGCGAGGCTTGAACTCACAAACTGTGAGATCATGACCTGAGCTGAAATCCAGAGTCAGATGCTTACCTGACTGAGCCACCCAAAAGCCCCTGTAAATGATATTTCTAAAAAAATCCACCCATCCAAGTAGAAAACCAAGATCATTTTATGGGAATTTTCCTTTTTTAATTTAAAATTTTCACTGATTCAGTTCCTGTAATTACTATTTTTCTTCCCAAGTCTGTGGGCTGAGTCCACAAGCTGCCAACCCTGTGGGCCTGAGATACTTGGAAAATAGCTAGGATGTTAAAATTTCAAATAGAGTTTGGACCTTCCATTTCCTTAGGCAAATAATTGTTCTTGTGTTTCCAACTCTACTGATGATCTTTTGCTTCTAGAAAAATTTGGAAGAGAATTCCTCAGAGTTTTTTGTTTTCTTTAAATCAACTTGCAAAACCCAAACAAGCTTGCCTGATGTACTAGAATATAATAGTATCTTCCTAAAGACTTCTCAGGAGAGTGAAGTGATCAGAAAGCAACGTGATAGGAAGTACTTGCCTTTCTTCACTTAAAAGACACAAACAAAACAAAAGAATAACAAATATTTGCTACTCCGAAGAACTGGATGAAAGGTACAAGTGGTAAAACTTCATTAATATCGTAAAGCTTGTTAATATCATGTGGCATCCATGATTTCCAGTTATTTGGTATACTTGAAGGATAAAAAGATCCAAAGACTAAAAACTATTGAAAAGTTATAACTTCGTGTGTGATGTATATGTTGTTGTCATGAAATTCTGGGGACATGTTTAGGTACTTCCAATATGAAGTCTGATTCATTAATTGGTTTGTGCTTTAAGAGTGTCATATTCTGCTACTTTTGTCTATAGTCCTGTGAGTCCACGGCCAGCCCAGGTTGGGTAGAGTGTCTACAAACACAGTGGACAAAAGACTAATGTGCTTATGCAAAGGACTAATGGTGTCTGCCTGGCTGAATTGAGAACGAGTTTGGTTAGGAGAGAATGGCTGTAATACAAAAATGAAAGGGCAAAACTGGCTTCATCTAGAAGAATTGAAGAGGGTGGAAGGAGCTTCTACTTGTATATTACAGTTTGAAGTCCCCTGAATTTTTGTGAGGCATCGTTGGTTGGAACTTCTTGTAGGTATTAGTACTGAAACAGCGTGTGGCCATGGAACGTGGGACTGGCTAGTTTCACTGGTGTGATAGATCTGAATCAGAGAAGGCAAGCCTGGATGGAGTCGGCGGTATATAAGGGTCTGTCGGGTGGACTTCCAAAAGGGCAGAGGATCCTGCAAAAGATTCTGAGGGCAGGGGGCAAATTTGGACTTGAACAAGCAGTTTTAGTTCTGTGTTTTAGACTCTGCAAACTCTTTAAAACTAATTTTGGTTTTAACACATATATGATATGCTCCTTTGACTAAACAAGTAACATTTTAGTTTGGCGTCTGTTTTCCTTTAAAAAATTGGCGTGGCTGCATATTTTATCATAGGCTAAAGCTGAATTATTCTATTTAAATAGCACCTTGAAAATATACCACTTAAAACCAGACTGTTTTAGCAAATATACATGGGCCTTTAGAGAATTTATTTTGGGACCCAGTTTTATTTCTTTTTTAATCACATATTTCTGCTCCACTGGAAGATCTGCTGAATTTAGACTTCTAAGCAACATGAGCCCCATTAAGTTTTCATCCACCAGGTCTGTTCCTAACCATCTTGTCTTGTGTAGGAGACTTCTGGAACATGTAAACCAATGATGAGGTACAGACAGATCTCTCTCTCTCTCCTTAGTTCCTAATTAATAGATCCAGTTCTGGGTACAAGTGGTTATACAGGAAATATTAATTTTCTTACCTTTTCTAACAAATTAATTTTTAAAATTTTTATTTAAATTCCAGTTAGTTAACATAGAGTGTAATATTAGTTTCAGGTGTACAATATAGAGATTCAACAGTTCTATACATCACCTGGTGCTCATCATAAGTGCACTCCTTAATCCCCAACACCTATTTAAGCCATCCCCCCACCCAGCTCCCTTATGGTAATCATCAGTTTATTCTCTAGAGTTAAGAGTCTGTTTCTTGGTTTGCCTCTCTTGGTCTCTTGGTCTCTTGGTTTGTTTTTTTCCTCATGCTTGTTTGTTCTGTTTCTTAAATTCCACTTATGAGTGAAATCATATGGTATTTGTCTTTTCCTGACTGACTTATTTCACTTAGGGTAACACATTAGGGTAGCTCCATCCATGTTGCTATAAATGGCACGATTTCATTCTTTCTAATGGCTGAGTAATATTTCATTATGTATAGATACTACATCTTCTTTATCCATTCATTAGTCAATAGACCTTTGGGCTATTTCCATAATTTGGCTTGTGGATAATGCTGCTATAAACATTGGGGTGCATGTATCCCTTTGAATTAATATTTTTGTCTTCTTTGGATCAATAGTGTAATTGCTGGATTGTAGGGTAGTTCTGTTTTTGACTTTTTGAGGAACTCTAACACACTATTTTTAAGGTAGAAATAGGTGATATATTTTCCTTCCACTAATCTAGTCCTATCCTGGAAACTCATTCTCTTATTCTTATGCTAAACAAGCACTGATTGAACATCTACAATACAACAACCATTGTGCTAGACATAGAGGGTACAGACATGAAAAATTCTCTCTGTGTTCATGGAACTCATAGTCAAGTGGGGGATATGAACAAAAACTAGAAATGCCAATTCAGTATGGTAAGTGCTACAATAGAGTGTCCTTTGAACCCAGGGAAGAGCCCTCTAACCTAGCTGAGGGAGGAAGTGGATTAAAAAAAGAAAGATCAGGGGCTCCTGGGTGGCTCAGTGGGTTAAGCGTCCGACTTCAGCTCAGGTCATGATCTCGCAGTTTGTGAGTTCGAGCTCCGCATTGGCCTCTGTGCTGACAGCTCGGAGCCTGGAGCCTGCTTCCGATTCTGTGTCTCCCCCCTCTCTGCCCCTCCCCTGCTCATGCTCTGTATCTCTGTCTCTCAATAATAAATAAATGCTAAAAAAATTAAAGAAAGAAAGAAAGATCATAATTAAGCTGAATTCTTAAAGGATATGGGAGATTTAGTTCAGGTGGAGAAGTCTAGACAGGGTATCTTGGGTCAATAGTAGAGCATCAGCAAAGGAATAGAACCAAGTGGCATGAGGGAAGGTCATTATGTATGCCTGAAGCATTGGGGTCAGGGAAGATAAGATAGAAAGGAGCCATATCTTGGCCTTACATGTCAAGAGTATGGACTTTAACACAAAACAAGGAGGACTTTAAGCTAAACTCAAGGTCACGGAAGTATTCCAAGGAGGAGATTTTGCATTTTCAAAAGGCCACTCAGGTAAGGTTGAGGAGGGTGTGTTGGTTGAGGCAGGAGGAAGTTCTTCTTTTGAGAATATTAGTCAGGAGATGTGTACCACATACAGCTGAGACAGGAAGAATTTTTGAGCCAAGTTACTAATGAGTTGCAGATAAAGGGATAGGCAAAAGAGTTACTTAAAAGGAAGATTCTTTAGGACATGGGATGATATGGTGGGGAGAGAAGGCGAGAGATGGTGCAATCAAGGATCAATTCCATGCTTCCGCCTTGGGTAAGCAGGGGTGCCAGTTACTAAGATAAGAACATAAGGAAAAAGGATTTGGGGGACAAAATTATGAGTGTGGAATTTGAAAGTCTATGGAACATAACTGGAGATATCCAGAAAGCAGTCTGTGTGGAGCTCAGGAAGAGTTGTGTGAACTGGGGGAAGGGGGGCAGATTTCAATAGAGAGAAGCTATTTGCAGCCATGGGTGTGGTTGGGACACCCAGAAAAGGTAAAGGAAAATCAGTTACAATACCAATGTGGACATTAGGTTACCTACTAAGGGGTAATTCACTAGGAATGGAGCATTAGTCTCATGTATGAATATTTCAGCCCTCTTAGAGTAACAAACATGTTTCTTTAATTTTTTAAAAAAATTTAATGTTTATTTATTTTTGAGAGAGAGAGAAATGGAACACGTGCAGAGAGAGAGAGAGGGGGAGACAGAATCTGAAGTAGGCTCCAGGCTCTGAGCTGTCAGCATAGAGCCTGACTCTGGGCTCAAATTCACCAACTGAGCCAGTCAGACGCTTAACCGACTGAGCCACCCAGGCACCCCAAGAATAACAAATTTCTACCCAATATTTAAATTAATTAATTTCTTGTTCCCTATGACTCTGTGATCCTACCCTCTTTTCTGTTATTCTCTGCAATGATGTGATCAACCGATCTGTACTTTCCTGGTAGTAACAAAGCACATATCACTGAATTAGCTTAGTGGTTTCTCTTTACTGCTACAAACATCTGCTTTCAAGTTTTACTTCTCCGCTGTATGTTCTTTCTACCCCTAATAAACGTGAGCACTGTGATCAGAAAGACGCAGGTCAATGCCCGATATAATTGAGGACTTTGTTCCCAGCAACAAATACTTGCCTACGTTTTCCAGACACTTTCCAGGATCCAGGGATTCAACGGTTTACATCTTCAGCATTCACACAGAGGTCATGGTGGGCAAGCCTCAGGCCTCAGTACCAGACAACAGAATAAGAGACAATGGGAACATGTGCAGTGGGCTAAAGGTGAGGAAAAACCTGTGCGTTTTGCAGAGCTGAGGGGAGAGCCTGATATTGCAACTTTCTTCCATTGTATTGCATTGGTTGTAACATTTCTTGCTTTGTCATCTGGACATTCTCCCACCACTTTGGGCTGTAACTATGTCATCCTCTTTTTATGCCTGTGTGTCTTGCATTTCTATGTTGCTGTCACTTGATTATTTTCCCTAGAACCCCTCCCCTATCCTATCTCCAGTGACCCATTTTCCTAATTCTGTGGAGAGCGCAATGTTCCTTTAATTCATGCTCTATGACATGGTAGCATTTGACCTCTCCAGGCAGCACCTACCCAAAGGCCTCATGTGATTTGCTACCCAAGTGTGGTCAGCTCTACAAATTGAAGCCATGGATACAAAAGAGTAAGATCACTTCCGTAAGAGTAAGAGTGACCTCGGTGTGTTTTCTTTCCTAGGTGAAAATGATCCCAACATGAGCCCCTGTTAGTAAGGTAAGGGCTTTGATTAATTTCTCTAGTTGTAGTACTCAGTTCTCTATAAGCTTGCCTTATTTTCGCCTGGGACCAGCAGTGGTCATCTCTGGGCTGTATGGCTGTGTGTAGTGAGCTTCAGGAAGCATCAAGCCAAATGCTATGCAGTGGCGTATGCCCAGCCTCACTCCGCTGCCCTCTGGCCACCCGAAGTGTGCTGAACGTTCTCCTCCATCCTGCTATTTTATCACTCCCTGGGGCATAGGAGATCTTCCTACTGTTGTTATTTTATCCTAATGGGAATCCAAGTCAATTCAGCATAAGCGGTAGAACATCTACTATTTATACAAGACACTGTGCCAAGTGCCAGAGATAATATCTAAAAAAGTTGCTATCTCTGTTTTAGAGGGGCTTATAATTTCATTGGGGGTGAGTGGATACAGGTATTTACTGAAATAGTGAAAGGGTCAGCATTTTGAGTCTTTGCTTTCCTTGCCTTTTGATTGGATTCTTAGTTGGGAATCTATTCAATTTTACCTAGCAGAGACAACTCGTCTGTTTTATACTTTCATTCCAGTGGAGGCGTTCCCTGGCCACCCTTTCTAAAATAGCACCTCCTACCCAGACTCACACTCTATCCCTTTTCCCTGCTAAACTTTTCTTTTTTGTATTTGTGATCATCTAACACAATTTGCATTTTACTTATTTGTCATATCTATTATCTCTTTTCTATGTCATGAAAATAGGGATTTTCATCAGCTTTATTCACTGCTGTATCCCAAGTGCCTCAGTAAATATTTGTTGAATGAATGAATAAATAATTCAATGCACGCACTTATTCTTTCCACAAATACCTACCATGTGCCATGCACTTGGGATGACATGGTGAATAAAATTTCTGTGATCCTGCCCTCATGTAGTTTACATTTGGTGGGAGAGATTGACATTAATTAAATAGACACATAAATATGTAATTACAAACCCAGTTTGTATATCCTGTCTTCATAAGTGATCAACAACTACTAAAAACCTGCTTTACACTGTAACCTCTCAACTATCTAAGTCTGTATCTTAATCTGCAGAGCGATTTCTCATCACCATATTGGTAAAGACAGCAAAATCGAACATTTCCTGGCAAACAGACTTGTTTAAGAGCTAATATAACACTATACTGCCCTCTTCCAGTCTGTCTAGCATTTGGAAAATTAATTTGACAAAGAAAGTTAATATCATATATGCAGAATGTCTGTTCAGAATATTTATCCAGTGGGATGCAGGTAGATATGGGCCACTGCAGATGTATTCTGGATTAATTTGTTTTTAGGGGAGTCTCCTGTCTCAACAAATAAAGTTCGGGAACTTTTGGTGCTGTTACAAGGATATCAGATTTTTAAACATTAATTGTAGAATATTCTAAGCCCACTGACTTTTACTGGCTTTTAAAACAAAATACAACCCAATCTGAACTTTCAGTTTCAAAGCATAAATGTTCAAGAAGTGCTTTTGAAGTTTTACCTTATTATTTTAAAGGTTAACATCATTTCTTTGACTTGAGATGGAATCTTTAGGGGAACTACCGTAACAATAGTTCTTATGGGATTATTGGAAAAGAATGTTAATCAGCAACTGCTCGAGTTTCTCTTATGTTTACTTGCCAAGGGGTCAAAATAATATTTGTTTGAAAGTTTCATCCATGATTAACCTCCATACTGTAGTATTGCTTTTTCTTGTCCAATTCCCGTAACAAGCAATCTTCTGAGTAATGGCTGGTAAATAAAGTTGTCATATATATTGACAGTAATAACTAAACTATCACTGCCCACAGTTCCCCCTCCCCTCCCCAAAGTTTAGGATTGCAAAATTAACATGACGTTTTGTTTTTTGTTTTTTGGGTTTTTTTTTTAGATCTAAATGCATACCAGCTGCAGTCTTTGAAAGTCTCATATCATTTTGTTAGCACAATGCCTGCCTACGTGAGCAAAAACATGGGAACTGCATCCTAATGCAGTTGACAAGATTTTTTATTTTCATGATTACTTCTCTGCCTTTTTTTATTTTGCCTGCAGGCAAAGGTTGGCATACATGTCAAGAGAATGTTCTCCAGCTGGGGCCTGCAGTACAGAGAATTGTATATACCAGAGGGCTCATGGGAGTCTAGGCAGATTATTATGGTAATATTGGAGGCTGCTGTCCTCTCCCTCCCACAGCTGGGCCGCCTCTCTCATTGTAAGTATTGAAGCAATATGTTTTGCAAATTATACGTTGGGAACAACAGGGACCCAGTAAAGTGAAGAAAAAGAGAAACATTGCAAAATGTTGCCTTTAATATTATATTTTTCTTGTTCATCAAGCAAAATAAATTAAAGCTTTAATTTTTTTTAATTAAATGAGGATCGTATATTGAAAAAAGAGCTATAAGAGTAAAAACTTAATATTGATTTTATTGAGTGAGAGTTTCAAGAAAATATCGTTACAGAGAAATTAGACAGTAGCCTGATTCAAGAGAATCATGGTAAGATTACATAATAGCCTTCATTATGGATTTCAAAAATCCTTTTGAGTCCAATGAAGCTGGGTTAGCAAAAACTGCACAAAAAATATCATTTTAATTAGTGCTAATGTGATCTCGTCATGGTCCAGCTGTTTCACGCAGGATGAAAATGTGTGTTACTTTATTAGTAATGCATCTTAGAAAAAAATGTCACTTCTGATTTCAAACATTTGTTATTAAAGTACATTTTAATACAATAGTAGAGCAACATGATTGATTTGGTGAAATGAGGCATTAGTGAAATTCAGGCAAAAAGGCTTAAAAGCCTTCTTAATTGAGGAAGAAATGTTTTCCTTCTGTCTGGCCTTCCTTTCTGGAAACATTAATAACAAAACAGGAGTCACATTTCTATTGTGAATTTTGAAGACATACCATATAAGAGAGAGTGAAAATGCCAATAATCCAGAAATTAGCATTTTTTCCCTTATAGAGCAAAAAGTTTCCCCCCACATCGAAAGTTGTAGGCTAATTTTAACAAATGCTCTGCTGTTTCAGTTTTCAATAATGAATTTAAATTTATTCATCAGCAAACATTTCCGCATCTGTCTCGACAGAGAATCTACGACTCATTCTTTTGGATTCAGCTTTCATTCTTTCAGCCAGTCTTAACTCAACTTCTCCATTCAGAAATGAAATCCTGAATCCTTAGAATAAGACCTGATTGAAAAACCTAGGAGTATGGTTCAAATCTTCCTCTTCAATTCTTAGTTGTTTTAGCAAGATTTAGCCTCCTCACACGAGAAGCACACTTATTTGTCATATGTCTTCTCTTCCTTCACCACAAACCTATAAAACAGCTCACCATGTGCCATCTTGTGCCTAATATATTTGTCCACTCTATTTATTTGATATCATGCCAATATATTTTAGTTGGCTATTGATAGGGGTGTCCACGTACAATTTACTCCCCTCAGCTAGATATTCATTTAGGAGGAATTGAGTAAATAAAAGGCTGGTAGGAAGTGATGTTCAACGTAATTGCCAGCCTCTGTGATCTTTACTGAATTATAGTTATCATTTGGAGGTGGTAATGGGGGGGGGGGGGAAGCCAGTAATTCTCTATTGTTTTTCAGCATTGTTTCTCATTATTCCAATCACTGTCTCAGTGTTTAGTCAAAGAGAATATAAATACTCCACTTGATTGATGCTACCAGGGAACTTATGTGTTTATTTCAAGCTTCTGCTGCTTGATGCGGGACAGTGCTATTTTACCATCCTTTTAATTCTTCTTGTCATGTGGACTTGAGCAAGTTTATTCCTTTGAAAGTCTGAGAGACTGAACAGAAAGCAACTTTTGATTTTCTAAAATAGGCTCTTCCTCAATGATTCCTTTCCTGTGCTTTCTTGGTGTGGGAGAGCTTTGGTAGGCAAAACAATTTTTTAACAAGCCCTCATTTGATGTTAAGCAACTATTCCTTTTGCATGGGGGCCCAAGATATACGCATACACACACACACCACACACACACACACACACACACACACTATTTTTCTACACGTAATGTCATGCTATAGTGAATGGTGGTAATATGACGTTCTCTTGTGATTTTACTGGTGAGAGAATGTAGGCACCATGAAGCCCTGAGAAAGGAGTAGAGAGAGGCTTGTTTTTCTATGTCTCTGATCACACTGATTCTCATGGACCCAGTATGTGCTTCCCTAATGATGAGTGGATGAAATAATATTCCACATTTGATGTATTCTCCTTATTTTTACTTTGAATTTTTATTAACATAGAGGCATGCTTTTTAAAAAAATGTTTATTAATTTTTGAGAGAGAGAGACAGAGTGCGAGCAAGGAAAGAGGAGAGAGAGAGGGAGACACAGAATCCAAAGCAGGCTCCAGACTCTGAGCTGTCAGCACAGAGCCTGATGGGGGCTCGAACCCAAACCATGAGATCATGACCTGAGCCGATGTCAGACACTTAACCGACTGAGCCACTCAGGTGCCCTGAAGCACGCTTTGTTTAGTGAGGTTTTTCATGTATTGAAAATACAGGTGTCTGTCTGCTTGGGAGCACTACCAGCCTATACCTAATGGGAGCCAAGCCGAGGACAATAAAGACACAGCAGTGGCTACAAGATATTTTTCTCTCTTTCTCCCACTATTTAGAGATATGCATGAAAAAAGTGGGGTCCAGACCCATATTTGGATTTCTATCATACAAAAGATAGGACTCCCATAATGCCAAGCCACTAGATAGAGCTTAGCAGTAGAGGAGGTCATGCTGTCTCTCAGTACCCGTAAAAGGGGTTGGTGGCTTTCAGGAAGAGAGTGGCACTTTTGAGGATACCTTGATCTTCAGTATGCTCAGTTCCCATCAGTTAATCTTTACTGAGAGCCTACTCTGTGCATAGATGTGGGTTAGGCATTGTGGGGGAATCAGAAGAAAGTGGAGATACAGTTTCTGCCCTCAGAGGAATTTATAGTTTTGTTAGGGAGACAAATAAGGATAAAACTTAAGCTAAAAATGGCCAGGTTCTGAAGTAGTGGCACAGACATCATGGGCTCTAAGAGTACACCAGAGTGGTCAGCATGGGTTAGAATATCGGGACAGTTTCAGATGTCAGAGCTGAATAGTTATGTCAACTTCTGGGGGGGGGGGAGTGAATGATGTAAGTCAAGGGGCTGAAGGGTGGAAGCGTTTCCATGGACAGTTTCTGAGCACCAAATGAAGACTCTCTATCCAGTCCATAATTTAGAGGACAAGTTAGTGATCAGGTCTAGTGGGGACCTTCTCCCAGAACATCATGGCTGTAGGAATTTTGAAACAGGTCCAGATGGGATGAAGGCTGACTTTTCAGGCCTATGAAGTTAGCAAATCACTTATACTGACTCCATTTAAATTTCAAATTATTTTAAAGTCTTGGGACACTTCCTATCCTTGACCAAATTCTTCTGGAAGTATTGCTTATGCATCTGTCTCCATGTGGGCAGATTCAGTTAGTAGAACTTGACACTATATTGACACTTGAAAATATAAATTCCTTTGACCAGGGTAAAGTCTTTTCTTAATGAACACAGGTGACTTTCACATACCTACATCCTTTCATTGTCCAAGAAAAATTGGAAACTGCTAAAGGAGTCCAGAGAAACACTAAAGGAAATGTCAACAAAATTTTACCAATAAGTCTTGCAAGTGAAGGATTGTGTGTGTGTGTGTGTGTGCTCAAAATGTGTTTTTCTGGGCAGACTTGCTAATAGTGCAAATGCCTGGGCCCCACCGTAGACCTTCTGCATCTGAATCTCTGTGATCAGAGTTTAGAGAATCTGCACTTTCAACAATATCAGTAGCTGATACCTATGTACAGGGAATTATGAGATCTACCAGTACAGAATTCGTAAAATACAATCTTTGCATTCAATTTACAAGGAAGCTGGACTGGCCAACTGGCAGTAAAATATCAGATTAGCATCTATGAGATTCAAACTAACATGTTCATAGCATCACTAGATGCCAGGTGTGGCTCTAGGCTCTTTTATAGATATTATCCCTTTTAGTTGCCACAATACTATTATGGGGGCGGAGTCTTATGTTCCCATTGTACATATGGGTCAATAAGCTCAGAGAGGTTTGTGACTCTCTGGAGATCACCCAGGAATTAAGTGGATCCAAACCACTACATCTCAGTTACCTCCATAGTGCCCTACGCTGATTTCTCTCTGCTGCCCAGTAGGATCCTCACATAACTCCCTCACTCATCAGCTACTATGGTATTAGGAAATCAATTTATTTTTACCAATTACATAAGTAATACCTGGTGGGAGGACAACTCTACTAATGCCAACATTGCATGATAAACTCACATCCCTTCTTCTGAACTGCCTCTGCCATCATTAGCGTAGATATGTGAAGGTTCAGTGGGTGTGTGCCAACAAATACATGTAGAAAAAACTCAATACTACATTAAAGACATTGACTTTAATCCACATTTAGTTTATGAAGGAAAACCAGAAGGGCAGTATAAGGGCCACAGTAAGGTATGTGCATGAGAGATGATGTCCATACTATTCATCCAAATTTTCCAAACCTTACAAACCCTACAAGTAAGCATTAGTTTGCAATAAAGCGTGGTGGATAAAGACGGGGCTCTGGAGTCAGAATATTGGGAATAAATCTTCTTTCTGTCCTTAGAAGCTGTCTGACATCAGGCAAGTTGCTTATATTTCCTGGGTCTTAGTTCTGTAAGATGGGAATGGTGGCAGTCATCCTTATAGGGTCACTGTGAAGATTGGAAGAGATGACTCACAAAAAACTTTTAGGACAGTGCCTGACACATGCTAGCATGTCTCATAGATGTTAGTCATGTTAAAAAAAAATCAGGCTCAGGGTCTGGACATGGTAGACCCTCAAAGGTGTCTGTTGAATGTAAGGCTATGTCATCCATGTTTCCCTACCTTCAAGGGCACGGTGCCTTTTGATAGTGCCCCTTTCTTTCTTTTCATTTGTTTCGAGACTGACCTGATATTAGTCATCTTACTAAATATTCTTTTTTAGAACCTGGAGAGTTTCTGCCCTATTCTCAGAAATGTTGATAGTTTGAAGATAATAGGCTGGATGAAAGTAGAAGATTCTTTCAGTCAAAGTTCTAATACCTGAGCATGGTCTGTCCCACCTGAGTGGTCACTTTCCCCTTCACTTTCCTTCTGTCCTTGACATTTGCTTTCTGCTTCAAGACACCCAGATGCTGGGATCACTGTCTTTTGTCTCCTACTCTCGAGTTGTGCTTGCTCAGGATTGTAGTCAGCCACTCCTTCCCTCCTCCCTGGAGCCCATAAACACTGCTTTTCATTGAAAGTGGTGTGTGTGTGTGTGTGTGTGTGTGTGTGTGTGTGTGTGTGTGTTTGTGCGCGTGTGTGTGTCTGTGTGTGTGTGTACAAGGGTCCTTCTTTAACCTGGAAGCCTTTCAAAACCAAGGCGTAAATAATTAATTTGACTAAAACAATCAAATTAGCAGTAACTTAGGTAGAGCCAAAAATTACGTAGATGGAAATGAGGACTTTTGAATGTTTGTATTCTTTTCCCCTTTGAAAAGTAGAAACTTGAGCAGAGCTGCTCAGGGTTTGGGTGCTCACTTGGGAACCTGTTCAAACCACGTAGCTTTTGGCCCCCCATTTCCCCCACAGTTCTGACACTCCCTCATCTCTGTCCCCTGAAAAGAACCAGCACTAAAGGAGTAAGAAGTAGAAATAATGGTGTGTGTATGTGCGTGTGTGTGTGTGTGTGCGTGTGCATGTGTGTATGTGTATGTGTAGATATGTGTGTATTTTTTAACACAAGTCTTTTAATTCTTTCCATAAATTATTGGAAAATGATCAAGTGATTATTTCCTTTAAAACCTCTGCATGAATTTAGCTTTGTGTAACTAGGTTTTGTCGTGTCAGAGAATTTTCTTCTTTTTTTGGTAAGAATTAGTAGCAGGCTTAATACCTTAAAATTATATTTTGAAGCTGGTATCGGTAATGTTCAGTATATTTGATTATTTTATTCCATGACCACTATTGTAAAACAAAAAAACCTAGTTGTTCTTTCACGTTCATGACAATTCTGAGTATAGTCAGCATGGGATTAAATACAAGATTTCTAACAGCTCCAGAATTTATATGTACACTATGAAGAGGTTTCTTGAGGGACTTTTATTTTCTGATTCTTTATCAATTTTATTTCTCTATGTATTATGTGGTGCATTGCTGCTGTTATTGTTTATCTCTACATCACTACTGAAGACAGTATTGCATTTTCCTTCCCTATTTTTTTTTTTTTTTTTTTGTCTACCAGGAACAACATCAAAGTTTAAATATTTATGGTAGGGATCATTTTAAGAGGTATTTTTCTTTTCCTCCAAACCACTTCTAATATGAGATGTTATAAGAGAACAATATGAGAAAGTTAAGATAATATTTGTCTTTATTGGTGTTTTCATGCTGTTTTCTAGTTGATTTATATCATTATTTAATGCCAAAATGTGAGACCTGATAAAATAATAATGCAAAATGCTGTATGCTTGCTTGGTTTTTATTGTATCAATTTGTATTGAAAATACATAAAATATTAAAAAAATAATAATGCAAAAATTAATTAGGTCTGATGAACACTGGGGTGTTCATCTTGACAGTCCTTGAATAACTGTGTTTTGGTTCTGGGGAGAATGCACTGTTGCTTTGGAAGAAATGAGGGCTTGGTTGGAGGGAGGCTATAACATCAACTGTCACCTCTCACCCCCAAGTGTTTTCATTTTCTTCAAGAATCCCACAGAGGTTTTATGAGTTGTCATAGTGCTTGTTACTAGGCAGGGATTAATCAACAAGTATTTATTACAGACAAAAAGACAATTTTCCAAGTGCTTTTCACCTGCATTATTCAATATCATCCTCACACCAGCTCTGTGAAGTGGGAAAAAAATGTCTTGTTGAAATGACTAACCATTAACCCCATAACTGATGAATGGCAGAGCCTGATTCCAAATTCTGAAATGCATCCTCTTACTAGGTGATAGTGCCTGTGTTAAGTGAATATGAATATGAATAATCTCTATGATTATCACACAAATTCTGGAAGGTGGTATTGCCATGCTTGGAGGTAATCAGGTCAAAGCTTAGCGAGGTCAAGAGCCTTGCCCAGCACCATGTAGTTTGGGGTACCAGGATTAGAACTGAGGCGTGCCTGATCCCAAGGCTGCATTAGAACTCCGTGTTGCCTCAGTGTCCTTGTCACTGGCTTCCAAAAGAAACCTCACCATATATTATCCACTCATATATTATGCATTATTAATTCTTTCAGTCAGTCATTACATACCAACATTTTTCAGCTCAACTGTAAGAGTTATTAAAGGCATGTGAGATAGCTCCTGTCCTCTTATATGGGTTAAAAAGGAACCAGATTTAAGGGGCACCTGGGTGGCTCATTGGTTAAGTGTCAGACTTTGGCTCAGGTCATGATCTCACAGTTTGTGGGTTCGAGCCCAGCATCTGGCTCTGTGCTGACAGCTCAGAGCCCAGAGCCTGCTTCAGATTCTGTGTCTCCCTCTCTCTGCCCCTCCCCACTCACACTCTGTCTCTGTCGCATGCTCAAAAATAAATAAAACATTTTTAAAAAATTTTTAAGAAAGGAACCAGACTTGAGATCTTTTATTACAATTTATTTTTGCCTATTAAAAAATGCTAAAAAAGAAGTTCTTTCAAGATCTATGTAGTAAAGCATATTAGTGAGCATTCGTGCTTGTACATTGTCTCGGCCCAGGGAAATGAAAGAGACTTAAGCTGTGAAAGGAGAATGCAGATTAGTAATTACCACCATTTATCCTGCTTCTGCAGGGTGCAGGCGAGGGACATAGAAGGATCCATGAAGAATGTAAGACACAGTCCTTATCATCGTGGTACTTATAATCCAGCTGAGTAGACCAAATCCACATGTGGGTTCACGGCATGTGTTGTGTACCACAAGAGGAAACCTGCTCTCACTTGGCATTTTATGTTTGCCATCTCCTTGGTGCAGTTCTCGCTCCACGATTGTATTGAATATCTATAATCAGGGAATTTTAAATAACCAGAAAATATACAGAAAATAAATTGTCTGTTTCCAGACAATGTAGAGTACCAGGGATTAGATATATTCCCCCCACCTGAAACTAAATATACCAGGAAAAGTATTCGAAACAACAAAGGACAAGGATCCCTAAGAGATGGGAAACAGATGAGGTCAGGTCTCTGACTGCTCCAACTAACTGCGTAGAGAGAGTGTCTGGACTACAGCTCAAAAAAGAGGAACCCAGGCTATAACGTGCAGACTCCTTGATTTGAGGAGACAGAGATGTGAATCTGGGAGGAGAGTTGAAGGTGGCTGAGGTTCACAGGACAGAGTATTTGAAAAAAAAACCCAAAGATCTGCAGAGGTCCTCCTTGAGTATTTAGCTGAGTACTGAAACTACCCATAATTGGGGAAAGGACCATCTGAAAGGATTACAGGGGAAAATGCCTCACACACCCACAGGGAGAGGCATAAGGTTTGTTCCCAACAACCAGACTGGAAAGCATTATAATTGAGGGGGTATCAGTGGATTACTCAGAAGGGCTTTATCTCAGTAGTGGGGAAGAATGATCCCTACACTAAACAGAGTTCTGATCTCAATTAACAAAGCAAGACGTGAAAAGATCAGACTGTTTCTGTGTGACTTAACTTCAACCCAGAATAAAGCTAAGAAATATTTAATATTTACAGAAATACAAAATATCCGGCATCGAAAAAGAGAGAATCCACAATCTCTGGTATTCAATCAAAGATCACCAAGCAGGCAAAGAAGCAGGAAAATACAATCATGAATGAGGAGAAAAATAAATCAAAATCAACCCAGAACTCACATAAATGTTACAATAATAGATAGATAAGGACATTAAAATAAACTTTTATGGCTTTATTTCATATGTTTAAAAAGTCAAGTTCATTGGCCATATCATTTGGTGGTATGGATGTGAAAACATAGAAGCATAGAAGCTTTTTATACACTGCTGGTAAGAATGTAAAATGGTATGACCATTTTGAAAGAGGTTGGCGGTTTCTTAAAAAATTAAACACACACTTCTCACATAATTTAGCTATTCACCTCCCCTATTAAAAGAAAGCATATGTCTATATAAGACTTGTATACAAATATGCTATATTCATAGCAACTTTACCTGTGATAACAAAAACCTCAAAACCGTCCAAATGTCTATCAACAGATGAAAGGATAAACAAGTTGTGGTATGTCCATATAATGGGCTACTACTCAGCAAAGAATAGAAATAAACTATTTATATACACAACAGAATGTATGAATCTCAAAATAGTTATGCTGAATGAAAGAAGTGAAAATAAACAAAAAAAGGAGAATCCCTTCTGGATGATTCTCTACAATACATCAGACTGTATGGTTTCATTTATTTAAAACTTTAAAAATTACAAACTAATCTATAATGACAGAAATCACATCAGTGGTTGTGTAGGGGCAGGGATGGGATTATAATAGGGAATGAGGAAGCTTCTAGAGGTAACTAACCTGACTGTTGTTATGGCTTCATGGTTGTATACATATATCAAAACATGAAATTACAAATTTTAACCATGTATATTTTATTATATGTCACTTGTGCCTCAATAAGGCCATTAAAAAACTCTAAAACAAAAGTAATAAGGCTAAAATTAATAAGATTAAAAAATAGCAAGAAAGAAATCAGTATTGTTGGTTGTTTAGCACTTTATAAGCTCATTTGTATTTTTCCACTTGAGAATCTTGTCCTCCTCTTTGAATTCCTTTTTGTTATGTTTTCCATTTATAAGAGTACCTTAATGACTGCCAGTGTGCCTTTATATGACATTATGACACTTGCCTCTTTAATTTTCAGCTTTCAGGATTTTCATTGATGCTAGTCATTCCCCTTCTCATTTCTAGGGATTATTTAGGCCTAGCCTAGGACTTTTTTTTTTTTAAACATACTTGTACATTGCCAAAAAAGAAAAAAAAAAAGAACCCACCAGTGAAATATTTATATTATAAGCTTCCAGATTTTGAGGCACTTTCTGATGTTTTGGGCGTATGTATTATATTGGGAATATTCAATATATACTCATTATTAAAGTCGTTGATCATATTAATCAGCAGATGGAGGTCAAGAACTCTAAATACACTCCCTTAGGACAAGAAAAGACCAATGGGGAAGCGTGTAGAAATATAGATTGGTTTAAGAAAGCCTTCAAGCTATGCGGGAAAATAAATATAACAAGGTTTTTTTTTAATTATTAAGCCAATAAAAATAATATAAAGCAGTGGTTGTCAAACCTGGCTGCATAGTAAAATAGCATGGGAAATTTTTTAAGAGCACCCATGGCTGAGCTCCAATTTATACCAATAAACTCAGAATCTTTGGGAGTAGGGTCTGTGCTGGTAATTTTATAAATCTCTCCCAGATCATTCTTGTGCTGCCAGGGTTTCAAGAACCTTGAGTATAGTCGTTTGGAATAGGGGCATTAGACTAGAAAGACTGCCCTTTGCCATTTTCAACCTGAATGACTGTGGGTAAGGAATTACAAGAGTGGTGTCAACTTTGCACATTGGAGTCACTTGTGGAGTTTTACAAACTAGTGATGGCTAGGTCCCTCCCCCAGAGAATCTGCTTTCAGTGGTCTGAGGTACAGGCTGGGCATATAATGTGCAGCCCAAATGATGAACCACTGTTCTTAAAGATAAGCTTCAGGGCACCTGGGTGGCTCAGGCGGTTGAGCTTCCAACTCTTGATTTCAGCTCAGGGTCATGGGATCAAGCCCTGTCTCAGACTCTGCATAGAGTGTGGAATCTGCTTAAGATTCTTTCTCTCCCATTGTCTCTCTCCCCAACTTGTGTGGGTGCGTGCTCTCTCTCTTCCTCTCTCTCTCAAAAATAAAAACATTTTAGGGGCGCCTGGGTGGCTCAGTCGGTTGAGCGTCCGACTTCCGCTCAGGTCATGATCTCGCGGTCCGTGAGTTCGAGCCCCGCGTCAGGCTCTGTGCTGGCAGCTCAGAGCCTGGAGCCTGTTTCGGATTCTGTGTCTCCCTCTCTGTCTGACCCTCCCCCATTCATACTCTGTCTCTCTCTGTCTCAAAGATAAATAAATGTTTAAAAAAATTTAAAAAAACATTTTAAAGATAAGCTTCCCCATCTGTGATGTGGGGATAGCTTTGGTGTGTGTATGCAGTGCTTTAATGAAATCATGTATGTTAAGCACTTAGTATTGTTGTTTGGTTTATAGTAAGCAGTTGATGAAAGGTAATCACTGTTTCTGTGTTTTCTGAAATATCGCAACTCTGGAAAAGTGAGACCCATCCAAGTGAATGCCACATCCCTGATGGTTTTGCCAAATTCTGGAAAAGTAGAATTTATATTAAACAAACAAACCCTCTAAACCCATGAAGACTGTATGAAGGGATGTTATTTTATATAGGATAGGGCTGAAACATAATGAGGCTTTGCCAGAATGGAAGAAATTTGTCTTATGAGAAAAGTAGTGGCTCAAAATGGTAAGAATACAAGGGTTGGGGAAGATGATACACTTGTACCCATGCTCAGCTTCACTCAGGAGCTGGTTGAAATGGGCTAGTTTATGAAAAACCCTGATTTTTTTTTTTAAAGTAAGGCTTCCTGTTGGTCAGTGTTTTTATTTTGGCTGTTGAGGATGATGTTTTCCTATTGTGAGAATAAAGACCTAAAAGACAAACAGTGCCTCATAAATGCCCAAACTTGAGCACATAAATAACAGCTATTGCCAAGACTCCCTGGGACTTACTCGAGTTGGCTGTGCTACAACACTGTAGCATAAATAGCCATGTGCCATTAGTCATGGGCTATTGCTGCCATCATCATTCATGTACCTAGACCTTCACTACCACCATGTCAGTGCCTTTCTCTCAGCGTCCTCATGCCTCAGCCTCTCGGATGGCCAAGGTGTTATCTTCTCAAGTTATTACTACCATATTGCAACTCTGCTAACATTCTACGTTACCTTCCAGTCCCATCAAATACATTTTCCATATTGGAGTATAAAATTAGCTTCCAACTCATGCATTATTTAGTTGCCCTGCTTCCCGGGACAGGTGAATGCAGCTCACACACCTACTTGCTATCTCATGTGTGAGCTTTTTCTCTCATACCTGTGAAGGCCCTTTGTCTCTCTCTTGAGCCTCCACTCTGTTCAGTCATGGTGTCGGGCATAGTGTCATCATCCCCGTGTGACTAATGAGAAACTTGAGGATCAGAAATACTACATAGTTTGACTGAGGGCACACAGCCAGTAAGTGGTCCCACTACGGTTTGCATCTGGATTTGATCCCAAAGCCCGTGGTTTTCCACTGTTGGTATATCACATGCTGGGACTTAATTTTTTTCAAATGCCATGAAGAATTTATTCCGTGCTTCCCTGATAAATATCCCTGATTCTGGTCACCATAACAGGTACAGTTGAGATACCCTCCTTTATTCTAGCTTTCCATTTCCCCAAACACATTAATTAGAACTTGTGCAAATCTCTTTATTTTTCAGGGGGCTTGAGGGTAATTTCTGAGTTACTTTCATTCTTAAGTTTCATTTAAGTTTCATTTATTAGACTGTCTCAAGGAGAGGGATTGCTCTGTTACCCTTCTTAGAGCTAGGTAAAGATTTTGTAGCAAAAGTATGTCAGCTACCTTCAGAGCAACGTGTTGTCAGTAAATATCATGCTACTTTCAGAATCCAGTCAAATCAGTGTATGTATTCTATTATGTTTTCTATGAATGGATAGTGTTTGAGTCATGGATGGTCTCTGACTTCAAGGGGTTTATAATATGGTAGTAACAAAAACATGTTGAAAATGACAGCAATGATAACTTCCCTAAATTAATTTTTTTTTGGCAGTGGGGGTGGGGGACAGTGCAGAGAGAGAAGGGAGAGTATGATTGGTAGAGGGAAAGAGAGAGAGAGAGAGAGAGAGAGAGAGAGAGAGAATCTTAAGCAGCAGGCTCCATGCCCAGTGTGAAGCCTGACGCGGGGCTCAATCTCATGACCCTGGGATCATGTCCTGAGCCGAAATCAAGAGTCAGACACAATCAACCAAGCCACCCAGGTGCCCCCTTAAATTAATTCTTTATTAATTGAATTGTTAAAACTATTTAGGGTGTGTAATTTACCCAAACATACATAAAACGGGCAGATGCCTTATTTTCCATTTTTCCTGCGTGAAAGCCAAACCACGAAGTCGATCTGTGACTTGCTTCCAGTCTTCGCGAGAGAGGCTGACTCACTGCTCTCTGGCCAGCTGTGCAGCAAGGCAGATGCCTGTGTCCTTCGTCGTGCCCCCTTTCGGGTGAGATCCAGGAGGAAATCATGAAATTTTTATTTCGGGGCATTTTTATTGTGGATTGATGGACTTCTTGGGAATTTTCCCAAGTTTGAAAATTAGGAGAAAAGGACACATAAATTAGGTAAAATTTTACTTATTTATTTACTTATATTTTTTCAGCTTTTATTTTTAAGTAATCTCTACACCCAACGTGGGACTCGAACTCACAACCCTGAGATCGAGTCACATGTTTGTTTGTTTTTTTAATTTTTTAAAATGTTTGTTTATTTTTGAGAGAGAGAGAGAGAGAGAAAGTGAGCAGGGGAGGGGCAGAGAGAAGGGAGACACAGACTCCGAAGCAGGCTCCAGGCTCTGAGCCATCAGCACAGAGCACAACATGGGACTTGAACTCACAAACTGAGAGATCATGACCGAAGCTGAAGGCAGATGCTTAATCGACTGAGCCACCCAGGTGCCCCAAGAGCTACATGCTCTATTGACTGAGCTATCCAGGTGCCCCAAATAAGGTAAAATTTTAAAGGAACTATAATACCCTGCACTTACAGTTAGGTAGCTGGGTGTTCTTTGTTATGACAACGCAGACCAGCTGTACCATACGGACAGGTGTTCCAGGTCAGTTGCATAATAAGGCATCATGGAGCAGCTCAACAAGTATTTACTGAGGGCCTGTGATGTGCTAGGTACATCTAGGTACTGCTAGGGACAGTGGTGAACAAGACAGGCAAGATCTCTGATCTCATGGAGCTCGTATTCTAGTTGAGGGAACCAAGGAGAAGATGGCAATAACCAAGTAAACCATTAAGTGAAGATGTGCTATAAAGAAAATAAAATAGAACGATGTGATAAAGGATGAGAGGGGGATGAATGCAGACAGGGGGTCAGGGAAGTTCTCACTTACAGATGAGTTTTGAGCTAGAATCTGAGGGGAGAAAGGAACCAGCCATGTGAAGATTTCTAGAAAGACTCTTCTAGGTATTCAGAACAGTGCAAAGGCAGGAACAAACTTAGTGTGTACAGAACAAAAGACCAGTGTGGCTGGATCAGAGAGAGAGAGGGAGAGAGAGAGAGAGGGAGAGTACTAGAATAAAAGGGAAAGGGCCCATTCATGGAGGCACTCTGAGAATTTTGGCTCCCACTACAAGGGAGATAAAAAATAGAGTTTTGAGTAGAGGAGTGTTTTGTTTTGAAAGTAGTGTGTCTTAGGACAATCACTGTTTCCTCTTTCGAGAATAGACTGTGGAGAGGGAAGAGTAGCAACAAGGAGAACATTTGGGAAACTTCTGAATAACCCAAGAGAGGGAAATGGATGTGTCGATGTGTAACTATGGTAAGCAGTGGTCAGAATCTGGACATGTTCAAATGATAATTTGGTGTGGGAGAAAGGGAGAGGTCAAAAAGAGTTCCAGGGCTTCTGGTGTGAACAATGAGAAGTTCGGGATTTGCCATAACTGAGACAAGGAAGGCTGTAAGTGGAACAATTTCTGAGGGGAAGATCAAGGGTTCAGTTTGGGGCATGTGAAAGATGAGGTGTGCCATTGCAGATGGTAAGTGAACTATTAGATATACAAACCTGCAGTCCGCGGGGAGGTTCGTTCTGGGGAGTACACATTTGAGCATTGATAGCGGATGGGTGGCATTTAAAGCCACGGGGCTGAGTGAGATCTCTAAGGGGGTGTTAGATCCTGGGGAAGGGATGCAGGACAGATGAAGAGTGGGTCTTCATGGAGCTTGCTTTCCAGAATGTGTTGAAAAAGATTCTCGATGTTTCTGTCTTGTGAGTCCCTCCTTTCCTCCAGGTTGGTTTGGTTTGATTTCATCCATTTTTTTTTTTTTTTTCTTAAACCAACCTCTGGCTTGTGCCATCAGCTGACAACATTCACAGATTTCTGAGACTGCATGAATATTTAACACCGGGATAAAAAGTAATCTTAAGTGATTTGGAAAGATCACCTAAACTGAATAAGATATGTATACAACATCTAATGGAGCTGGAATGTCTCTTCTACTGTGCTGTTCACGTAACATTTTGAATTAGCAGAACTTAGGAGTAAAGATGATTCTATCCTAATGTGTTTTCTTTGGCGTGGAAGTTAGTTTCTTGGTCCTTTCAGGTACAGAGTCCCTAAATCCAAGCTTTGTTTAGACTTGGAAGATGCTAGCCACATCCAAGAGGGGTTTTTTAATTAAAGGTTTGAATATTTCTACAGATTAAAAACTGTGCATTTGGGAAGCCAATGAAAACACGAGTTCTTTCTGTTTGAACTCTCAAATGATAGTGTAAGGACAAATACAAATTAAAACAAAAGGCTTAATTTTTCCTGCTTAAAAATGAAGGAAGAGATACCCCTTCCCTTTTTCTTTGTGCATTTATTTCAGAAAACTTGTAATTGTATGTACTATCTCCTCTCTTTCAAATCTTTTCTTCTTTTACTTAAAAAATTTCTTTTAATGTTTATTTTTGAGAGAGAGAGAGAGAAAGAGAGAGAGAGGCAAACAGAGCGCGAGCAGGAGAAGGGCAGAGAGAGAAGTTGGGAGAGATAGAATCCCAAGCAGGCTTGGCTGTCCTCGCAAAGCCTGATGTGGGGCGCCATCTCACCAACGGTGAGATCATGACCTGAGCAAAAATCAAGAGTCAGATGCTTAACTGTCTGAGCCACCCCAGGCACCTGTCTCCTTTCTTTCAAATGTTTGTAAATCCTTTTGAAGATGCGATAGGCATTTTGTCTGCTTTATGACTTGGGAATGTCTTTCTCTAGGACCTGAGAACCATCCGTTTAAAATGTAAGCGTCAAGGGGGGTAGTGTCTCACTCTCCCAGTTTCCGAGGGATGGAAGGAGCTGGACTTCCAGCGGGTGTGCTGCTCCAACTTGAAAACCTACCTCCTGCCACAGAAGTGTACAAGTTTGTTTTTTCTCTGGGAAAGCCAGTTAGCCAACACAGATGGTCACCCCAATTACTAAGTCAAGTGAGAATAGTTTATTCTCAAACAAATGGCACTGTCGAGTCCTCTGACTTGAGGACTAGTTATCGTGTATCGCGAGGACATGTGTGCGGTGGATTGTATCTGCGTGACTCTGTGAAAGGGTGAGATTTCCTCTCTTTGTAATCTCTTAGCAGGTTGCTTGTGATGCACATCACATTCCGGTTAAATGCTTGTTTAATAACGAAAGTGGTTTTTTTCTCTACTCCCTTTGTGGAGAGGATTTCTGGGTTGGCAGAATATTTTGTCTTTAATTATGATTCCCCAACATTAGTTTCTAGTGGGTAACCAAACTACCGACACTCTTTGGTTCTCTAAAATCTCCTTTCAAACATTCGTGGGTAGCTACTTCTGTTGGATATTTTAAATGACCTTTTGGTCTTAAAAGTAGAGTTGATATTCCAAGATTAGACTCTTCCACTCTTAGAGATAATTCTAATCACTGTATTCTTGATATTATTAATTTGGGTGTTTTTTAAAATGGTATGCCCACATTCTACGGATAATCACTAAGAGATTTAGAGTCCCATTACAGTTCTGTTGGTGTTGGTATTAGTTTGTTAGGATGCTGTAACAAAGTAGTAAGTGGTCTAAATGACAGAAATTAATTTTCTTACAATTCTGGAGGCTAGAAGTCCAAGATCAAGGGGCTGTCAGGGTCAGTTTCTTCTGAGGTCTCTCTCCTTGGCTTGCAGCTGGTGGTCTTCTCCTTGTGTCCTCACACGGCCTTCCCACTGTGCCTGTCTGGGTCCTAATCTCCTCTTCTTGTAAGGATACCAGTCAGATCGGGTTAGGGCCCACCCTAATGACCTGATTTTAATTCAGTTACTTCTTTAAAGATTCTACCTCCAAATACAGTCCCTGGGGTTAGAAGTTCTAGAGGTTAGAAGTTCAACATATAAATTTTTGGCAGACACAATTCAATCCATCACTACACATATTCAAGCTGCTAATAAGTATGTGCAAGGATAGTTTGATCAAAGTTCAGGAGAGACTAGAATGGGACTGGTATTGAAAATAACTTCCATGGGATTACCATTCAACTCTCCGCTTATCTTCGTCACCAGAACCAATATCTCCAAACTTATACCATGTATGTCTGTATTTTCCCCCTAAAAAACCAAGATTGTTTTTGAATAACCATTAGTTCTTTCAAAGGAGGGACAAAGTGTTTTATGGGAAATATACCCCCCTTCTTTGTAGCTTCAAGTTGGCATGGTATATTACCTCTTCAAATGGCAGGATAAAATGTCTTTATTGCCAGCTCCACCCTAAAATACATGCATGTGCAGTTAGCCCCCAAATGGCACTTACAGCCACTAATTAAAACTCAATTCCCTCAGTGATCACTATTGTATGTATGGGGGAAGAGAGAACACAGTTTCTGACCTTCTCATATATTTGCGTTCATTAGGAAATTGGTGCTTCCCCCAAGCACATTCTGGTGACCCACAAATTGACTTGCCACCCAGCCTGACCCTTAAAGGAAAGAGGAGAAGGATGAAGAAGTGCAAAAAGGTGGGCATATTTTCTCTTCAGACATTCTATTTGTCTCCTTCTATTAGATTTATTTTTGGCACATAGAAGAGCACATCCATATGGGGAACCTTTTAAAATTGCTTGTGAAGAGTAGGCATATTTCCAAGAGGAAATGTAACCTTGCCTTCATCTGGCGTATCAGATCAATGCGCTGTAAAAGATCATGTTCAGTTACCTCATTTTTTTGAATTAGAATTAATGGCTCATTAGTCTTGATCATATCAATATTATAACACCACTTACATTTGATAGAAAAGGGAAGGAGGCTGATGGAGTGCACTTATTCCCTCTTACTCTTAGTGAATACACCGTGTGCCAGCCTCAGGGAAAACCAGCAAGATCCTGGAGGTGGCCCTGTTCAAACAGCCCCCATTTAGGGCAATTGCAGACTCTTTTGTAAGAGGCTGTTGGAAGAAGAGTTAAAAGGTTCTAAAGGTTTTGGTCCCTTTGGACATATATTAGTGTTTCCCCTCACTTTAGGCAGCAGGCCAGAGTGGGGGAACCAGACACCCTCAGCATTTCTTTGGCCACATGTTGGACCATATGTTGGAAACTGGAGCAGCAGACATTAAGAATCTTCTCTTGAACATCTCCGTGAGGAATTCCGTCTACAAAGGAGCACATATTTCTGCAGGGCTCCAAGAAACGGGCAGGCTGACCTTTTGAAATAAAAATAAGAAATATTGCAAGGCAAAAGATGATCTCGTTGAGGATATATGCCTTTCCCAATCACTTAATTATGCCAAAAGAAACAGGAACCAAATGGACTCTAAAATCAAGGCAAAGAAAAATAAAGCAAAACAAAATAAAAACTGCCTTCGTGGAAGGAAACGCCAGATCAGGAGTAAGGACTCTGGCTGTATTATTAACTTTGTCACTAGCTAACTGGGTGGCTGTGAATAGTGGGTGTTTTGTTTTGTTTCATTTTGATTTTTCCCCCGCATGGCACCTATCTTCTTTGGGAATCGTCCCCCATCCCCACCCCACACCTGGCTGGGCTGTACGCCTTTGGCACATGAGTTAATATCCTACCTCTCGGGGCCACAGTGATTGGCTCAAGGATAAATATATGACCAAACCAGGGTAATTAGGGTCTTCCCTGGGATTTTGCTGGAACTATCAGGAAAGAAGCACTTACTCTCACTGTTACTATGAATTAAAAGGATAATATAAACCAATAGTCACAGAAAGGTCATCCAGAGAAAAGCCGATCTGAGAAATGCCCAGATTGCAGCAGAGCTGGGTGACACATATTTCAGACCTTTAATCTCTCGAGGCCTGGAGTTAGTCACTCTTAGAATTCCTTTGTATGTTAGGAAATACGTCCCCCTGGCTTTGGTTGGGACTTGGCTCCTTGGAACCTGGTTATTACACTTTGTATATTTAGATTCACCTCTCTGAGTTTCCTTTTCCTATCTGTGGAGGAACACAGTCAATATAGTGGATTCCTACGTTTCATTCTATCTGTGAGCTTTATGTGACTCTAATTAAAGCTCTTACCAATAATTACCAATAATCTGTTGTGATATTTCTCCTCCTAGATGGTAAGTCTCTTAGAAATCTCCAAAATTTCTCTCAAAAATTTCTTCTGGGGGTGCCTGGGTGGCTCAGTCAGTTAAGGGACTGACTTCGGCTCAGGTTATGATCTCACGGTTCATGGGTTTGCGCCCAGAGTCAGACTCTGCTCACAGCTCAAAGCCTGGAGCCTGCTTCGGATTCTGTCTCTCTCTCTCTCTCTCTCTCTCTCTCTCTCTCTCTGCCCCTCCCCTGCTCATACTCTGTCTCTTTCTCTCTCAAAAATAAAATAAACATTAAAAAATTAAAAAAAAATTTTCTGCCAGTTATTTGGAAGTTATGATGATCATACCTGGGGTTAAATTTCTCTTTATATTAACAATGAATGAAGGGTTTGATAAGAAAGTTGATAGTATAAACAGGATCAGAGAGTACCATTTAAAACCCTTTTAAGAATACAGACAGCTTTTAGAAGAGAAGGAGACATGATGAAAACCTAACATCTATTCATTAAAGTACATCTAAGTGTTAAATATAGCTATTGCAGCTACTTGAAAGCAATAAAACTAAATATTTTCCTAAAAACTTAATTAATAATTAAGACAGAGCAATTCCACCAGTGATTTTGATCCTCTACACCAATAAAAAAAAAAAATGGAGACAAAGTTCGATTATGCAAATATCGTTAACAAAATCTCCCTTCCCCACCCCCTTTAATGGCATGACTGCATGCTGGCAAAGAAACAGAATTTGAGTAGAGAGCAGTTTTCCTTGAGAAAAGGCACTCAAGAACTTGGGGGTGTTGGTAAAGATTAACCAGCATGATTTAAAAAAATGAGGGGCGTCTGGATGGCTCAGTCGCGGTCTCACAGTTTGGTTTGTGAGATCAGGCCCCACTCGGGCTCCGTGCTGACAGCACAGAGCCTGCTCGAGATTCTCTCTCTCCCTCTCTCTGCCCCTCCCCTGCTTGTGCACGTGAATACTCTTTTTCTCTCAAAACAAATGCACTTAAATTTTTTTAAAAAAAAATTAAAGGACAAAGGACAGTGTTCTGACTTCAGGCTTTTTCACTGCTCCCTGCCCAGATTTATTAACCTTCTATTAATAAATAGATCCAGAGGACTGAATTAAGAGGGGGCCAATAAATATTCTTTCCTCTCTCACCCCTTGAAGAGGCTCACCAAATTTTACTAACCTGATTTCCAAGTGGAATCTAGTATAAACAGAAATGTCTTTTTGACAGTTCTGAAAATATTACATGTCTCCGCAGAACAGGCACAAAAGTACAGTAGCACTTAGCATTCGCAGCAGTGGAAAGCGATTAATTAGCCATTTAGCACATTTCCATAATATTTAAGTGTTGATTATAAAGCAAAGATACAGATCATCAAAGTCAGGGAAATGAAGGCTTCAATAAACAGCGCGTGTTTGAGAACTCACAGCTTTAACTAAGCCATTGTAGACTTGCCTGGTGCTTCTCCTGGACTCCGGCTGTCTTTGGGGAGGGGTCTCTCCTTCACCCCCTCGTTGTTGCCCCCCGAAGTGCCTGTTGTCCTGCACAGCATATCGGTGACTCAGTGTGGGTGGTGCCCTCACAGTGCGTTGGCTGAGGTTTTGGAAGAATGGCCTCCCTTTAGTTGCAGAATCTCTGATGTATCATCAGGAGCCAGAGGGAAAAGATGATCTATTTTCTAAAGCAGAAGTGACTTAGGAAGTCCCTGATGGGGAGGTTCATCTCTGACTATTTTGGAAAGTGTTTTCCAGTGCTGATTTCTAAGAGTGGATTCTGTGGTTTGAGTGCTTCTGCTGAAGATATCACAGGAGGAGTGAATGGATACTCACGTGTTACCCACTTTGTGTGGCTCTGAGCTAGCAGATACAACGTCAAGTAACCTTGTTCATTTCCTAGCATCCTTCTCTTTATATGCAGAGGATCAATTCATCCAACAGACACTTGCGAATTCCTTGTGGGGCCTGTAGTCTTGTGTCGGTCAGTAGTTATCAAATTGGTGTGAATCACCTGGGAGCTTATTAAATTACCAATTTCTAGGCCCTGCCCTCAGAAATGCTAATTCAGCAAATCCAGAATAGGGTTTAGGGATCTGATTCCCATTTGAGGGTTTCACAAACACCCTTGGATCCCGAACACCACTCTTTGAAGTGCTGTGGGGATAGGACAAATTCTTGACTGACAATCACTCAGTCACAATGGCAGGATGAGCCCCGGTGGCCCAAACACCCAGATGATGGCAAAACCCCACAGAAGACCGGGCAGAGCCATGGGAATTTTTGATTATTGTGGGCTATATTTAGACATAAAGGAGTTTTACAAAGAATTTTAAAAGTAACTTGGACTTTAAAGAAAATCGAATTTGATCCAACCATTTCTTTTCTTTTCTTCCTCTCTCCTTTTCTTTCTTCCTCTTTTCCTCCCTCCCTTCCTTCCCTCCCTCCCTCTTCCTTCCTTCTTTCCTTCCTTCCTTTCTTCCTTCCTTCCCTCCCTCCTTCCTTCCCTCCCTCCTTCTTTCTTCCTTCCTTCTTTCCTTCCTTCCTTCCCTCCCTCCTTCCCTCTTCCTTCCTTCCTTCCTTCCTTCCTTCCTTCCTTCCTTCCTTCCTCCACCTTTCTTTCTTTCTTTCTTTCTTTCTTTCTTTCTTTCTTTCTTTCTTTCTTTCTTTCTTTTCTTTCTTTCTTATGAGGCAAATGAGATCCGGAGAGGTGAAATGACTGGCCTATATTCACTGAGTTAAGACTTGAAGGGCAAGGACTAGAAGCAAAGACTTGTGTCTACAACAGCCTTTGGGGAGTCTGCTCTGGATGCAATGGAAGTGGGTATACAGACCAGCATCCTTTTTTAAAAAGGCAGGTAATATTATCCTTTGTTTACAGATGAGAAAATTGAGATACAGAAGGATTAAGAAACTTGCCCAAGTTTGCAGAACTATAAGCAGTTTGCCTCTATACAGCAGTGACTGCCTCCCCCCCTTTATATCACTTCCTTATAGAGAAGTTCATAAATCCGCACATGGCGGCTCCACACTTGGGGGGGGGCAAATTATTGGATGACAGGATTAGGATTTTGAAAAAGTCCCGATGGACTGAAACTAATGATGTGACTTAATAGGGATAAAAGTAAAATTCCACACTTAGGTTAAAAAAACCGGTTGCACACCTATCAGGATGCTAGGAAGACCAGGCCTAAATACAGTTCCTATAAAAAAGGCTTAGGGGCTTCACGAGACTTTGCGCTCATATGAACGGATAATGTGAAGTGTGGCAGTCACAGAGCTTATGCAATTTTAGGCTGAAGTCAGAACAAGGCAGGTGAGTCCTCCTGTGTTTTAGATATATTTGATCATAATTGGAGCGAAGTGGAAAACACATTAATCAGTATCTTTCCAAGGAAGGAGAGACCACGAAATTACGTTCCAAGGTGGAAGTCTTCTGTATGGCAAAGTGGACGTTTGTGGGTGTTGGTAGCCCAGCATCTACGCCTCCAAATACTCTCTCTTTCTTTTTTCCTCTCTCTTGGTAACAGCACCTACTTTTCCTTTATGGAATTCACTGCCCTCACCCCATTCTCTGTGGTCCTGGTGGAAATGTAAATCGTAGTGTCCTTGTGGCCCACACAGTTCTAAGTCCAACCAGACCCTGCTCCATCCTTTGGGGATTCTCATCCTGGATTGAATGATACATGAAAAAAGATGGTTGGAACAGGATAATTCTGACACCAGCAACCGCGGGAAACTATGTGCTCTTCACCAAGATTTCCGCACGCTGCCCCGGTTCCTGTGTTTTTCCGTTTGTGTGGATCATTCTTCATGATCCATCAGCTCATTCCTTCAGAAAACATTAACACGCGGGGCACAAGACTGCCAGCCCTGATCCCTCCTCTTTCCTCCTCTTCTCATCCCCACCTGCCTCCTTCTCTTCCTCTTTCTCATTTAGGGAAATGCCAGGCTCCAGACTTGTGTGTAGGAATGAAGATGAACACAGCGAGCAACTTCTTAGCAAGTTCAGTAACATGGAACTGTGTGTTCGAACTGTTTTGAGTATCAGGCAGTCATTGTCTGGCACCAGATGGGTGACAGATTCAAAGAGAAAAGTGTAACTCAGGTGCTGATTGATGAAAGAAACAGTTACCAAGGCAGGCATAGGGCTCTGGATAGGAAAATAACCCACACAAACAAAAACCCTAACTGACAAAAAGAATCAAGAAAAAAAGGCAAAATTGCAAGAAGAAGAAGGGAGAGAGGATGATGATAATTCATTGTGTGGGGTTTCTTTGTATACCAAACACGTTCACAGACTTTCCTCCTTGCTCTCTGTGAACTCTTTAAGTCAGGTGTCATCACCCCTGGCTTCTATGCAAGCATCCAGAGGTCTAGAAAAACGTGGCTCGCTCAGAGGCCCAGAGCTAAGTGCGTGACATGGGTACATCCCAGTCATGTCCACTGACCCTCCCACCACCTCTCCCTCTCACCCCTTCCCTTCCCCATCAGTCCCTCTGGCTATGAATCTCTGTTAAAATTCTTTTTGAAAAACTCCCAGTTTCCTTTGTCTTCTTTGAGTATGCGCGGTGCCTCCTGTTTTGTTTAGCACCCGTTGCAAAGCTCATCTCTGACTTTGGAGACAAACATCCGAAAGCAGGTTATATCGTGCACAATGTTTCTTTCTCCTGCTCTTGCTTTCCAGTCAATGTCTCCTTGGCCTGGTTTGCTATTCTTGAAACTTTACTGGGTGACAAACCGAAAGCACTCATCAGCCGCACCCCTGGTCAGTCGCTGAGAACCGTCTCAACCGACCAGAACGCAAGCGGCTGTGTTCTGACAGGTCTGGGGTAGCCAGGCATGAAATCAAAATATGACACCGTGTTCCTGTGGAAGGCTGGAAGAAAGGAAGTGTTCTTAGGATCCGTTAGAGATTTTTTCTGAGAGCAAAAGTCCCAGGAAAAGAAGGGAACTGTCTTCAGGAGTGGAGTTTGTTTTAAGTACCTGATTCCTGCTGTGAACAGTGATATGTGGTTGTTTTATAAATTAGCCACATTTGAATTCTAAATCACTGTAGGTGCAGCAGAGCCTTTGATATAAGACTAAGCTTATTTTTCAACAAACAAAATAATTGCTCAACATTGGTGAGTCGGTGGGAGGGGGGGAGGGGAGAGTCTGCTTTTTGAGGAACTATACCTGCTTCCCAGAGAATATTCCGAATACCTGACAGCACAAAATAATGGTATTGATAAGATGAATAAATCTGATCCTGGCTATTTTATGTCAAATTGGTAGAAGAAAAATTTTCGTGCAAGTATGCAGAAAAGTAATAAACCTGCTTGAGGAATAAATTTAATGGTTTCTCAGCCTATATATTTCTAATAATTGTTTATACTTTTAATTTAATAGTATTATTCCTAGCAGGAAACTTGTTTTACGTTGTATAGAGATTAGAATAAAACTGCAGAATCAGAATTTTCCAGAAGGCAGTTCCCAGGGGATTTTGACACCGTTAGCCACAGCGCTATCATGTTCCTTTCTTTGTCTCAAAGACTTTTCTGTCAATAAATTTTGAATACACCTTGATCACTCTTCTCCATTCTCCCTCAGGGATGTGGGGGGTGAAAGGAGAGGAGAGATAGGTCTTAGAGAATTTTTCTGTAAATTATTTTTTGGCATCTCCACAAATATAATTTATGCACAAACGTTTTAGCTCTCATTTAAAGAGTTAAAATGCCACACCGTAACCTGATGGTATTTTCAAAAATGAGATGGGTGTTTGAAGCAGTCAGTAGTGCGTTTCTAGGAATAGTCGCAGGAAGCAGTAAGTAGGCAAGATAATCGTTTCTGGCTTTTCTTTGGATGCTGAGAAATTAATATGGGCTTGGCTAGCTGTACCGTCACACCTTGCAATTCAGTATCACCTCTCCAGGCTCTCAGACTAAAAGTCCAGAAGTAAGCTTTACCAAGCAAGTTTGAAATGTGTTGCAAGCCAACGTGGAAAGTTCCTGCTCCCATTGCTTACTTTCCGCCCCTTCTGGGGATACATAAAACCTTCAGTCCCTGCGCTGCCAAGTCAGCACTTTCCAGGAGCACTTAGAAGCCATGGCATCCCCACCTCTCCATCAATGACAGCCGAAAGCCCTAACTTGGTAATGGCATAATGGGGAACGAGGCGGGGGCGTGAGAAAGGGTCTCGGGAACTACTTTTCCAGAGCAAGTCAATATGAATGTGAGGTTGTCTTCCAGAGTGAGCGGTCGAGCCCGGTCCCTGGGATTCTGCGCCCTTGTGCTATTAATACCTCTGCTGCTTTCCTGTTCTGCACGGCGATCCGGCACCACGGTGCATTAGGCCGGTGCAGGAGCCGACGTAGACAGAGTGTCTTCGAGACGGAGCGCTCCGAAATATTCTGCAGGAAACAGCCCCGCGCTGACAGAGAGCGCCCAATGGATGGTCTCCTCCTCAAGTCTGCTGCTATTATAAATCAGATGCCTACTTAAAAAATGAGCGAAGTATAAATAATTTAAAACAAATCAAAGGGCTTTATTACCACCATGGTACCCAGGCCTTTGAAGATAGCTCGGCTACCCAGCACATTTAGGGATGCTCGCTCTGCTTTGCTCTCCCGTGTCTCTCCCATAATGACATATATACCAAGAAAAACAAAACAAAACAGAAAAAGAAAAACAAAAACCCCAGTACGTTATCAAAGCTAAGGTCACTTGCAAGTTTCAGCCCCAAGGGAGTCCACATCCAGGGTCTAACTAACATGAGTCTGTCTCCCTCTTCCTCCCCAAAGGGAACTATGGCTTGAACACTAGAGGGGAAGATCCCGGGACAAAACCACCAGGGATCCTCTGGGAAGCATTTAAAAGCAAATATTCAATGGCCCAGCTCTTCCTATCTTGATTGTTACTGCTTCCAGTTCTGATAGAGCTCAAACTTCAACGACCCTTTCCTTCCTTCCCTCCTTCCTTCCTTCCTTCCTTCCTTCCTTCCTTCCTTCCTTCCTCTACCTTTCTCTTCCTCCCTCCCTCCCTCTCTCTCTCTTTCTGTTGTTACCAAGGCCTGATGACCATAACCTTGACTATCTTATTGCAGATCATATTTTGTTACTTACAACCATGTTTAACTTGTGTTTCTATGTGGCACGGTTATCTGACCCCTTTGTCAATAAAATGCAAAGATAATCTTTCACAGGGAGAGATGGAATCTGATGGAAAATTAGTAATGACTGGGGCAAAACAACTGTGTCTCATGAATTAAAATGTGTTAGAAGCTTAAGTGAGAAAGTAAGAGTGGAAAACTGGCAGTGAGAGTGTATAGGAGTCATGACAACTTTGTCAAAGCTATGGCCCTGAAAGAAAAGAAAGAAATGAATTAGGGCGACTAAATTTGAGAGCTTTGGCTCAGGAAAAATACTCTTAGTTTCCAAACCTGGCCACACATATCACTTAGGGCCCTTATAAGAAAATTAAGTTTTCATAGATTCACACAGGGAGATTCCACATCAGGAAATCTGAGGTGGGGCTCAAGAATAGGTACCTTGGAAATCATTGCCCAAGATGCCATAAAATGGTAGGTTTTATGCAATAAATGGTAGATTGGTACTCAACACGTGTCCTTTTGCTACTTACCCTGAAATAATATAGATTGGCTGGGACTAGAGCCTGTAGTTAGCCAAGTATCTGAAAGTAATTCCACTAGTGGTTGGAAGTTGAGATTTATGGCAGTTTTTGCAAATTGCGGTTGTATTTTTATTTCTTTAAAAAAGTTGAAAGAGTATGGACGAATGGCATTGTACTGACTTACCAAAAGACAGTTGACTTGGTAGCTGTATTACCAGAATGAGGATCTCCCCCCACAATCCCCTGACAGCTGTTTTCTAAAATATATGTGTCTGAAGAATCTTATCCTCTTAGCCAAGATGAAATCTCAGTCAATGTGGAAAACAGAACTAACAACATCTATTCAGAATAACAGATCTCAAACTTCTAAGGATCTTTTTACTTTCTCAACTATTGAGGGCCCCAAAGAGTGTTTTTTTCTGATGGGTTATGACTGTTGATATTAACCATGTTAGCAATTAAAACCAAGAACTTATAAAATATTTTCATTTGTTTAAAAATAACATGCTAAACCCTTAACATGTTAGTATAAATAACATGTTTTTTGGAAAAAATAATAATATTTTCCAACAAAATTGTGAAGAGTAGTGATTTGCATTTTTCACAAATCTTTTGCAATGTTGGTCTTTGTAAATGACAGTCGGATTTTCACATCTGCCTCTGCATTCGGTGTGTTGCAGAATGTCCTTTTGATTGAAGCATATAAAGAAAATCCAGCTTAACAGGGATACATAATTAGAAAACAGAGGTCTTTTGTGGGTCCCAGGAATGTGTCTCAGGGACTTCTGGGGCCATACTCTGCGAACTTCTCCTGTAGAATGACCTCAACACCCTCGCCACGGTGGTGAGCTAGAGTCATCAGCTGAAGGCACTCAGTGGTGAGGTCTGTGGGGATTGATTCCAATCACAAGAATTTCGGATCTAAAGACAAAGCATGGGAATCCAGGTTGGCCAAGAGGAAACCATCAAGAATAAAGTGATGTGAGTTCTAGAATGAGGTGTGATGGGGGACACTTATGGGGAGTCCTCCACTGGAGAAGTCTGTAAGAGCTGTTGTACATCATCTCTGCTGCTTTGGAATCTGAGGGCAGCTCAGACCCACTGCTTTAGGCATTAAAAAAAATCTGGTTAGTTTCTCTGAGGCCTTCAGATAACTCAATAAGCCTCTCTTGATGTTTCTGAGGTGTCTTTCTGAGGTGTTCTGAGGTTGGAGCCTATTATTCAGTTAAGTAGATGATCGCCCAAAAGCTTTATCCAGCTCTCTCTCTAAGCAAATGTCTTCCCTCTTTTGCCTTTTTCAGCAGTTCATAATCTCTTCTATTTTTGAACAACTATTTCCCTGTTTCTCTCTTTTCCATAGATTAGGCAGTTCAGCAGTCCTTGGAAGAGGTTGTAGGTTCGATTCTTTCACAGGTTGTCTCACTGCCCTGGGACTCTGACTGTAGAATTGATCTAGTCTCATCAATTCTGTGACCCTTCTCCCTGGTTTCTGCTTCAACCTCCTGAATCCAGTAATTAAAATGGCCAACTGGTTCAGCTGTGAAGTCTATTAAGGAAGGACTCCCTTATGGCATGGGGCTCCAGAGCTTGTCTCAGATGAGTTTAAAATCCATTGCCCTTTGCAATATTTTAAGTTTATGTTCCACATTAGTTACAAGGTCACAATGGTGGGTGTGTGGTCAAAGGCGTCTCCCATGTGCCGGCTAGTAGTTTGTAAAGGAAATTTGCACATGGGCACAACCCTCTTATTTTATATACCTTTGCCATGAGCCGTGATATCAGAAGCTCAGCCCCATGGTAGAGCCACAGAAGCGTTCCTTTCCACCATCTTCCTTTCTCTCTCCCTCTCTATCCACCCTCCCCATGCAGATGGAGATCCTGGGGCCAACTCCAAAGTCAGTGTCTGCTTCTGAACCCTTGCCTTCCCCTGCAAGTCCCCTGTGGCGTTTCTAACGACAGAGCAGCTCTGGCCAGAGGACAAGTTAGCCTCTGGCAGCATCTTCCTCCTCCATCCTGTCCTCTCATCCATTGCTCCCTGATCATTTCAGCAGGAAAGGGAATGAATGTTTATTGGATGCCTCCTATGTATCAGCCACTTCTATAAACTTTCTGTATCTCAGTCAATCCTAAATAACTTTATAAATCTTTACTTTTGTAGATGGGTAAACAAATATTGCACCAGGTCACCCAGCACTCATGCTTTTGTGCCACCTTTGTGGCCAGCCAAAAGTTGGCTACATTTGAATCCTCATTCTCATTTTCTCCATGCATGAAATGAAACTCATTCCTAAGTCCTATCAATTTTACCCTCGTTAAAGTTCTCTGAGTTGTCTCTCTGCACCATGATTCTGCTTTCACTGTATCACTGCATGTTCTTCTACTCAGCTGCCTTCCGATGCCGGCCTCCCCACTGGGCCTCCCCATGCTACGCCCACCTCTTCCTGGAGCAGCGGACTTCGGGTTTAGTGGCCAAGGGCATCCGTGCTTGCAGCCCAATTACCTGGATTCAGATCCTGCCGCTATCAGCCCCCGACTCTATAATCTCGGGTAGTTGGTTTAGTTTCTCTGTGTCTTGGATTCCTCACGGGCAAAATGGCAGCAAGAGGAGTACTCACCTCACAGGACCTTATTGAGACTAAAGAGGTTGATGCACGTAAAGCATTTGGGACATTGCCAGGCGTGTGCTGAATGAGTGTTAGCTGCCAGCTTGCTTTTCCTGCTGTAGAGTTCAGCTCGGCTTTTGCCTCAGTAGAGCAAACTTCAAAGACTCCCCATTGCACACCAGACAGAGACCAAACTCTTGACTTGGTCTTCAGTGGTGTTGTTTTCCTCTAATCTATTTTCCGGACCTCTTTTCCATTAGATTGCCACATACACCTCCAGACAACCAGAACTACTACACATCTCTCTGTGTGTCTCATATTCTTGCTTCTGTATCTTTATTCCTCTGCACATTTAACTTTCTGCATGTTAGAATTCCATTCATTTTTCCAGACTCAAAACCCAATGGCATCCTTTTCAAGAGGGCTTCCCTGATCTTCCCAGCAGGAAGTAATCTATTTACCTTGTGAACTCCCATAGCTCTTTATACCTTTCTTTTGGCACTTCATCATGTTTTATTATCAATTACGGTTATTTATGCTATTCATCTATCCAGCTAGAAGGTAAGCCCTTCCAAGGTAGGTTTATCTTGGCATTTCCCAAAGTGTCTATATAGTGTCTTGTTCATAACGAGAACTCAATAAAAATGTTTCTTTGAATGGCTGAGTTTTATCTAATAATAATAGCTGCCGTTTATTGAGCTCTCCCTCAGTGCCAAGTTCTATGGGAGGGTTTTATGTATCTTGTCTCATGAAATCTTCACGACCCTGGATGGTGCTAATTATTATTCCTCCCATTTTTCAGAGGAGGACATCGAGTCACAGATAGATAGATTAGGTAATTTGCCTGAGATCACCCAGAGGGTAAATGATGTAATCTTTGGATCCTAGTGCTGGTCAACTCCAGGCCCATGCCCACATCCACTGCATTAGGGCGCCTCTCTGGTTGTCAGAGGAAGGCTTTATGGAGCTTGATCAACGCACGCACGCACATTCCTCCTGCTACCTAATTGGCCATTGGGCCTGCTGCCATCTGAGCAGTGGGATTTGCACACCCATAGCTCTGCCTTAGCTGAAATGCACTTCCTCCTTTCAGGGGAGGGTGAATTCTAAGAGCAGTCACAGGGATCCCTTGTCTGCCAGCTTTCTCCTAGGGGAAAAGCACCGAGCTTCACTAGGTGGACCGACTATAGCAAACTCTCCAAAGGATGTGTCAGCATTTATGCTAGGCTGATTAAACCGCAGAAAACAAATCATTCACTGCCTAATGTGCAATGCAATGTAGCTTATTTGATAGTATATTTATGCACACATCTTCAGGAACAATATCCTTGTAAATCTTGTATCAAACCCTTGGGGAGATATTGGTAGTAAGCAGGAAATCAGCAAACACATTGATCCTACATGCTCTGTGATGTTAGCAGTCGTCATGAAATTGAATTTCATCTTAACATATTAAAATCAATATACAGTGTTCAGTTTAATTTAGAATGTAAATACCATCAAGGGTTTTCAAGACAGAAAAAATAATAGTTTCTAGCTCGGGTATGTATCATTACACAGGCCACTTTCCATTATTTAGAAGAAGTATGACCCCGGAATAGAAAAATCTCTAGCTCAGCCTTAGAGGAAACGGGAACTCAAGTTCTCAATTGATCAGAATCAGTAGCTAAGAAGGGGTTCTCATTTTAAACTAACGTGGAAAGTGTAGCTATTTTTCTCCATAGTGTTTTGAAGTAAAATCTTGCCTAAAGTTGCACTTGCTGTTTTTAATTCTCAGCTGAGCTGAACCGTGTGTCAGAGACAAGGCTACTTTGAAAAACTGCAGTGGGAGGGTAGTGGCATTTTCTCAGCCTGTTACAAACCCCAACAAAGTTCTCTTTGACATCATTAGAGATGTGGGCCCAAGTGCTATTCCTTATCTTGTGGTATGGGGGTAGGAAGTTCAGAGGGCAAGGGCCCCCAATTCTCTCACGATCCTGTTCTGCTTTCTCCTCCAAAACTTTCTAATTTCATGGATAAAATGGGAAATGGCAATTATTGTGATTGCTCTTGTGTAAGCTTAATGCATGTTTATTGAAGAACGGAGATGAGCCAGGGACGATGGCATTCAATTCTTGACACGTGTGGTTCTAGTTAATATCTTACTAGCCCTCTGACGTCGGCGTCATTGGTATTTCTATTTCATAGATGGCAATTGGCCGCCTAAAGGAGTGAAGCTGCTTGTCCAAAGTCTCACAGCATGTAAGTAACAATCAGAATTTGAACCTGGATTTGTGGGACCCCAGAACTGGAGCTCTTGTCTGTGACTAGCCGGGAGGGGGTAGCTGGGCTCTCTTGGCGAAATTATTCAGTCTTCAAGCAACTTTCAAGCCTCTCCTTCTAGAGAGACTTGAAAAGAATGCAGGAGGAGAAAGGGATCGTCATCTGATCTCAGTGTGAAAGTGTGTATTTCCCAGAGCACCGGGGTAAGGAAGAGAGTAGACACAGGGGCCGTTAGCAGCCGCGATTTTGTGGCTCAGTACATCCTTCCGTTTTCATCATTGCTGCTGGCTCTTGTGAACACACTAGTTCTGTAGATCTCTTTTAAATACCTGAAAGGCTGAATAGGAAGTAGTTAGTCAATTGGGTAGCTCTCCGAAGTACACAGCCACATGAGTCAGGCCTGAAGAGCACATTCATCTTTTCTTTCCTCCGGACTGGCACATGCAATGCCCAAAGAGTACGTAATCGTCCAGTCCAAGATGCTTATTGCCTGTGCTACCTGAGCACTCTGAAAAAATAAATAAATAAAGCGCTTAGTGGTATTTAAGTAGTCCCACTTTTATCCTTAAAAGAATATATATTACCCACTGGTTTCTAGATTTCTTGCGGTGATTGAGTAGGGCCGTACTTTTAGGAGCCACTTCTCAGGTTAGGATCACAGGGATGCTGTGAGGTAATGTCTGGAAAGCACTTTGAGCTCCTTTGAGAAAGGTGCTACGTCAATACCGTGTATTATTATTTATTGTCAGCCCGAGAGAAAAGCACAGGCAGGAGATGCCTTTTGTCTCCTTCCCTGGATACACCAATGCCGTGGTGTAGGTAGTTTTCGACTGGGGGAATGTTCCAGCACAAGCAGCCTTTGACTGAAAAGATGCAGCCTGCATCAAGGACACCTCCCGGGACTGGGGATCGGTTCAGTGCCACAGATGAAGAGGGACACACTCTGCAATTGTGCAAACCAATCCCACTCTCGCTTAACGAGCAGAAGCCGTGCTCTTGTTACACTGGGAATTGGATTTAGTGGGGGAGGACAGAGAGAGAGGGAGACAGAGACTCCCAAGCAGGCTCCTCACCGTCAGTGCAGAGCCTGATGCAGGGCTCGAACCCACGAAACCAAGAGATCATGACCTGAGCCAAAACAAAGACTCAGATGCTTAACCAACTGACCCATCCAGGTGCCCCAAGTCATCTTTTAGTTCTCAGTTCAAATGCCATGATTTCTTCTCAAAACTTATCGAAATAGCTGATACGGTTGAACTCTGTGCCTGCTCCTTCCCCCATATTCATATGGTGAAGCTCTAACTCCCAGGACCTCAGAATGTGACTGTATTTGGAGGCAGGGTCGTAAATTAAAGTTAAATTAGGTCATTAAGGGGAGCCCTAATCTAATTTGACTGGTGTCCTTACAGGGAGAGGAGATTGGGATGCAGACCGCACAGTGGGAAGGCCATTCGAGGACACAGGGAGAAGGTGCCCGTCTACAAGCCAACGAGAGAGATCTTAGCAGAAACCAACCTTGCCAACACTTTGATCTTGGACTTCTAGCCTCCAGAAGTTATGTTATGTAAGCTACCCAGTTTTGGTACTTTGTTATAGAAGTCCTTGCAAACAAATACAATACCCCAAAAGTAGTTACAGAAAAAGATGCTTTTGTAAAATGTTGCTACTGAAAATGTAGTCCACAAGCTAATGGCAGTGGTATCACCTTTTCTTGGTAAGAACTGCAGACTCTTAAGCCTTACCCAGAACTTTGGAATTGAAATTTGCCTTTTAATGAAATCTCCAAATGATCTGTATGTATGTTAAAGTGTAAGAAGAGATGCCATTGAATGATTCAGTTTGGCTTTGAAACTACTCCCAAATTTAGTGTTTAAATGAGCAGGAATTTATTATTTCTCATGATTCTGTGGGTTGTCTGGGTCATTTCTCTGCTGGTTCCACCTGGCTGCATGTGGCTACATTCATACAGCCTTTGCTAAGCAACCTCACCTCCGGAGAGTTTTATAACTTTTTTGTTTGTTTGTTTTCATTGTTCATACTATACAGCTACCTTATATTTACAACCAGCAGTACTATTTTTCCATTTATGTTGGGAACATAAAATTTCATCTTTCAATAAATATGCTTTAAAAAAAAGGAGTTAATGCAAAGAAAGTTCAGTAAATGTTATAGGCTGTCTGAGGCTGTAGCAGAAATCATGAAGTTCGATGTGAACAGTTAAAGTTTGAGAAACACTCTTGTATTTCAAAATTTGCAAATTTTCCAAGGAGTCAAAGGCTCACCTACTCTTCTCAATAAATGTAGGTGTCTTCAAGGGGGTGGCAGGGAAATGGAAAGACATCAGGTCATTAAGATATTTCTTCTCCCTTAGACCCAGGAATCAAATGGGAGCTCAGGGTGAAGGTGAGAAGCGCCTCCCTACTTCCTCTCTTACTATGTTTCCTTTTCCACCCAGGATTATTATGGTAATATCAGCACCTGACATTTATGTGGGGTTTTATGGTTTGAAAAGCTCTTACGCGTGCTTGATGTCATTTGATCTGTAAAGCATTTGATCTGTATGGCATTTTATCCTATATAGAAAGTAAGCAGAGTGATCGCTTGTCTTTGAAGGACAGGAAAGCCTGGTTATTGTTGGGACAGCTGTTGCGGTGGGGGCAGAGCTTCTCCAATATGCACGGTTTTCTATAAAGCTGACACCGTTTGTTGGAAGCCAACTGTGCTTTTCGGTCTTCTGGGAATCGCTGAGTGAAGCAGAGTCAACGTTAACTGCACGTTTTCCAGGGAAGGGCAGGGCCAATGGATTGAACCGTGTGGTGGAGAGTGGTTGGCCAAAAATCCAGGACTCTTGCAAGGTGGGCCACTTGGGAGTCCTTTGCAGCCCTGCCTCATGGTCTTGGTAGAGGCATTTTATACTTGACAATATTGGCATGAAGTTGTGCGCCCTCTACAGTCCTCCCATCCTTCCAGCCCTGATTGAAACCCTTATTTCTTTTCTCAGGTCACAGAGATGGAATTTCTCTCTCCTTTTCTTGCAGTTTCACAGAAACTTTAAGGTTCCTCTATTGTATCATTTGTCACCTTGTCTTGGAGTTGTTTGTGTTTGTGTTTGTGTCTACTCTCAGTGCTAAACGGCAGACAAAAGTCTTACCCATGTTTCTTTAGACCAAAGCCCTGGTACCTACTTTGCATGTGGCAGGTGCTGCAGGAGGCTTTGTGTACTTGAGAATAAAACACAAGAGACAAAATGTTACCAAAAGAGCAAAAATTTAAGCATGTTGTTTCTTATCAATATCCTCTTGAGACTTATATCCTCTTGAGAACTGTAGTGACGTCTAAAATTGTGTGGTCCAGTTCACCTTTTTTTATTTTTCCATTTTCTACCATCCTTTGTAGATAGGAAATTTCAGGGCCATCTAGGAACTATGATTGAATCAAGTAGTGCTATCTTGTGGGACTTTGAGCAGGTTTTTATTTTGAATTTAAAAAAAAGGTGTGGTCCTCATTCCTCTACTACACTTTGAAAATTACAGGCATACGACTGAATTGTGAAATAGTCCTACTTAAAAAAAAATTCTTTTTAATGTTTATTTATTTTTGAGTGAGAGAGACGGAGTGCTAATGGAAGAGGGGCAGAGAGCGAGGGAGACACAGAATCCGAAGCAGGCTCCAGGCTCTGAGCTGTCAGCACAGAGACTGACGTAGGTCTCGAACTCACAGACTGCAAGATCATGACCTGAGCTGAAGTCGGACGCTTAACTGACTGAGCCACCCAGGTGTCCAATTCCTACTTTTACTAAGGAGTTATGTGTACATTAATTAGAAGTTATTCAGACACTAGTATGTGTTAAAAATATTCCAGGGGCACCTGGTTGGCTCAGTTGGCCAAGCCTCCTACTTTTGCTCGGGTCATGATCTCATGGTTCACGAGTTCGAGCCCTGTGTCAGGCCCTGTGCTGGCAGCTCAGAGCCTGGAGCTTGCCTTGGATTCTGTGTCTCCCTCTCTCTCTGCCCCTCCCCTGCTCGCACTTTGTCTTTCTGTCTCTCAAAAATGAATAAACATTAAAAAACATTTTTAAAAAATCCAGATAATGTCACTTGAGTAAGATTTTAACAAGTGGAACTAATGCCATATATAGTAATGTAATCATTTACATGAGAAGTATGATTGGTTTAACATTCAAAATAAAGGCTACTTAAACAGGCATATATTTTGCCAGTTGCTTTTTACGTTTTTAAGTAACGTATAATTAAAATTATTAATTTTAACAATTAATTTAACTATCTTCCGGTAAGTCTACAGCACCAGAGCTTGACTTCCCATGAACACTTGGTTTTCACCTCTAATACTGAGTATTGCACTGTCTCTTTTCATCCAGGTCCTGAATTTTACTAAGGGGAAAGTGTCAAGCATCATGTAAAGGCTACGCAGTGTTTCTGATCATGTGCAAAACCCTAGACATATTTTGTTTATTTGTGTAATTACTCCTCTTAGCTGTGAAAATTTGGAAGTGCAGGTACAGGAGCAAAGTCTGCATGACTTACTGGATTTGTTCCATATGTTGACTTTTAAAAACCAGCACATGTCAGGAGCAAGTTGGTAACAGGCAAAAAAACAATCCCTGATATGACCTTTCCCAGCTTCCCATGAAAATGCCCAGATAGGGAGCTCAATATCATTTAGAAAACATAGTCTCTTAGAAGCTTCCACAGTGTGTCACGGGGGACTGAGATGCACAGACAGGGAAAGCTGCAGAAGAAAGTGACTGTTGATTGGCTTCAAACAAGGGAAAATGGCTTAAGATGCATACATTTTAGTAAAAATTTAAAGTATATTAAAGGGAACGAAGATGAAAACTTTGAAAGGCTTGAATACTCCTGAAAATGAAAACGCACACTCAACCATATGGCAGAGTCCAGGAGGGAGGCGAGTCTTGCCATCTGTGGTTTGAAGACACGGGTTTGGAGAATCCAGCCGTAGCTCACACGTGCACTTTGAACGTGAACAGCACGGCTGGCTGGTGAGTGGGATGGAGGGACAATGTTGACCCTTTTCTTCAGACTGCCTCTTGGGTGAAGAGGTTAGAGCAGGTAACCGGGCAGCTGCCATTTACTGGTTAGGACGTTTCCCCGTTGGCCAAAATAGAAGCAGCTCCTCTTTGCGTATACTGTTACTTCCGGTATTCGGTACATCCGGAGTTGAACTGTGAACTGATGCGCCCTAGAATCCTTAGTCACTAGGTAAAGAACATGCTTCGTTACTAGGTAAATATCAAGTATATACACATGTGTATGCGTGTGTGCACTTGTGCCCTTAGTAAAATTTTAGAGAACTTGGAAACTATGATTTATAAGGTTCTCAGACCACATTCTCTCACCATAATATAACAAGCAATACATTCTATTGAAAAAATTTTAAATAGAGATATTCAGGCCCTTAAAAGTTAAGAAAACTGCTTTCCTAGTAAGTTGGTTAATATAGAAATCAAGAATGAAGTTATAGATTATGTCAAACGTGTAAACATGAAAATATTATTATATATCAAAATGTGTGGTGTATCTACGGATGTGCTCAGAAACATATTAGCTTTAAAAGAGAGAGAATGTAAATCATTCAATCACTGAACTCAACAGTTAAAAGAAAGAAAAGAAAACCTGACAGGAAAGCAAAACGATGAAAATAGCAAAATTAAAAGCATAATTAGAAAATGAATCTAAGAACTGGTTTCTTTTTAAGAACCTCAATGAACCAGATAAACACTTAGTAAAGCTACTGAATAATTGAAGAGATAAAATATACGAAATTAGAAATAAGAAAAAAGTGATAATAACTCCTCGCAAGAGCACACTATGTACAATTTTATATTAATAATTGGAGTCTAAATGAGATGTATGATGAGACGTATGATGATTTGGGGAAACAAACCATATATGGTCAAAACCATATATGGTCATAGAAAACCTGCATAGATAATAAAAATATAATAAATCATTAAAACCTTTTTGTGAAGAAAATTTTTGCCAAGATAATTGTACAGCCCATAATAAAAAAAAAATCTGCAAAATTTACTGACGGAAAAAAGTTCAGAGCAGAAGGGATATGCATTTGGGTGGACACCAGCATGGCTTCCCCCATCCTAGAAGCACTTGGAAATGGGTCCTTGGACAGCGGGGATTCCTGAGAGATGGTGATAAACAGAGCCCCCTACTGACCCCACTGGACACATAACTTCAGTGAGAAATAGAGCTCAGGATTGGTTAAACAGTTGCTATCTGGAGGTTGCTGGTCTGTCTTGACAGATACTATGCTAATATAAAAACCTACCCAACAACATTGAATAAATTACTCAAAAATAGACCCATTATCTAAAAGGCATCACAGATAAGTGGGGAAGGCATGAAGATTAGTTAAATGGAAAAACAGAAATTTTAGTTTTTACTTATTATCATAGAACAAAATCACTTTCACATGGATTAGAGAGTTCGAGGTAAAAACACAAGCCATATAAAAGTAAAAAAAAAAGATGATAGTGATGGTTGAAACTCTGAATAGGTCTGTATGCTTTTGAGGGGCTTAAAAAAAAACTTTGGAGCTGGAAGAAAAAGTTCTCTCCAAAGAAAGCCCCACGCAATTTAAATTAATAAATGTTGAATTAAATATTAAGAAACTATAGCCCAGTCAGTTGGCATCCAACTCATCTCATATGTAATTATATATGAGTTCTTAAATCACAAGAATAAAGGCACGTGATTTATTCTTAGCAAAACTCATATTTTAGCTTACAAGATCTTACCATCAACATCGAAGATGACTTCTAGAATTCCAAGGCATCATTGGCCAGAGTTAGAGGCATGGGTTCTTGAGGTGGCTCTTCTGCTTATCAGAAGCAGAAGAATGGGAGCTTCTTCAGCCATATGGCCTCTGGGGGATGGTTTCTTTTTCTGCAAAAGGTATTGGACCAGAAGGCCTTTATAAGTGTTAAAGACTGTGATGGTATAGCTACCCCTGTGAATAGTGTAGCTCTCCACAGCAATCAAAATATTACTGCAATATTGTTATGAGGGGATATGAAATGGTACACAGACTGGTTTAAGGGAAAGTATGTATTTATAAAAGCACGAATTAAACAAATTAGTCATATTTTCCCCTTGAGATTTGAAAATATGCATGTGCATACTTAGGTAAGGTACAAAGAAAATATGTTAGTCTCTTACTGAGTAAAACTCCAGAATTCCAAAGTCATCAATTCACTCAAAAGACCTGGCGAACTATTTTTGATGAGTGAAGTTTTGCAAATTATCCTGTAAGCAAGCCAAACCACAAAGTAAAAGAATAATATATCATGAAAAGTATTTAGGTCATTTATTTTGATATGTGAGGTTTGATTTTAATTATTTATACAATTTCATAGTGCAGTAGTAAGTGTCTTGTGGTATTTTTCTAAAAAATAAGGAATATGTCTAAATGTGAGCTCTCACTAGAGCTTTTTGCTGTTAAATTTTTAGAGAAACATTTATTTAGTGAAACATCAAGTGTAAGGATAAATTACATTCAAATCAGTAAGGTTCTGATAAACCAAATGTGCTTTTAACTCACAAAATAAAGAAAAGTACAGACGTACTTAAGAGTAGGAAGAAGTGAAGTAACTGAGTAGTAATTTGTACCTGTGCTTCTCTGAGCTCTGCTTCTGCTTAAGGCCACTAGGAAGATTTTGAACTTGGGATGAGATCGCAGGCTTTCCTACCGCATTCAAGGACGAGAACAGGTGTGTCAAAGACAGTGAAATAGCAGGCGAGGTAAAAGTCCGTCACTGAGGGGGGGCATGATGGTCAGCCAACATGTATGAGCAGCTCCCCTGTGTCAGTCACTGTACGAGGCTCCAGAAATGTGAAGTGAACCGAACAAAGCTCTTGCTCTCAAGGAGCCCCAAGTCTAGTGTAAAGACAAGCATATTTATTGGTTCGGGTGAATAACATTATGTGCTCTGATAGACAAACACCCAATGCTCAATGGCTTAACACAATGTAAATTCACTTCTTAACAGGGAGTTGCCTTCTGTGTTGTCAGTGGCAGGCTTCTCCCCTCAAGCGCTTGCTGTCTCCTGGGGCTGTGAGGTCCTCTGCTGGACCGCTATATGGAATCACAGAGGAACTTACAGGTCAGGACGGGGAGGGACATATATCACCTCTGCCCACATTCTGTTGATCAGAACTGAGTCACAAAGTCCTACCTAACTGTCAGGGAAGCCGGGGAACACATGGCAACTTTGTGCCCATGAGGTGACAAATGTGTTCTAGTGAACACATATGCCATGCCATAGCGTATGATGAAAAGGGACCTTAATCAGTGCAGAGTTACTAGAACAAAGGTAGAATACAATGCATGGTGGAGGCCAAAGGAAGGAGGGTTGACCTGAGCTGGGGTGAGCTGACACAGGAAAAGAAATTCCATTAATGGCAAATATTAAGCTGCGTTTGCAATTATGGGCTCAATAAATCCATAGAGGATAAAAATAACTAAAATTCTGTTTAAATTATGTTACTAGCCTCAGCTAGTTTATAATACAGAACCATGGTGGCTTTTTTAAGTGAGATTTTTATTGAGATAATTGTTGATTCACAGGCAGTCGTAAGAAATAATACAGAGCGATCTTTGTACACGTTACCAACCTACCACATTTATTCAGATTTTCCCAATTTTATTTGTACTCATTTATGTGTATGTGTGTATTTATTTCTATCCATTTTCATTACGTGTGTAGGTTCATGTCTCCACCACCACAAAGTACAGAACAGATCCATCACCACAAGGATCCCATCTCCCTTTTGCCCCCTTCCTCTCTTATCCTCTGGTAACCACTACTCCCAACTCCATTTCTAAAATTTTGTCATTTAAGAAATGTTCTACAAAGAGAATCAAACAGCATATAGCCTTGGGGGATTAGGTTTTTTCCCCACTTGGCATAATTTTCCTCAGAGTCATCTAAGCTGTGTTTATTCGTAGCTTCTTATTTTTATTGCATTCTATTCCACGGTTTGGATGTACCAAACCTATGTTTGTACCAAACAGAAACGTATGTTTAACTGTTGGCCCATTGAAGGACATCTGGACTAATTCCTGTTTGGGGCTACTGCAAGTAAAGCTGCTAAGAACATTTCTGTATAGCTTCTTTTTTTTTTTTTTTTTTTTTTTTTTTTTTGTCAAGAGCGTCAGTTTCCATTTCTCTGGGATAGATGCCCAAGAGTGCAATTTGCTAGGTCGTATGGGATTCGTATATTTAATTTTGTAAGAAATTACTAAATTCTTTTCCAAAGTGGCTGTAGTATTTTACATTCTCACCAGCAGTGTAGGAAAGATCCAGTTTCTCCACATCCTGACCAGTATTTAGTGTTGTCATTTTTTTAAACTTTTTTTTTTTTTAATTTATTTTTGAGAGAGAGAGAGAGAGACAGAGTGCAAGCCGTGGAGGGACAGAGAGAGAGGGGCACACACTTCAGAATCTGAAGTTGGCTCTAGGCTCTGAGCTGTCAGCACAGAGCCCGATGCGGGGCTCAAACTTGTGAACTGTGAGATTATGACCTGAGCCGGAATTGGACACTCAGTCGACTGAGCCACCCAGGCGCCCCTAGTGTTGTCATTTTATTCATTTTACTTATTCTGATAGTTGTGGTTTTAATTTCCCCATTTTCCTGATAGCTAATCACGTTGGACATCTCCACCTATGCTTATTTATAAACTCTTTACCAGAACCGTAGTGGTTTTGGTTTGAAAGAGACTTTAGAAATTTTCTAAAGGAAAATTTTCTAAGAGGAAATAACTTCCTCTTCTTTTTACGTTACCTTTTTTTTTAATTCTTGAAAATTCCTATTGATTCTTCGACACTCCATCTAAATGCCTCGTTGTCTTTGAAGCCTTCTTGAATTCCAAAGCCTGAGTTAATTAAGCCTTTTCTGACCTTTAAAGGCAGAGTGAATCTCTGTCTTCCCTGCGTTCCAGTTTGTTTCTCTTTCTGTTAAACCAGTTATCAAAGGGTGTTTTCATTAAGGTACTTACTTGTCTGTGCCTTGAGAGAAGGGACTGTCTTATATATTTTTTGGCCTCCCCAGAACCTAGCATGGTATCTGATGCCTTTAAATACTTAAGGATTTTCACTGAGTTTGGGTACTTCTGTATGTTCTGCCTCTTTCCCCAAAGGATCGCAGCATCTCCTTTTTGGTAGACACTGCTAGGCGTGTTCACAAATGTTATCTCATTTAGACCTCACCACCAGCCTGAGAAAGAGGGATCTTCATCTGTATTTTGGAGATAATGAAGTAGAAATTCAGCAAATTAAATAATTTGAAAATTGCCATCCTAGTCAGGGGCAGAGTTGAGGCCTGGCTGTGGATCTTCTGGCTGCTGTATCACAGTTGCCCAGAGGGGGCGTAACTGAGCTGCATTCCTTCGCCTGCACCACGCTGATGGTGCAACTAACTACTCCCATCCCAATCACTGACGATTGTAGAATTTATTCATGCATCCTACTGACTGTGCTTCCCTGACAGATCCCCGATTCAGAATGGGCAATAATCATTGCTACACTTCCTTTTTCTGCCCCACTCTGCTCTGAACATCCTCTTCACCAGCCCTGGAGTCCTATTAATCTCACTTAACCCATTCCCCAGGGGTCTTTATTTTTATAGTGACTCCTGCACCCTTGGCCTTTGGGTTCTCCCTCTATACTTCATCTGCATTTTTTTCTGCTTTCCTCTAGTTTGATGCTACCCATTTCTCAAGGGAGTTAGATTCCATCTAAAGGAACATTTTTGAGGTCCTATAATGTAAAAAGTGATATAATAGGTTGTATGAAGAATACAAAGATGGAGAGATCAAGACTTTTTGTGTTGTGGTTTTGGTGAATGACAGAAATCTATTCGCATACACTTAAGCAAAGAAGAAGAAAAAATGTCTTATGTAATTGAAAATCAAGAGGTAGAACTTGCTGCAGACCTGTCTGGGTCCAGGTACTCAGCCAATATTGTCAGGAATCTGCCTATCTCTCTCTCTTGTCCCTTGCATCTCTTGGTTTTGCTTCCCTGTGGGTTGGCTTTATGCTTAGCCAGCTCCTTGGCTCCATGAATTTTCTTTTTAATATTTTTTAATGTTTTATTTATTTTTGAAAGTCAGAGAGAAACAAAGCATGGGTGGGAAGGGAGGGGCAGAGAGTGAGGGAAGCACAGAATCCTCAGGAGGCTCCAGGCTCTGAGCTGTCAGCACACAGCCCAATGCAGGGCTCTACCCCACAAACTGTGAGATCATGACCTGGGCTGAAACTGGACACTTAAGCCCACTGAGCCCCCAGGTGCCCTTCCATGAATTTTCTATCATTGGGAAATCATCCCAGAGAAAAGAGAACATCTATTTCCCAACAGCTCCAGCAAAATCCCTTGGATGGATCTTGCTGGCCGGACTTGGTTCTCATCCCCAAACTAGTTATTGTGGCCAGGGATATGGAACATTCTAATTGATCAATCCTAGTACACACCAGCTCAAGGGAAAGTCTCGCTGAATGGCTTAGATTGAGAAAGGGAGTGGTTCCCCCAACGTGAAGAGATACAGATTCACAGAGGAGACCGAATTAGTAGCAAATGCCCATTGAAGAGAATATGACAGTAGTTGATACAAAAACCAAAACAAAACAAAGCAAAACAAACAAACAAAAAAAACAACAACCCTGAAATCTAGACAAAGGCCATGCATAGTAGCAGGAATTGAGAAAATAGTCTGACCTTCAACTTGGGAGGTAAGTATTATGTTGCCAGTTTTACAGATGTGCAAACTGAAGCTTAAATAAAAATAAATAATTTTCCTATCATCCTATAGCCGATCTAGAACCAAACCAAGTCTATGCGACTCCAAAGCCCATGTTCTTAACAACTAGGCTACAAGGAAACCTGGAGGAAGGGGAATAGAAGGGGAAATCACCTTACTGGTATGCTCACCACAGCTGCCTAAATGAGAAGGGAACAAAGAGGAAATTGTGTGTTAGCTCTGTTATTCAACTCCATCCTCAATAAGACTGACGGGAGATGGAGAAGAAAGGTGTTCAGAAAGGCCTTATCCTAAACCAGGTTCCCCAGTCTTGGCCCCATTGACCTGTTAGGCCAGATCATTCTTTCTGTTGTTGTTGTTGTTGTTAATGTTTATGTATTTATTTTGAGAGAGAGAGAGAGCATACAAAAAGGGGGAGGGGCAGAGAGAGAGGGGGAGAGAGAATCCTAAGCAGGCTCCACACTCAGTGCAAGCCTGACGCGGGGCTTGATCTCACGATTGTGAGATCATGACCTGAGCCAAAATCAAGAGTTGGAAGCTTAACCAACTGAGCTACCCAGGCACCCCTGGGTTAGATAATTCTTTGTTGTTGGGAGGCTGTCCTGTGCATTGCAGGATGTTTAGCCATATCCCTGGCCTCTGCCCACTAGATTCATGTAGCATTTTCCTCTTATTGTGACAACCAAAACAATTTCCAGAATTGCCATTTATTTCCTGGGCACTCACTAACTCCATTGCCTCCTTTATCACCACTTCAGCGGGGGCCGGCCTGGTTACCCTGGAGCAATCGATCTTCTCCTCTGTCCTAATGGAGCCTCAGCCCCACTGTCAGGCTCCAGTATTTTAGACCTTCCTCCTCTCTCCCAGAGGTGATTCCAATAACACTCCCCTTCCCTGCACTCCAAACAATGTGGAACATGCTTCTGGAGATTCTGGGATTTCTGGGAAAATTTGGGGGAAAGAAATCCGTGGCTACTGGGATCCTGAAATACCTTGTTTCCAAAGAATGACTATATGGAAAGGGAAGACCACATAGATGGTAGGTCAAAGGTAAGGTTAGGTGATTCATAATTGGTTGTTTCAATTGATTTTTGTCATTTAGATAGCCTACATTGCATTAAATGCCATAAGGTGAAGAGGGAGAATGCTACTTTCATCATTCACAAGCATCATGACCCGGAATAACCCAATCCCCCTCAGCCTTGGTTTATCTACAACATGGAGATGGTGCTATGCACATGTCTCTGAGGCCATGGTTTTACTGAGCAGCAGTGCTGAGCTATCACAAATCTGGCTCCACATTATCAAGAAAGGTTAAATACTTAATATATACCATTTCAGATTAAGGGAGAGTTTGGAATTGTCTAAGAAACAGCTTCTAAAGATGTCCACCAAAAAAAGAAAAAAAAAGAAAAGAAAAAGATTAAAGTAAAACATTTCAATAGGCTTCCAGAAAAATTCATTCCAATAGACTATTTGCTCACCTATGTCGGTTCTATGTAGTTCGCTGCCCTTTTCAGATTCTGTAAGATTCTAAACTTGTCAGTTTGGTATTGTCACTTATGTAAGGGAAATTGTTGTGGACAAACCATCTCTTCTTTTTGTCATTTGTATTTGGAAGACTGTTTTAACTCTTATTTGGGCCTCTGAATCTCCCAACTGGAGAAAGGAGAGGGCTTTTAAACTCAGATGTAAAAGAAAGTGACTTTCTCAAATAGAAAAGGGGACAAGAAAAGGGTAAGATATACATACATTTCTTTTTAGGTCTAATTGTGACATAAATATCACTTTCTTCTAAATTATTCCCTAAGTATCATTCTCTAATAGTTGCCCTGATAAAATAAAATTTGAACTTTGAAATTATTGCCAACATCAACTAATACACTGAGACAGCAGCATGAAATCTGCTCACCGGTTTTTGTCAAGGAGCAGAGTAGCTCACGCCGTGTGGACCACGTGGCTACAGCCCTCTAAAGCCCCCTGGCTATTTCTCAGCTGGGACTGTTACAACTTTACCTCTGTTTATCTAGTGCGCTTTCTTAACTCCTTACAAATAAATGGCCATGTCTTTGCTCTCTCCCCTTCCTCTTTTTATTCTGGTGAGACTTTGTTTATTTTTCAGTCAGGCTACATTTATTTGGTATCATCAGGAAGCGATTCTGATTGATCAGGGAACTTCGAAAACACGAAGTGTTGAAACTTCTAACAATGCACTATTGATTGAAAATCTTTGCAAAAGGGCAGTTCCATACCTTAGTTATCAGAGAATTGGCCAAATTCAAATTTTTCTTACAAAGCAATCAGGTGGAAATGTAGAAGAATGTCCCAGATGTTGAATTTTATGGGCTCAATTTACTTTCATTTATTATTTCAACAAAGATTTTCCGAGCACCTATTATATTCCATATACCCTTTTGTGTCTTTATATTTAATTCCTCCTAATTGCCACAATATTGAAATTACACAAAATGTCTAATGTATAAGAGGCAAAGAATACACATTTTCCCCCACATTAATTTTTTAAAGATTAGTTTTCAGGAAGCAAGAGAGAAAATTTTAAGAACACAGTAAAAATGTACTACAATTTTGTTGTATTAGTATGACATATATTCAAATCATTTTACCTGGTTTTCTTAGTTCTAGCAACTTTCACCTTCCCATGCAGACTCAAAAATAGATTTAAAACAGAGGAAGTAAAAATGTCTCGGAGACTGTTAGAATAATTGTAGCAAAGTCCAGGAATATCACTCTAATGAGATGAAACGAGCTTCTTTTTCGGGAATAGACTGTATTTGATCAAATTGAAACATAGTTGAAACTTAGGGCTCATGCTTGGCACTCAAATTCCGTGGGGAAGGAAACAGCAGAGGCTACAGACACTGATAGCAAGGTGAGTGGCTGGTATGACTGCCCTAGAGGTTGAGCAGCCCGTAGACTGTAGCAAGAATCACCCCAAGTAGAACCCCCAATTCCAGTGATAAAGTCTTGATGTTAATGAGAACTTTGAGAGATTGCGAAGAGCAAAGAAAAAAAAATCTTATAAAATCGAATGAGAAAATAATTGGCCATTGATCCCTGGGTCTGGCAAGGGTGCTGCATGTTCGAAAGGCTAAATGAAAAGAGCAATCTAACAAGCAGAAAGTAATTCATACGATTAAGGGGACTGTATGGTTAAAAGGTGAGGCTAGGAGAGGTAAAGAGGAACCAGAATAAATGGGTCTACAAGGAAAATGGGGAGCCATTGAACATTTAAGCAGAGGAATGACATGATAAGATTTATATCTTGAAAAGATGACAGGCCATGGTGTGAGAGTGGAAAGGAGAAAGTGAACCTAGAAGCAGCAGGAAGAACATTTGAAAATAACAGAACCCAGGCAAGAAGATCTGATGGCTTGAATGAAGTACTGTCTTTGGGAACGAAAAGAGAAACGGACAGGTTGTAGAATCATCACCGGGAAGGTCAAAGCATTACAACCTAGGGGTTGATTGGTTGTCAGGGGAGAATTTGCGAGATGTGTCAAGAACTGTGCCTTGATGTTTCTCTTCAGGCTGGCAGCAAATATGCAAAAGCAATAGGATTTGAAACACGTTAATGCATGCCACACACCATCACATGTATTTGTCTTTCTAATCCTACTGCTCCTTGGAAACTGTACCGAAGGCACTTACAGTTCCAGCTTCTGTCCCTGAAATTCAGTTGGACGTGCATTAGCTTGGTATATTTGATTTGCAAGGTCTACCACCTATCTGGAACTTTCAAAGCAGACCTGAAATGTTTATGCATCTGTGGAACATATGGAAATTGACATCTAAGCCTAAATGTAACCGCCATCGAATAGTCTTTCAAGCAGCAGTTGGTCTGTATGGTGCTATTTTGTATGTTATTGAAAAGTTATTTTTAGGGACTTAAAATTCCCGAAATTTGGTGTCTTTAGTTGAGAAATAGGTCTCTGGTAGCTAGAACCTATATAACTGAGTTCACAGAGAAATCATTTGATGAAATTAATAAAGAAACTTAATGTTCTCTAGGCAATTGTATGCTGCCAATGTGCTAAATCTTTGTCCGTTAACTTATTAAATTATTGTTTTATGAATCTTCTGGCGGACTATATCCAAATTGAATGTTTTGCCAATATTAATCCCCTACTGGTGGTTCTAACAAAGAGTCCTCTTTCAGGGACAGGTCTTTTTCCTTGGGGAAGTAAATAGAGTCAGTGATTTACTGATAAAGCCACCCAGTATATACATCATCTCTGTCCCATATATCAATGTCACGGGCAACAGCTTGCTTTACTAAGTGATTCTGCAGTGTCTTCTCAAAGACCGTTTTGTTTAGTAATCAGATCGAAGTGCCAACACGCATACTTTTTAGCATCGTATGAATTGTTTTCATCTTTAACAGCACAATTAGTTTGGAGACATTTTTGCGGAATGGCTTCCACTGCTGAGATTTTATCCCACCATATTGGTCTACTTAAAAAAACGTTAGTCCGTGTATCACTTGTGTGCACTTGAGGCTGAATTATTTGCAACCTACTTTGTGTTTAAAACTGAAATGTTATTCTTGCTACCAATTCGGAGAATTTTCATATTTGCAGCTCTTCCTAACTGACAAGATTTTAATTTGATGTTAATTATCTAAATGGTTGGGGAGACTAAGCTGCCTTTCTGTTTCATTCTATTAAGTGGCATTCAACATTCCCTCCAAACCCTTGAACATGGATTGTGAAACTAATGAGCGATGGCTTTGTGAAAATTTACATGGGAGTGAATAGAGAACCGTAAAGGAAAAGGGCCCCTTTGATGATGACTGACAGATAATGACAGAGAGCTTTCCGTCTTGGTTTAAAAAAATAAAAAGGAGGTTTTACTGAGTGGGTAGTTCAGTTTAACATCTTTGTAGGTTGATCCTAGGAAGGACTTTAGGAAGACAATTGGAAGGACATAGAATTTTTTTTTAATAAAACATTAAGATGAAGACAAGTTTTTTTTAAAATGATATTTAAAAAACAAGTTATTGATTTTCGTACTGTGTTTGCGATGCTTGCATTTTAGCGAGTTCCATTTCAAACTGTTTCTCTGTAGAAGCGTGTCAGGCTATGTACATAATCTTTGGTAAGGAATTCTACTTGCAGCATATTTTTCTTCAAAGGCTTTGCATTTCTGCATAAAAAGCTTATTAATTATTTGTAGCTGCTTGTCATCGTGTTCTGATAATAGAAGGCTGGTCAAGGATAATAATTACCACTTCACCTTTTTGGATCATATATATCCACTATTCCTAGTGCAATATTACCCAAAGCATCTCTCCTCTCCCTGTACACAGGACCAAAAGTGCAGGCACATCATTTATTGATAAGACAAAAAGAATGTAATGAAATTATCAATGTTCTTGAATTAATTATGAACATGATTAAGAAAGCTAAAATCTCAGGAGCCAGGATCTCATTACCCATTCAGTCTTAGGGATTGCTTTCATTCAGCTAGGCAAAAAGGCTTTGAGCAGCCCTACAATTGCCTTTCTCTCATTTATTTGTGCTAGAATTAAGGTTTATTTGTTTTCTGTTTTCTTCTTCTTCAGATTGTTTCTCTGTCTTTATCCATTTAACAAACTGTTCCCTCCTGTATCTCAGAAGGATGCACCTATAGGGCCTACATCTCTGTCTGCAGTCTGCATACCTTCTTCTTTTGAGTGCATTTCTCTCAACTCATTTGCTGGAGCTCCTAAATATCTCTCAAGGTAAGTCTGAGAATGTAGCCAAAAAGTTCTTTCAGATTTATGTCTGCAGCTATACAACAGTTCTGTCTGAATCCCATTCAGCTAGGAGTCTTAATGACATCATTATTACGCTGTCTGTACTGGGCTAGATTTTACTTGGAGCCTGCACTGTATTATTACTTATCTTCCTTTCTGTGTGAACATGCTGCAAATAATACTTGTTTAAGGTGGGGGAAATGATTCAAAACTAAGAGGGGAATACATTTTTTATTCAAATCAAATTTCCAAGAGGAATATAAACCATAAGCAAAAAGTAAACCCATTTAAAATCTATATTTGGTGTTACAGATGTCCTAATCACTCTGGAATTCCTACCCTCATCCTTCCTATCAAAACGGAATTGAGAAGGCTGACCGAGAAATAATACTATATTTAGATTTACGTGAAATATTCCAAGTGTTCCCTTTTTAAAGGCCTTCTGAATTTCTGGGGTTGTAATTTCCAATGCAAGGGAATATTGAATTGGTGTCTGATATAAAATGTCTTGAAATTGTCCTGATGGCACCTGACTGTTCTTTTTTTTTTTTTTTTTTTTTTGTAAAACTGACCAAGGGTGATTTGGCAGCAAACTTTGCTGAAATGTGTTAATAGGTCGTTTATAAACAAGGTCATTGGTAAAGGTAACTTGCTGCCAGCCTGCATTCTAAAGGCACATACATACAGACTGATTGCAAAGATCACACATTTGCATGGTATTTTGGCTTAAATATATTAATATAGGGCTCCTATTCGTGTGTAAGAGAATTAAGTATTGCAAAGATAAGACAGGGGAGAACTATAGCTTTAGGCCACTGAATAAATATGGTATATGTGATACTAAGTCCATTGATCCTGGTTTTCTTTAAAGCGATGGTTTGATAAGATTGCTAAAACATCCAGGAATCCGAATGCATAAAATCATTGAAAAGCCAAAGCATGTTGAAGTGATAAGTGATCAAAGTGATTTGATTATAGCACACAAAATATAAAAATGCCCATCCCTAAATCTTAGGAACAACCTTGACATTTGAAGGTTTGTTAGAAAATGCGATTAAGTAACACAAAGGAAGAAGGCTACTTGCCTGCTTCTATAAACCTGCAGCCTCTGGCTACGATATTTAGATAACTATGTATGTTAGATAAAAAATGTTTGTTTCATATTAACTAAATATCCAAGGTATTAAAAGTATATTGCTAGAGTGTTCTACGGCTCATGAACATCGTGTCTTTTCATCTGGGCGTTCAAAGATTTCGGTCCTTGTATGTTTCATGTTGCTTTTTTGAGTTTTATTAATTTGATAAGCAAATGATTATTGGTACTTACTAAAATCACAGTTTCTAGGCATCATTCTGCTTTAGTTCTTATGTTAAGTACATTCATTGAGCTAGGTGATTTAATTTGAAAGGGTAAAAATGAAAAAAAACCCCACGGAATCTTGTTTTCAGACATCAAACAAAAATAGCAGTAAAGATAATTTTCTCACTTTATGAACCCAGAATGCCAGGGAAAAATAGCATGTTTCTTATGCACTTCATCTCATTCTGAGAAAATGGAAATATCTCTGAATTTCTTTTGATATTTCTTTCATATCTTATCAAAAAGGGAAAAATGAATCATAAAAAATCCTGCATGCCATTTCTACATGAAAGGATTGAACAGAAGTCCCATGTGGCTCTCTCAAGGGGAAGCCTATTATTGTGGTTCTCTACGTGGTGGTCTGTACTTCAGCAATTGGACACGATCAGGTGCACAAGTTTGGAAGCCGAAATAGACACAAACAGCAGAGGAGAAGGAAGTGCGCGTACCTAGCAGCAAAGTTGGCAAAGGGCATTTTGCTTTTTAGCTCTCTGGTGTCTAAGTAGAATACATTTTTAAACAATAAAATACCCAGGAAAAATCAATTATTAGTGCCGTAGTGGGGCCGGATACAGTTAATTAAGGGAAACTTTAATCAACTTTTAAAAAGTTGCACTAGTGAAAATGTCTAAATGCTGATCTGAGAAAAGTCGAAAAGCCTGTTTCTGTTTTACAAAGTAACTGCCAGAAGCATTGTGGTTTACATGTTTTCATTAATTTCTACTGCAATAAAATAAAACCCAATTCTGTGTGTTTTTACTAACTTCAGCAAGTTCAGAGAGTTTGAAAACTAACAATTGAGTGACAGTGGAGAAGTTCGAATATTTAGCTGATTTTTTGAAGGCAGCATTACGCGGGGGAGAAAATAGGTATGATGTCCTAAACTGTGCATAGCTGCGTAGTACCAAATTTTGGTTTTCTGTACATATCTGACTTTGACACTTTACGCTCCTGATACTGAATGAAAAGGTGAATGTATTCAAATCTAATTGATATGGGAATAAAACATCAACCAAAAGTCAACATAACTAATCTTAAATATTTAATACATGACTACTGTTTTTGTTCATAGCTTGAATTAGCTCTGAACCCAGAAAGTGCCAAAATCTCATATGTACGTGGAGTTATATATATTCACAAAGATGTCTGTTTAAAAGCAGCAAGGTATACTAGAAAAAGCATTAGCAGGTGTTAGGAGATTTCAATTCTGTCAATATCTAGGTGTGACCTTGGTAAGTTATTGAATCTCCCAAAGCCTCCATTTTCTCTCTGTAAAATTAGTGGGGCAAATTGACAATATTTAAGGCCCCCCTCACACACAAAAATCTATTATTTTACATCTACGTGTGTGTGCGCGCGCGCGTGTGCATGTGTGTATGTGTGTGTGTGTGTGTGTCTCCTCATTTCAGCGTACAAGTAAGCCCCAAATCTATCCTTAGCATTTATTTTTTCCAGTGTGAGGATATTCAGGAACACTTTTCATTTAGAGCATATGAAAATCTAATATCGTATGTCCATCTGACGTCCCTGCTAACTGAATTCCTGATATGCAGGGCTTAATTTGCTCTTAAACATTCTTCCATTTGCATTTATGCTGATCTGTGCCTATAAACAGTGGGACCTGCTTCCCAGCAAATATGTCTTTAACAAAATTCCCCAAGAGTAGAAGGGGACTTGTTTTATCTTCACATTCCTCACAGCAAGTTGTTGGGTCTTAGCAAATTGCTAATAGGCTCATTAAGCTCCCGCTATGTGTATCTACCAAGCGAACGCAGAATTGATCATTACAACTAAAATTGGATTTCAATTTTTGGTCGGGAGGCTCAAGTCTGCAATCTTTCAGGGCCACAAAATTTTAAAAAGCTACTTAGTTTTGAGGGCAAAAAGTGGTGCTTTGCAGTTTGTGTCTTCCGTGGGAGTTTGAAGACAGGCAGTGTCCGGAGAGAGTTTGAGGGTCGCCTGTGGAGGGGGTCAGGTCTGCTCTGAATGGGTTAAGAACTACCTGCTTGAGATTGATTTAAATCAGTAATGGATCATCTCATAAAGCTGCTGTTACTAGATATTACCCTGCTATCTTGGTCCTCTGATAGCACTGATAAGAAGTGCTTACCGCACAGGAGGTTCCTGGAGGACAGATACTGTTTCCTGTACCTCAGGGAGTAAAAGCCATACTGCTGGATCAGTGACTTTTCCTAACAGCAAGTAAATTCAGGCCTTATCAAGTTACAGCACAAACTGCACTCATGTTTTATTATTCTCATTAGAGATTTAAGGACTAATTCCAGTTCTTAGCGCTTAGCAGTTTAATGTTTTCCATAGATAAGAATTAAGATTCTTCTGGGGGATTTTTTTATTTGCTAAAGCTTGCAAAATATAATGCGGTGATGCACTTACTGTGATGTAATGCGGTAGATTTTCTAAATGTCCTGAATGTTTTTAAGGCATACATTTTAAAAATTTAAATCTAATGACTGAATTTTTCCAAGTTGGACACGTTACCCATTCCACCGAAGCATGCCTGTCTTTGTCTGGGAACACAAACCTGCTGTCTGTCCTTCTGGAAATATGACACAAGAGGACCGGACTCAATGCTTCCAGAGCTGGTCTTTAATGGCTGTGTATTTTCTCAAAGTAAATTCACTTAATCGAGACTAAGTATAGTATCTGATTCACAAGAAAACCTTGAACGAGATCTGTTTTGTAAGTAAACTTGGCTTTAAATTATTTCCTTGGAGTGAAGCTGACTTTCCTTCTCAAACAGGTGGAGGAGAGCTGTGACTGTCATGTTCACTCTACTTCTGTTTTTAGGGAGATTAGAAAGTTTGAATTTGAAAGCAAAAATCCAGTCTTAACTTTCGGCTTGGATACTAACATTCAATCGATGTTGTGGTGATTTTTCTGTAATAAGGGTCTGCTGTGGCCCAAAGTCAGTCTCCCTGGCATTCTTGAAGGGAAAAAAAAATCATTTTTGAATAAGGAAGTGTAATCTAGGTTACACTCTGATAGCATTACTACTGCAAGTAAAGCTTAAGAATTAAGGTGGTATAGTTTGGTTATATTTACTGAAACTTGTCTTTTTTGTATGACAACTCTAGTATGCAAAACCCTTACCCCTTGTTCCTCTTTGGTTTGTCTTCGGAGTTTTTCCGTACATGTGGTTTGTGGCTGTATGATACTTGCAGGGGTAGCTGGACTTCAAGAGTGTCCATCACGGAGCCTAAGGCTGTCAAGTTTTGGGTTTTTTCAGAAGAAAATGTGGTACGTACGAATGAAAGTTGTTGTCGTTAACAGGCATTCATTGGCTGACGCTTTAATATCCGTTCTTGGAGAAATGCTTTCCTGAGGGGGAGTAGTTCTAGCAGTAGAACGCCTGGCCGTTCGGGAATCCTGAGTATGTTTACTAGGAAGGATTAATAACAGAATAATAAAAATAACAACTCTCGCTTATTGTGTGCCAGACACTGTGGTCGAAGTTTAAATGAATCATCTGCTCCATCAACTGTTTTCAATGAAATTCTCCATGTGATAGGTGTACCTTGTTCCTGGTTTAAGATCGGGGAACCTGTTCTGGTCGATGTGTTGCTTACTCCCGGCTTTGCAGGCTTTGTGCCGGTTTATGCCCCAGATCGCTTTTCCCTTTTAGCCAGTGATACTCTATCTGCCAGAAAAATTTAACATGCTTGTTCCAGTTACATTACTGGGTGCAATCCTCCCTTCTACAGGAAATAAATTTATTATGAAGAACTCCCAGTAGAAGCCTTGGAAAACTTACACAGAGCTGTGCCGTGTCCAAAATGCTGTTCAGTAGGTTTTCCAAAGCGCCCAGGTAACAGCTGGTGCAGGCCATGTGCCAGCTCTGACAGCCCATATGCTCTCTTTAGTGCAGTAATTATCTCAACACAAAACTCTGATAGCCTAGTCTACTGGGTCCAGTTTCCCTAGGTTAAATTGACTCAGTGGCTTTGTTAGTAAGTTCCTTTGGCACAGTAAGAACTTCATCAAGAGTTTAAGTGTTGGGATAGGCCTCAAAGACCAGTATGACTGCTACGTTCAAGACAGGTGGCTTATTAACCCTGAGAGATGGTAGGTGGCAGTCCGTTAGGCTGTCACCCTTCAGCAATGCTCTGGTTAAAGGTCTGTCGTCGTTTCCCCCACATACTCTGCTTAGGGATGATGGTTAACCCGTCTGTTTGGGTAACAGGCGAAGAGTTTAATTTTGTGTTTCAGTTCTAAAATGGGCACAAGGATCGCTCCTGTGTTTCAGCTGCTGTGTTGGGAACAGAAGGGTTGGAGTGAGGAGTTATGGGATAGGAGAAGACATGAAGAAAAGCGAGATGGATCGAAATGGGTATAGCTTTTCTTAGAGTGTCACAGAGAAGACCTCTCTCTCTTTTGATCTTCCTGTGTCCTCTGAGATGCGAACGGCTCCTCCATGTTTGTGACGTTCATATGTTGGAGGCTTGGAATCCATATTTGCAAGTGGTTGCTTTCCTCCCTTCTTTCCCTTCCTTCCTTCCCCCTTCCCTTCCTTCCCTCCTTCCTTCCTTCCCTCCTTCTATGCCTCCTTCCTTTCTTTCCATTCCTGTCCCCTCTTTCTTCCTTCTTTCTTGACTTCTGAGAGACACAAACATCAAAAGGACCAGTTACGATTAAACTATAGCGCCAGCCCTGCAGTTACAGTACGGACAAAACTTTCCATAAATTGAGCAGTCATGCTCTGGAAAAATGTTTCCCGGTATGGACTCACGGTATTCAGCCACTAAGGTTTGAATCTAAACAAAGGCGACATGATATTAGCATCTCAGCTTCTTTTCTGTCTTCTGTTCTTAGCACAGACCTTGAAGGATGACTGGGCTCGTCACGACATGCTTTTTGTGAGGCACGCATTTGAACCACACTTCTGGTCTAGTTTTATGATACCAGGTTCAAAATGGTAACAAGAAGGTTGAGCTGGTAGATCTGTTGGCCAAGGTCAACCTTCGGTGTGCTAAGATTGTGGGAACAACACAAATGCCTGCTTTTCCAATGGACCTGTTATGGGGGACAGTCTCCGATGCCTCTCAGAGGAGAAACTGCCTTAAGCACATTTGAGTCATTAAGTGCCAGAAAGTAATTAGATTACCTTAATAGTTATTCCTGAACCTTAAGAAGTATTCAAGCAAGGGCTGTCTCCGTTGTCAGTACAGCTTTGATTTCTTGTATTGAAATGGAATTCTGAGGTAGAAAGGAACCCTCTGAAATGAATGAAATGTAAGGTCCAAGAGGGACTGGGTTGTATCTTGTAATTCTACATAAACCCATGGTACCCACAAAGTTCTGATCATCTGGTTTCTTTCATTCTTTATCCAGTGCAGGCTGATCTATTCTGGCCAGACCTTGCCTGTTTTGTTCAGTACTGTAACTTCAGAGGGCAGAGCAATTCCTGGCAAGTAAATATTTTGCTAAACACATAAATAAATGGATCGAAGGACGCCCTTTTATTTGTGGAAACGAGTCCAGCTGTAAGCGGCAGTGTACAATCTGTGGTGGGGAGTGGCGACAGGGACAACATGGTCCTGAGTATTGAGCCATCCAGTTGGGTGGGAAGGTCAGACTCTCTTGGGGAAAATTCCTGGTTTAAAGGATACCAGGGAAGCTCTGAGTACCCAAAGCTCTTTCCAGTGGCCAAGGTCCAGGGGCAGGAACGTGACCAGGTATGATTAATTTCAAGCTGTACTCCAGTTGAAATTGGTTCACTACTAATGTAATGTCATTGCATTATTGTGTTTTCAATTTAATAAAGCAAATTATAACCCCAAAGAGCTTCTACAGAAAGCTAGATCAGCTAGTTTATAAAAACCCAAACACGAACCTTTGTTATTTAGTTTTCAACTACAGGTAGTTATACTTCTAAAGTCATTATTTATATGTTGTCAGGAGTACTCACCAAATTTATTGACTTGTACATTATTCTTTGCAAATAAGTTCTGGCTGCTCTCTGCATATTATAATTAAAACGACAGGGACTTTAATCATTTATGAAATTTTAAACTACATACTGAATATAAATGTATCATTCAATGTGATAGAATGAATTAAATTCATCACTGTCAAATAACTGTATAAAAGATGAAATATCTCTCATCCCACATCATTAACTTATAAAAAAAAGAACCAGATTTGCAAGCATTGTAATAATATTCTTATGGTCTTTTAAGGACTCTTTGAAAACTAAGGCATTTGGCATATTCAAGAAAATTACTTTTTACCAAAAAATTGGTTTCTCATTTTCTCTGGAAAAGTTCTATTTGTATTTGGTGAGGAAGGGTAACTTTTGCCTAGAGAGAATCAAATAAATGGACACTTTTCTATGGAGTCAAAAAGCATATTTTATTACCATGATGTAAATAGTTGGACATAGATAAAATAGAGTTTGGGTAAACCAAACCATTGATGCAAAAATCCTTCAGGTTGAAAGGGTAATTTGGGATAGGAATGTAACTGAAATATTTATCTGGTGCGAGTAAGTAGCTGGCATTTGCTCAGTCCTCAGCCAACCTTTTGTGAGTATCCAGACACAATGCCAGCACCTATATCTTTAAGGAAAACAAAACAGATTTGGCAGGCAATGATTCTGATAATTGTTTTCATTTTCTAGTTTGCCATAATCATTACTGTTTTTAGCTGATATCTATACTTGTTTAATACTATAGGATTCAATTCAAAATAGATTTTACTAGGTAACTTCATATCAAAACTCTAAAATGTGAAAATCTCTGTCACTTATTGATTTATTATTTATTGATTTATTTACTGATTGATTTCAGGAAAATATGGGTCATGGAGTTTTTAAACCTTTTCCTCCAATCTAACTGAGTCTTCTCAAGTTTTAATTATTTTGCCTATGTTTCTTGATTTCCATTATTTCTTGGGCAGGACATTTGTTAATTCATTGACTGATTAACTCATTCATTTAACAAACTTTTTTTAATCTAATTTTTTTTAAAGTTTACTCATTTCTTTTGAGAGAGAGAGAAAGGGCGGGTGGGGGGGGGGCACGGGGAGGGGCAGAGAGAGAAAAGAGACAGATTCCCAAGCAGGATCCACGCTGTCAGCTCGAGCCTGATGCAAAGCTTGAGTTCACTAACTGTGAGATCATGACCTGAGCAGAAATCAAGAGTCAGATGCTTAATCAACTGAGCCACCCAGGTGCTCTTCATTTCATAAACTTATTGAGCTTAGCAAGGGGGGGGGGGGCAGGGTAAAAAGGGGCTTGGTTTGGGGACAAGATGAGAATCTGGTCTCCTGTCAAGGAATATCTATCTACCTAATCTACCTAATGGAAGGTACATGAGTCTTATTTATTTCTTTATTTCTTTCTAATATGAAATTTATTGTCAAATTGGTTTCCATACAACACCCAGTGCTCATCCCAACAGGTGCCTTCCTCAATGCCCATCACACACTTACATGAGTCTTGATAAAACCTGAAATGGGCAGTGCTTTCATAAATTTACGGAATTAATTCGTTGATTAATTTCGAGAAACAAAAGTATAAATTAAGTAAGGCGCTTAAAACTATCTTTCTACTTCTCCATTTGTTTAATCCAGCTCCCAGTCACACAACTTCATGCAGTGTTTCCAACCAAATATAAGGAAACATGACATGACTGGTGGAATAAAGAAGCGTTTTGTGGTGTTCCAGGAGAGACAATGGGTTTTTATAGAAGTTAAAATAGGAAGGAAATCTCAAGCCCAGGCAAGATATGCTACTGTGGGAACCAAAGCCACAAGTTTTCCCAATATTCAGTGTTATCTCCAGTGATATTTTATCTTGCCATGAATTTTAGATGGGGTATTTTGAGAGTCTAGTTAAATGGTATTCAACTCCTTCTGTTCTCTGAACTGTTGAGTTCTTGTCTCATAGCAGCCAAAACTAAGAAAATCACTGTCATTTAGAATTTTACATATTGTTATTTTAACTACAAGATACCCGACTGACCTGTCGTTACTTAAAAACTATTCTTGGGGCGCCTGGGTGGCTCAGTCGGTTAAGCGGCCGACTTCGGCTCAGGTCATGATCTTGCCGTCCGTGAGTTCGAGCCCCGCGTCGGGCTCTGTGCTGACAGTTCAGAGCCTGGAGCCTGTTTCAGATTCTGTGTCTCCCTCTCTCTGACCCTCCCCTGTTCATGCTCTGTCTCTCCCTGTCTCAAAAATAAATAAAACGTTAAAAAAAAGCCAAAAAAATCCAAACTATTCTTGATAAGTAAGACTTTTGGGGGGGGGGAGTGGAGCAAAGTCAGGAAATGGGTATAAGACTTGGGACTGTAGCAAAAACGTATTGCTGTGGATTAATATACCCTGCTCTGACAGAGCCTCTTAAAAGCTGACTAGAAACCAGTGCAGCCTGGCTTTTATTTTATGGCATTAACTTCAGCTCTATTTTAATCAGCAAGTTTGAATAACAACAAGACTATGAAAATGACTGCAGTAATTAATAAGAAAACACACACACACACACACACACACACACACACACACCAGAGAGCAGAATCAATAATTCAAAGAAATATTTTCGATGAAAAAAAATTGCTATAAAAGGTTTTTTTGTTGTAGTGTGTACTATTTCTCCCCCCAACACATGGGTTCCTATCTGTGAAATGTATTCCATATGCATTGATTTGCCTGCCTTTAAAAATGGCATTACTTCTCATTTGTACTCTTTCTTACTAATACTTTTTTTTTGCCTGTGTTTGTTTTCACAGAGCAGTGTTTCCTCATCAGCCTACTTTAGAAACTTCTTCTAGACAGGTTTTAGTACTTAGCCTCATCATTAAGAACCTGATGTGAAAATTCTGGGTTTGAAAGCAAGAAGCCTTGCTGAAATGCTTTGCCAAGGGTTTTGAGCAGCACACAGCTGTATTCTAGACCTGTAACCGTATATGGTGGTAGTCGGTATGAGGTAACAAAGCCTGGCTCAAGATAGAAAGATGCTAGCAATTTAAGCATCTCTTTCTAATAGCTTTATGATGGGACCCGTTATACTGAGAGATTTTTATTAGGCTTGAAATAGAATTTTTACAAAGTTGCCGCAGAGTCGGAGTAAAGTGTATTTGCTAAACCCTTTATATTCTCTTCCCCCTGTTCCTCAGTATTGTTTCCGAATGGAAGGTGAAACTGTATTCCTTGGTGTGCAGTTTAAAGTCAAGAGCAGCAATATTTAGCACATGCTTGGGCAACCTTGTTTGAAATCCATGCCGCCCCTCTCTGGTGTTCTGATGTGCCTTTAGGGGATGCTTGCCTGTTTGTAGTTTGTTTTCTTTTGTTTAAGGTTTCAGCTACTGCATTGACTAATGATTATATAGCAGTAAACTCTCGTCCCTGCTAAATTCAGTAGTGATGCCTCAAAAGCATTTTTCCCTTGTGTGACATAAAACAATAAAAGAACTAGACAAACCCCTTTTGAGGAAGAATAATCCTTTGTTTAAAGAAAAGAAAAGGCATCTCCTTGATGCCAGAGGTGGAGAATTCAAATCAAAGGCTGAGCTAATTGATAAAAAATAAAACAAGTGTTAATCCTGCAGATTTTTTGCAGTTCGTTATTATTTGTCAAAGTTGTTACTAGCGTACCCGTTTTATCCACGCGCTATTTATAAAAATTCTACAATATTTATTTATCACATTATTACTTAATAGACACCTCTGCTCTTCAGTCTAAACTCTAAATAATAAATCTCTTTCTTCTGAATGCTGTTACCAGCATAATTTATCAATAGAATTTTGGTCAGACAGTTGTATTTTATTTCTTTGAAGATAGTGAAATGTAGCCGTTCTCCCCTGAATTTGTTCTCTAATAAAAAGTACAACAGTTCATTAAAAAATATAATTTATATATCACAATTATGACTAAAAATTAAAGCAACCAATAGATTTACATAATGCATATTATTAGCCTTTAGATTTACTAATGCCAAGTCCAAAGAATTTGAACATGCCATTTAATTGTTCTCCCTGCAATTTTTTTAATGAGACTTGTGGCCATGATTCTGAGTGATAAATTCCTCTTGATTTGCCTCCAGTTGTCACTGGCCAAACCTTAGGGGATGAAAGATTAGTTACGGTTGCAAAAGACTTATTATTTTTAACTGGAGAATTTTTAATGTTCTTAACCCAATTAAGCAGAGAGTGAAGAATCTATCAATATTGTTGTCAGTTTATTAGAGAAAAAAAAAATCTCCCAAATTTTAATTTAGCTGGAGATGCCATTCAATTTCTGCCTTTAGCTTAGAGTAGAATAAGATCGTATTAAATTAGTAGTTGACCCCGGTGCCTAAATGTCACATCGCTCACGTAAGGAAATTACCTTCTGATTTAAACAAAGATTTCGATCAATGAGCAGGGTTTCAGCCCTCATTCAATGTTTAATAGCATTTGTTTTTAATCACCCAAATCCTTGAATAACAGAAGCAAGCTGTACAACGATTTGCAGACGCTTGGTTCTGTTGTGAGATTAATAGGTATATTCAGAATTTTAATCCCAAATTTCAAAACTCCAAGGGGGAAAAAAAAAAGTTTTCTTGTTAAGTTTAAGTCACGAATCCAAGAGACTGTATTCAGGCCACAAAACAGTCCAAGTTGGCCCCAAACACAGGTGCTCCCAGTTTGAACATCATGCCTGGCTTTTCTGCAGAGAAACGAAATGAAAGAGCAACTTCAAACACAGGTGCAAAACCCCGCATCTGTGAGGGACAGCCCGAAACCATGGCTTTCTCCTGACCATTTTCGGCTTGTAAACCTCATCCTCCATGGAGCACCTGTGTCAGAACCAATCAGAGATGTGTATAAATGTTATCAACACCTACACATCATTACTTATTCATCAACATCAGCACCAAATATTGATGCAAACATGCAAGGGTGGTTTTTCTCTTTCCTGTGGAGCGGCTCTTTCCTGAAGCTTGTGTCCATTTGCCCTATGGCTGATGGGAAGGAGTAAAATATGCAGATAAAAATTGGGATGATGTCGGGTTTCACACTCTGAATTTGTGTTGGTATCACTTTTTGATCTGTACCTCTGATTCCTTCGGTGGGAAAAATGGAGTGCACACAAAAGGTTCCAACACACTGATTGCCTAAAGGCCTAATTGCAATAAAGCCATACTTTGTGGACTACTTTGATGCAGTCACTTCCTCCCTGGTTGTCTGGGGCCTTCGCGCCGTTTGGTTATAGCACGACATTTGAAGCTGTGTAAGATTTTGTTTTTCAACAGCAGTAGCAAGCCCCAGAAGCAGCAGGATCTGGCTTCCTGGCAAACTCCACAGGCATTTGGGTTAGTGGCTTTGTATTTGCCTCTGGGTCTTTCCTGCACAGGGCTGGGGAGGGGCTGTTGAGCTGTTAGAGGCTTTGCAAACCATTTCTTCTTTGACAATTTAAATTTATGTGGTTTTTAATTGTCTGTAAACAAAGCCTTTTAAATCTAGCACTAAATCTCCATCGAGGTCAGCTGGCATCCAAAGGGATGGTTGCTGATTTAGTTGGGAGTCTGCTTTTCTTTTCCTAAAAAAACCCTCTCAATCAGTTTATTGTCCTCCAATAGAGATACACAAAACACACAAATCGCTTGGCCCCTCCCCCCCACTTTGAATGAATAGATAAAATTCCATCTGTTTTTTATCTGCCTGTTTTGAGGGGCCACATTTGTGTCCTTTGTGAAAAATGGCCTCAGCGATGTAATTTCCTAGCAAGCAGCTAGGAAGATTGACCAACACTTAGGTTTTTCATCAGTGACGTTAGTTGAGAAACTTTCAGTCTATTTTTGGTTCTAAATGGGCCTGAGCTAGAGATCATTAATGTTGTGACTAATTAAGAGCTGAAGATGTAGCACAATAAACATGTATTGGTTATCATGGTTCACAGAGTATTGATTATGTGACTTTATAAAATAAAAAATAATTAAAAAATGGGGAAAAGGGTGGCATAGTGCAAACGGTTGGTTTCCTATAGATAGTTGTCATACAGCTGACAATGGTCTTTCAAAAACATAATTTAAGACACATGCCGACAAATGTCTGACTGTAGGTCCCTGGCTTCTGGGAGCTCCAGTAAAACTGGGCCACATTTCCTCTCTGCGGCCCCACTGGGCCCTGGCCCGAGCTGCCCTCCTGCCGCTCAATCCTGCATACTCCCTGTCACAGTGCTCCCATTTCTCTGAACAGCTAGTTCTGTCTCAGCGGCAAGTGAGAAAAAATCAACCGTTACAAATGAGGAGAGACATAGAGCTCTTAGGAAAAAAGAAGCATAAAACCCACCGAGCAACTGTGTTCAAATAAAAGCTGTCACTGCTGAGCGAACCGGAGATTCAAACTCTGGCACAGGATTCCTGTTTTTAAGCAGCCCTGGCTCAGAGCTTACGAGGAATGGAGAAGAGCTTTTCAGATCGTCCTTCCTTTGTCTCCTATAAGCCCTCAGTTCCTGCTTTGAGAAAGAACCGTAAAACCAAAAGGAATACTTCTTCTCTAAATGTATCTGGATACGTGAGTTGTTATCTCACATGGAGAAGTGTTTTTTTTTTCTTCTTCTGAGTCTATTTCTAATTTTCAGTGAGGCCAGATAATAAAAAGGAAACCGCCCGTGTTTTCAGAAAAGAGCAAGTTTGAGTCCTGATTTTGCTAGTTACATGTCCTTGCACAAATTATTTAATTTTTCTGGTCACAATTTTCTCACCTGTAAAATGGGAATAATATCTACCTTGCAGTGTTGAAATATGGGCTAAAATATGATCATTTGGAACAAAATTTCTTACAGTACCTGGCACCTCTTAGCATCAAAAACATTCCAGACCAAGAGATAATTTGAGAAGGACACCTAGGTGCCTCAGTCGGTTAAGCATCTGATTTCGGCGTAGGTCATGATCTCAGCGTTCGTTGGTTCGAGCCCCGCATCCAGCTCTGTGCTGACAGCTCAGAGCCTGGAGCCTGCTTCAGATTCTGTGTCTCCCGCTCTCGGCCCCTCCCCCACCCGCACTCTGTCTCTTAAAAATAAAATTTATTAAAATTTAATAAAAAAAAGAAATAATTTGAGAAAAAAACAAATGACAAGCAAAACAACAACAAAAACAAACAAAAAGAACAAGGAAAGAACGAAAGAACGAAAGAAAAGGACAGGAAAAAAGCAGCCCTGATAAATAGGAAAAATATGAATCCCCAAAAGATAAAATGATGGGAATTAAGTTAGGACTTTAAAAAGTCATGGATCAAGATAAAAACGGCATACTATGCCGTCACTGGATTAGACCAAGTAAACAGAATCTGGTGCCTGAAAAATAGTTCGTTATAGAGAGCAGATGTTTGAAATGGAACAGGGATTGTCCTCCCAATGCAGGGATGAAACGTGAAAACTGTGATGAACGGAAGTTGAAAAGTTGAGCGGCCCTGGTTACGCAGAGGCAATGGGCTGTGGCCCCTACCAGCAGGGCTCACGCACACTTTGGAGAAAGAGACTGTGGTCAGCAAAGGCCCATGCTTCCCTCATACATTCTTCCTACCCACGTCAGTCTGGCCCATCTGGTGCTTGGGCAGCTCCATTTGTGGGCGCACATCCAAACCAGGTAAGCCACCTGTTTGGTTGGCTTTGAAGATGCATGGACTTTAGTTGAACTGTTCTGCAGTAAAGTCACTCTTGTAATTTCAAGGCCATTCAGGATGAAAATGTTGGGGAAGCCAGATTCCTACTTCCTTACCATAGGGTCTCAATGCAAGTTCATTCGTTCATTCATTCATTCATTCAACTTTTATTAAGCACCTACTGAGTGCCAGACACTGTGCCAAGCTTTGAGAATGAAACTGAGCTACAGAGACATGTTCTCTGGCCTCTGAGGGATAGAATTACTTGAGGTGGTGTTACCTAACCCCATTGGCATCCCTCCACCCTTGCTTTCGGGTCCTATGGCTTCCCTATTGATCAATATGTATCCCGCTGCCTTTGCACAAGGCTGCAGCACACTAGAGTCGCCTAGGGTTTTTCCTGTTAGCTAAGTTTCAATAAATCAGATACTCTGTGTTTGGATCCTGTCAGAAAGTAGCTAGATCAGGCCCAGAGGGGTTAATCTGAGATCAAAGATCAGATGGGAAAAGAAGATATTAAAAAATAGGTGTCAAACAGTAAATAATAAAGTTGAAATAAATTAGTGGATGGGCTGATGGATAAAGGGAATATGAAACATACATTTTAGATTCTTCATCACTCTCTTCTCTGTAATCTTCCTTTCTGGTTTCATCTAACTTTAAGCTGTTAGACTAGAAGTTTTAATTCACTATTATTAATAAGTAATAACTACTATTTAGATAATTATATTATGGTATATAATTATAAAACCAGCTATTAAAGAGTTATTAATAAATATCTAATCACCTCAGAGAGATGTTTGTCCTCTTCAACCAACATCTCTCCCTTTCCCGCACCCCCAGACCTTGGCAACCACCATTCTACTCTGTGTTTCTATGAACTTAGTTTTTTTATACCCTACATTTAAGTGAAAACATACAGTATTTGTATTTCTCTCTCTGACTTATTTCACTTAACATTATGCCCTTAAGGTCCATCTATTTTGCCACAAATGGCAGGACTTCCTTCTTTTTTATGGCTCATTCACATTCCTCTGCGCGCGCACGTGTGTGTGTGTGTGTGTGTGTGTGTGTGTGTGTGCATTTCAGTCTCTTGCATGTGAATTTTTCATTTTCTCTACACCACTTATTGAAGAGATTATCCTTTCCCCATTGAATATTCTTGGCTCCCTTGTCAAGTATTATTTGACTGTATATGTGTGGGCTCTTGATTCTCTTTAATCACTCTTTTTATGCCAATAGCATATTATTTTGATTATTATAGCTATGTAATATAGTTGGAGATCAGGAAATGTGATGCCTCTAACTTTGTTCTGCTTTCTCATGATTGCTTTGGCTAGTCAGATTCTTAATGATTCCTTTAAGGTTGTTTTTACTATTTCTGTGAAAAATGCCATTGGAATTTTGGTAGGAAGTGCATAGACTCTATAGATAGCTTGGGTAGTATAAACATTTTAACAATATTAATTCTTCTGATCTATTGAACATGGATATCTTTCCATTTATTTGTATCTTCAATGTATTTCATCAATGTCTTGTAATTTTCAGGGCACAGAACTTTCACTTTCTTATTAAATCTATTCCTAAGTATTTTATTATTTTGATGCGGTTGTAAATGAGATTATTTTATTTCTTTTTCAGATAGTTTGTTGTTAGATAGAGAAATGCAACTGATTTTTGTATGCTGATTTTATATTTTCCAATGTTACTGATTTTATTTATTAGTTTTAATAGTTGTTTTTGGTGGAATCTTTAGGATTTTCTTTCTTTTAAATTTTTATTTAAATTCCAGTCAGTTGACATAGAGTGTAACACTAGTTTCGGGTGTACAATATAGTGACTCAACACTTCCATACAACCTTTGGTGTTCATCACAACAAGGGCACCCCTTCATCACCATCATCTATTTAACCCATTCCCCCACCCACCCACCTCCCCTCTGATAATCATCAGTTTGTTCTCTGGAGTTAAGAGTCTGTTTCCTGCTTTGCCTCTCTCTCTCTCTCTCTCTCTCTCTCTCTCTCTCTCTCTCTCCCTCCCTCTCTCTCTCTCTCTCTCTCTCTCTCTCTCTTCCCTTTGCTTGTTTCTTAAAGCCCACAAAAGAGTGAAATCATATGGTATTTTTTGTTTTCTGTCCGGCCTATTTCACTTAGCACAATACTCTCTAGCTCCATCCATGTCACTGCAAATGGCAAGATTTCATTCTTTTTTATGGCTCAGTAATATTCTAGTGTATATGTATACACCTCTCCTTTATCCAGTGCTCTATCCAGGGACACTGGGCTACTTCCATAATTTTGCTATTGTAGATAATGCTGCTAAAAACACTGGGATGCATGTATCCCTTTGATTAGAATTTTTGTATTCTTTGGGAAAATACCAGGTAGTGCAATTGCTGGATCAGAGGGTAGTTCTATTTTTAACTTTTTGAGGAACCTCCACACTGTTTTCCAGAGAGACTGCACAAGTTTGCATTCTCACCAACAGTGTAAGAGGATCCCTCTTTCTCTGCACCCTCACCAATACCCGTTGTTTCTGTGTTGTTGATTTTAACTATTTTTTTTTAACATTTATTTATTTTTGAGAGATAGAACATGAGCGATGGGGCAGAGAGAGAGAGAGAGAGACAGACAGACAGAATCCAAAGCAGGCTCCACGCTCCGAGCTGTCAGCACAGAGCTTGATGTGGGGCTCTAACCCATGAACTGCTAGATCATGACCTGAGCCAAAGTCAGACACTCTACCTACTGAGCCACCCAGGAGCCCCATTGTGTTGTTGATTTTAGCCGGTCTGACAGGTGTGAGGTGATATCTCACTATAGTTTTGATTTGCATTTCCCTGGTGATCAGTGATGTTAAGTATCTTTTCATGTGTCTGTTGGCCATCTGTTTGTCTTCTTTAGAAAAATGTCTATTCATGTCTTCTGCCCATTTTTAAATTGGATTGTTAGTTTTTTGGAGGTGCTGAGTTTCATATGTTTTTATATATTTATTGGATATGTCATTTGCAAATATCTTCTCCCATTCAGAAGATCATTTTTTTAGTTTTGTTGGTTGTTTCCTTTTCTGTGCAGATGCTTTTTATTTTGATGTGGTCCCAATAGTTTATTTTTGCTTTTGTTTCCCTTGCCTCAGGAGACATATGTAAAAAGAAGTTGCTATGGCCGATGTCAGAGAAGTTACTGCCTGTTTTCTCTTCTAGGATTTTTATGGTTTCAGGTCTCACGTTTAGGTCTTTAATCCATTTTGAATGTAGTTTTGTGTTTGATGTAAGAAGGTGGTAAATTTTCATTCTTTTGCATGTTGCTATCCAGTTTTCCCAACATAATAAAGACCATATATAAGTAGGTCTATCATCCTAAGTAGGGAAGAACTGAGAACTTTTCCTCTACTATCAGGAAGAAAACGGGGATGTCTACTCTCACCACTTTTATTTAACATAGTATTGGAAGTCCTAGCCACAGAAATCAGAAAACAAAAAGAATCAAAAGGCATCCAGGTAGATAAGGAAGAAGTAAAATTTTCACTATTTGCAGATGACATGAAATAGGTATAGAAAACCCAAAAGAGTCCACCAAAAAACTACTAGAGCTGATAAACAAATTCAGTAAAGTCACAGGATACAAAATCACATGTTGTTGAAATGCAACAATCATATATGTTGCATTTCTATATACCAATAATGAAACAGCAGAAAGAGAAAATAAGGAATCAATCTCATTTACAATTGTACCAAAACCAATATGATACCTAAGAATAAACCTAACCAAAGAAATGAAAGACCTATACTCTGAAAACTATACAGTGATGAAAGAAATTGAAGATGACACCAAGAAATGGAAAGACATTCCATGCTCATGGATTGGAAGAACAAATATTGTTAAAATGTCTGTACTACCCAATGCAATCCCTATCAAAATGCCAACAGCATTTTTCACAGAGCTGGAACAAACAATCCTAAAATTTGTATGGAACCACAAAACACCTTGAATAGCCAAAGCAACCTTGAGAGAGAAAAGTAAAGCTGGAGCCATCACAATTCTGTGCTTCAAGTTATATTACAAAGCTACAATAATCAAAGCAGTATGGTACTGGCACAAAAATAGGCATATAGATCAATAGAACAGAATAGAAAACCCAGAAATGAACCCACAACTATATGGTCAATTAATCTTCAACAAAGCAGGTAAGAATATCCAGTGGGAAAAAGAATGTTTCTTCAGCAAATGATGTTAGAATTTTCTTTTTTTTAAGTTTATTATTTATTTTGAAAGAGGGAGGGAGTACAAGTGGGGAACGGGCAGAAAGAGGGAGAAACAGAATCCCAAGCAGGCTCCATGCTGTTTGTGCACTGCCCAATGCAGGGCTCGAACTCACCAACTGGGAGATCATGACCTGAGCCAAGATCAAGAGTCAGAAGCTTAACTGATTGAGCCACCCCAGTGACCTAGGATTTTCTATATTAAGAATTTACAATCTGCAAACAGAGATAATTTTCCTTCTTCATTTCTGATATGGATGCCTCTTATTTCTTTTTCTTGCCTGATTACCCTGGCTAGGATTTCTACTACTATGTTGAACAGGAGTTTTGGCCCAGGAATTTTTTGATCATTTAACCAGTTCCAAGCCTTAAATTATCTATCAGGTGATATTGGGGCTTAAACTGAACAAATTATCAATTACCAGGTCTTCCTATCTGTTTAACTCTGTAATGACACATGCAGACAGATCAATAAGTTAATTGCAGAAGGTAGACTCTTAATGAATTAATTAAATTAAACAGGGTACAGTATTGGGGCACCTGGTGGCTCAATCAGTTGGGTGCCGGCTCTTGATTTTGGCTTAGGTCATGGTCTCACAGTTTGTGGAATTGAGTCCCACGTTAGACTCTGCACTGTCAGTGAGCCCACTTGGGATCCTCTCTCTCCCTCTCTCTATCTTTCCTCCACTCATGTGCACTCTCTTTCTCTCTCTCAAAATAAATAAATAAACTTAAAAAAACAGGGTTCAGTAGTTTTTAAATTTGTGACATGGGAGAGTGTGGGAAGGCATGGACATGCTTTTATTTATTTACTTACTTTTGATGCACTTTTTCTTTCTTGAACCAAGGGATTTTCTAAAGAATTTTTCTTGTCTTAGAGAGCGAGAGAGTCCGTGACTTGTTCCAATAGAACTGAGACTCCCAGGAAGAAAATTTTTCATGATAGCATCTGTTAAAATGTTCGTAAAGAAGGATTAAGAAAGGTTCCACTAGATTTAGATTAGGGGAAGATAAAATGCTGGCAGAGGCCAATTTGGGTAAAATATCACAGCAGTCATGCAAACACATTTCCTTTGAAGTAGCAGCTTCTTCCATTTTGTGGTTGAATGCTATCTGAAACTTGGTGTTTCCTGAGGTTCCTTCCAACTTTCAGTTCTCTTTAGACTCTATGTTTTGGCCTTGGAAGTCTTACCTTCTACCATGGGCTAAATTAACAAATATATGGAGTTGGAGTTGACTCTTAAATGTCTAAATCCAGCCCTACCTCTTTCTCATCTCCAGACACATTAATCCAACTGCCTACTGGAAATTACCATTTAGATGTCTCACATTTTCCTCAAATCTAAGATGTCTGAAATAGAATTCATCATCTTCCCATTAACTGCAACTTCTTCCATTTTTCCTATAACAAAAAATGACATGCCCCAATTGCCTAACCCCAAACCCTGACTCCTCATCGTCTCTTCTTCTCTACTTGCCATTAATCACCATGTCTGGTTGAATCCGCTTCCTAAATATATCTCCTATCTGTCACCTCTCTTCACCCTTACTACCACGTGCCCTGCTTTTGTCATCTCTGGACTAGGGTACAGGAAGTTTCTCCTAATTACATCTCCTCTTCTAGTCTTGTTTCCCTCTAATTCATCTTCTTCCTTCCCAGGAGAGTGATTTTTCTAAAATGCAAATAAACCAGTACAAATGGCACAATGCAAATGGCCAGGTTAGAACTCTTCAAAGGTCTCCCTTGCTTAACGTTCAAACTTCTTAGCTTGCAAATCTCTCCAACTACCTTCTTTCTGCATCTCCTGTTGGACCCAGATATAATGATCTGTTTGTAGTTCCCAGGATACATTGATGGTTCCTGGTTTTGTGTTTTTGCTCCCAATCTTCCTTCTAGAAGGAAGGCTTCTTACTCCTTTCTTCTTCCCCGTATCCCCCACCCCCAATGTCAGCCTCCTTATCCTTCAAGATTTTTCCAGACTCAGCTCAAGGGTTCCCTCCTTTGATTAAACCTTTTCTGAACCACTCTCTACCTATAAGGGTAGAATTGAGTATAAACTCATTTGGGTTTCTGCTGTACCCATTAGACTCTAAAATACATTTAACTCTTTATTTCACTCACGTTTTAATCTATGTCTCTTTATGAATAGTTTTTAGTGTCGTCAACAGCTAGTGCCATTTTCTGGCATATAGCATACTAAATATATTTGGTTCTTTGCTTGATTGACTGATTGAATAAATACATGTGTACCCCTGAAGAGTTTTTTCTTAGTACCAAGAATTAAAAAAAAGAATACAAGGTTTTTATATTTTGTTTCCTTTTCATCATCATAAAACTTTCTCTGTACTGCTAAATGTTGTTAATGGAATTAACACTTTACATGGAATAATTATGTTGCTTTGTGTTGTTTCCCATCTTCAATGTTCCTAAGCCACCCCCAGATTTATTTAATTTATGTTGTCACGTATTTAACACCTTGTGATAATGTTAGAATTTGAATTGATTTCTACAAACATATTTACAGGGATATTTATGGGTTTTTTTCTATTATCGTCAAAATATCTTCTTTCATTCTATTAAGGTACCATTGTCTCTTGCTAATTACAGTAAATATACAGAGAGAGAGTCAGCCTCTTATCACGTCTAACTTGGTAATTTGATATGGTTCCTATGGACACTACTATTAGAACCTGATATGGGGTAGAGATTTGGTAGATTTGATCAGTTGTTTCAAGGTGGAACCTTCTTTACTCCTTACTTTGGAAATTTCATTAAGAATGTATTGAGAGCTTAGCCTTTTCCAGTCACATACTAGAGAGGAATAGAAAGATCATAAGCACAACTGCTTACTTGAAGGAGTTTATACTATTGAAGTAAAGTAAGACAGTTGCACAGAGAGCTACAACATAAAGATAGGATGAATGCCAGGAGAAATATACAAAGTATTGTGGGAACATAGAAGACATAATTTGTTGCACTAAGGTGATGCAAGGAGAGCTTCATGGGAGAGGGGACTTTTAAGCTTGGCTTTGAAAAATGAGCGAGATTTCAACAGGTGAAAGCTGGGGAAGGACTTTGAGCACCAAAGGACATGGTCGGTGGGTTGACCTGGAGAAAGTGCATGGTGTGTGAAAAAAAGAAGTGGAGGGATGTTGAAAACTGGAAAGATAAGTTATAGCCATATGAAATAAGCCCTTGAATACTTCACCAACAATCAAAACTCACAGGAGGCTTTGAGCAGAGGTGAACCTTTTTTTTTTTTTTTTTTTTTTTTTTGCTATTATCTACCCACAGTAGCATATTATGTTCCCCTTATCTTTTATACTCTGCATTTGCAAAGAAATTGCCATGATATCCCTTGTTTGGAGATGAGATGTTCTTTACTAACCACTTTGAAATCATGCTTCTTTTTTTTTCCTTACTCAGTCTTTTGGCACAATGTTTTGCTATTTGAACTTCAGCCACACTTTTTTTTTTTTGTTCCTCTGGGGGCACTGCTATTAGAAACTAACTGATATGGGGTATAAACTGTTCTATAATTACACTTGCTGCAATAAAGGGCTCTTATCAAAGCCTTCTAGCTCGCTACCTGCCATTTGTTTTAAATATTATAATCTCCACCTGATATCTGTTGTGTCATACTAGGGATGCACACTGAGCAATATTCTCTTGGAAATGTCATATTCTTTTACTCATTACTCTTTTTAAGGTCAAAAATTCAGATTTCACCCACTCTTCTGAGGGTGGGGTACATGCCCTGTTGGACATATATTGTCACTCTTCTCCCAGTTGTGGCTTGTTTCATTTATCTTAAAGAAATTTTTAAAAAATAGTTTTATTCAAATATCATTTATATGCCATAAATCCACCCATTTTTAAGTATCCAGTTCAATAAATTTTAGCATATTTACAGAGCTTACAGCCACCACTGCAATATAATTTTCGACTATGTCTATGCTACTAAAAAGGAAACTTGTCCCTAATCATAACCATTCCCCATTCCCACTTTCAGCCCTAGACTAACCTACTTTGTCTTCTTATATTTGTCTTTTTTGGACATTCTATAAAAGTGGAGTTCTACAGTATGTATCCTTCTGTGTCTGACTTCTTTTGCTTAGTACATTTTTGAGGTTCATCCATGGTGTAGCATGTGTTGGTACTTCCCTTCTTACTGCCGATGATACTCCATTGCATGGTTATACCACATTCTGTTTATCCATCGACCGGTTGAGAGACACTTGAGCCACTCCGCTTTTTGGCTGTTGTGAGTAATACTGCTACAATCATTAGCACGTAAGCTTGTGTGTGTGTGGTCGTGTTTTCATTTCTTTTTGGTAGATTCCTAGCCTCTAGTTTCTCTGCATCCTCATCACCACTTGTCACTGTCTACTCTTTTTGATTATAGCCATTTTAGTGAGTGAGATGGTATCTCATTGTGGTTTTGATTTGCATTTCCCTGACGACTAATGATGCGGAGCATCTTTTTTATGTGCTTATTGGCCATTTTATATCTTCTGTGGATAAATGTCTATTCAAATCTGTTGCCCATTTTTAAATTGAGTTCTTTTTTGTTATTGAGCTGTAGGAGTTTTAATCTGGATGCAAGTCTATCAGATATGTGACTCACAAACATTTTCTCTCATTCTGTGAAATTTGTTTTGTCTTTTCATTTCCTTGATGGTGTCTTGGGAAGCACAAAATTTTTAAATTTTGACAAAATCTAATTTATCAACTTTTACTTTTATCTCTGTGCTTTGAGCGTTCACTTATTTATTTATTTATCTATCTATCTATCTATTTATTTATTTATTTATTTATTTATTTTTGAGATGTGGATCAGGTTAATTCACAGAAACTCTAGTATGTTTACAATTACATAATAAAGGGAGGCTTTTATCACTTAATTTGCAAGGTAGCTGGGCCTGTTCTCCCCGGAAGCATTGACTTACTGCTGTGGGATTTTCTGAAATTACATCAGTGAATTAAAATTACTTTCAGCTTTAAGGATTCACTGCCTCCACAAACTTCTCCTTTTCCCTCTCGCTATCCTGATGTAGTAACGAATCTGTCCTGAGAGTTTCAGAGTATGTCATCTGCCCGGCTCCCTAGGGGTTCGAGCGCCACAGCACTCTCTCACAGTACATTTGAAGTCAGTCCACGTGCCCGGTGTTGTTGCACATGGAGGATCCAAGCCTGGTCGCCCAGACTTTGTTCAGATTTCCAGAACTCAAAGCAGCAGAATTAAGTTAGCAAAGAGCCCGGACTAGCAGCCAGAAGACCCGGGTTGTAGTTCTGAATCTGCCTCTTACTTGATTGCTCACTTTGATGGAATTACTTAATCTTACTGTCATGTAACTTTTTCATTTAGAAAATGAACTTTAGGATCTCTAACGTCTCTCCTTTACGGTAGTGGCTCTCGGTGGTGGTGGTGGACAGGGATGATTGCCCGCCAAGATCCCTACTGCCCTGGGCTAATTGCAAGACATTTTTTGCTTGCAAAATGTAGCTGAGGGAGCGCTACTGCGTGTATTGGGTAGAGACAGGGAAGCAGTTAAACGTCCTACAGTGCTAACCCCTACAACAAAGCATTATCCAGCCCCAAATTAGCAACAGTGCTTGAGAAGTCCCACTTTTAGACCATAGTTTTTATTCGTATTTTATTGTTTTTATTATTTTTTCATGTTTATTTATTTTTGAGAGAGAGAGTGTGAGTGGGGCGAGGGGCAGAGAGGGGGACAGAGAATTTGAAGTGGGCTCCGTGCCGACAGCAGCGAGCCCAATGCGGGGCTCAAACTCACAAACTGTGAGATCATGACCTGGGCCAAAGTTGGTTGCTTAACCGACTGAGTCACCCAGTACCTAAAAATCTTTTTTGAGTTTATTTATTTATTTTGAGAGAGAGAGAGCACAGCAGGGGAGGAGCAGAGAGAAGGAGAGACAGAATCCCAAGTAGGCTCCACACTGTCAGCACAGAGCCCAATGTGGGGCTTGAACCCACAAAACTTGAGATCATGACCTGAGCTGAGATCAAGAGTTGGACGCTTAACTGACTGAGCCACCCAGGCGCCCCTAGTCACCCAGTATTTTAAAAGAAAATTCCCCTGTATTGTTTTCTCCAAATATTTCTTTTATTTCCCCAAAGCTCAGCTCCTAAGTTGAGCCTCTTTGTCTTAATTCATAATGATATTTTTTCATTTTCAGAATTGTTATGTGACTTATTATTGTATCAGTAATAAGTATAGTGCAATAGAAATAAAACTATAACTGTAAATAATTTCTCTTTTTAAGCAGTAGAAACTATATATTTATAAGCTAATCAATTAACATATTATATTTATTAGATTTTCACTTTTGGTCATTAAAGTAATTCTGGGTATTATGAACATTTTTTAATTCCAGCTGATCTCAAGATACCTGCAGCCTGCATTAACTCACAATTAACAGTAATGTCAAAGCTAAAAAATTTTCCAGTTCACACGTCAGAGGCATTTGAGAATCTTTCCCAGGCCCAGTCCATTTCAAACTCTTCAACGGGGCCCGACCCGGCAAGGAAAGATGTTGTTTCACTCAGGGGACTAGAGACCCTGCTCACGCTCATTTAGGGACAATCTGTCAGCTAACGAAATGAAGGCAGGGCCTGGGTGGAGATTTCATCACAAGAGCACTCTGTGACACATACAGAGAATTTGTTTTATAAAATAAATTTCCTTGCACTTTCCCTCTGTAACTCACTCTGTTTTAACATCTCCCTGTTTCTCCACCATATCGTGTAGGTTGTGGATTATTATCCATAATATGAGCCCGCTTAAGAAACAATCTAGAGCATATCATTGGAGTCACTCATGGAAACATTAAACAGCACCAGGTGCAGGACTGACCCCTTGAGGACTACTACTCAATATGCCCCCAAGGCTGACATTTAACCATTGATGACTTTTGAGTAGGGCCCTCTGACCAATAGCACATCAATCAATAGTGTACTCCTAGCCCCACATTCCCAGAATCACTTCTTCTCTTTAGAGCTGCCCCCATGTCTTCTCATTAGTTGCTTCCCTCAGAGAGTATAGCTGAAATGCACAGGCAACTGCAAATGACTTAGAGAGAATAGACTCAGTTGCATGATAGGACAACAGTCAGCTGGCAAATGTAAAAATGCAATGATTTTTCAGTTTTTCTTTTCCCTTAACAGGTTACTAAAAGAATCTCTTCCACCTTTTGTGGAATGTGCTTTCCTAATCATCTTCATTGAGCTTTAATTTGACCATATGGACTCTGTGCATGTGTGTGTGTGTGTGTGTATGGTGTGTATGCATCTGCATGCTGAGGGGTTAATCTGTTCAATTACCATTGGATTTTACATGATATTCTCTCTATGGAATATCCACTACTCAATTTTATAATTTTACCAAATAAATCCAACCTTTGTACTTTGTTCATTTATTCAATTGTTATTTGGTAAAAGATTTTTAGGAATTAAATACATATTTTTATTAATTTTAGATTTTGGAGCAGTTTAAAGTTCTACAGAAAAATTGAAGAGGGAGTACAGAGAGTTGCTATGTACTTCCTGTCCCTCCTCCTCCCCAAGTTTCCCCATTAGTAATATCTTGCATTAGTGTGGTCCATTTTTTATAATTGATAAGCCAATATTGATATATTATTATTAACTAAAGTACATAGTTTATGTTAGGGTTCATTCTTTGTACTGTACAGTTCTGTGAGTTTTGCCAAATCCATAATATTATGTACCTACCATTACAGTGTCAGAATATTTTCACTGCCCTAAAAATTCTCTATGCTCTGCCTTTTCACTCCTTCCCTCACTGAACTTTTTACTGTCTCCATAATTTTGCCTTTTCTGGATTGTCATATAGTTAGAATCATAGGGTGTGTAGCCTTTTCAGATTGGTTTCTTCCACTTTAAAATATGCATTTAAGCTTCCTTCTTATCTTTTTTTGCTTGATAACTCATTATTCTTCCTCCTCCTCCTCCCCCTCCTCCTCCTCTTCCCCCTCCTTATTCTCTTCCTCCTTTCCCATCTTCTTCTTTCGTAGAATAGCATTTCATTGTGTAGATGTACCATAAAGTGTTTGTCTATTTACCTATTTAAGAACATGTGAATTGCTCCCAACATTTCCAATTATAAATAAAACTGCTGTAAACATTCTTGTGCAAATTTTGTGTGGTCACAAGTTTTCAGCTCACTTGGGCAAATACCTAGTAATGCAACTGCTGGATCATAAGATAAGAAAGTGTTTAGCTTTGTTAAAAAACATGCCAAACTGTCCTTCAAAGTGGCTCTATAATTTAGCATTCCCACCAGCAATGAACAAGAATTTCTCATGTTCCACATCCTCTCCAACATTAGGTATTGTCAGTGTTTTGAATTTTAGCCATTCTGATAGGTGTATACAGATATCTCATTGCTATTTTAATTTTCAATTCCATAATGACACAGTGACATTGAACATCTTCTCATATATCTACTTGTCATCTGCATGTCTTCTTTGGTGAGGTATCTGTTCAGATCTTTTACCCACTTCTTAATCGGGTTATTTGTTTTCTTCTTAAGAATTCTTTGTATATTTTGGGTACACGTATTTTATCAGGCATTTTTTTGCAAACATTGTGTCCCACTCTGGTTTGTCTTTTCATTCTCTTGACCGTGTCTTTTACTGAGCAGGGGTTTTTAACTTTAATGAAGTACGACTGACCCATATTTTTCTTTCATGGATTTTGTTTTGGATGTATCTAAACACTTGCCAACCCAAGGTCACCCAGAGCTTCTCCTATGCTAGCTTCTGGAAGTTTTATAGTTTGCATTTTTACATTTAGGTCTATGATCAATTTTGAGTTAATTTTGTGAAAGTTTTACATAAGGTCATTGTCTTGATTCTTTTTTCTTTTTTTGACTTGCATGTGGGTATTCAGTTGTTTCAGCACCATTTGTTGAAAATATTACCCTTTCTCCATTGATTTGCCTTTGCTCCTTTGTCAGATATTAGTTGACTATACTTGTGGGCCTATTTCTGGGCTTTTTATTCTGATCCATTGATGTACTGGTCTATTTTTCAACAATACTACTCTTTCTTGATTACTGTGGCTTTATAGCAGGGTAGTGTCAGTCCTCTGATTTTTTTTTCTTCTACTTCTCTACTGTGTTGGCTCTTCTGGGTCTTTTGCTTCTCCAAGGAAACTTTACAATCAGTTTATCAATATTCACAAAGTAACTTGCTAGACTTTTGATTTGTATTGCGTTTAACCTATAGGTCAAGTTGAAAAGAACTGACAGCTTAACAATGTTGAGGCTTCCTGTCTATAAACATGGAATATCTTTCCACTTATTTAAATCATCTTCGATTTCGTTTACATTACTTATAGCGTTATTCATATAAATCTGGTACATATTTTGTTAGATTTATACCTAAGTATTTCACTTATTTGGTACTAATGTACACAGTATTATTTTTAATTCCAAAGTTCAATTTTTTATTGCTAGCATATAAGCAGTTGAATCTGCATACTAACAAACATACAGCCTTGCAACTTTGCAACCTTGCCATAATCACTTAGTTTCAGGAACTTTTGTTGATTCTTTGGGATTTTCTCCATAAATGAGCATCTCATCTGTGAACAAAGACAGCTTTATTTCTTCCTTCCCAATCTGTATACTTTGTATTTCCTTTTCTTAGGTTTCCAAGGAAAACCTTCTTTCCTTTTCTTTTTAGCATTTTCTAAGACTGCCAGTATAATATTGAAAAGCAGTGGTGAGAGGGGACCTCCTTGCTTGTTCTTGGTCTTAGCAGGAAAGTATCTAGTTTCTTACCATTCACTATGATATTGCCCGTAAGCCTTTTGTAAATTTTCTTTGTCAAGTTGTGGAAATTTCACTCTATTTATAGCTTGCTGAGAGTTTTTAAAATCACAAATGGGTGTTGATTGTGTCAAATGCTTTTTCTATACCCATTGATGTGATCATAGGATTTTTCTCTGTTAGCTTGTTGATGCAATGGATTACATTAATTGATTTTTGAATGGTGAACCAGCGTTGCATGGCTGGAATAAATCCCACTTGTTCATGGTGAGTAATTGTTTTCATATGTTGTTAGACTTGATTTGCTACTTTTTTCTGGAGGATTTTGCATGTGTATTTATGACAGATATTGGTCTATAGTTTTTTTTTCCTTTGTCAAATAGTTTTCTATTTCAATTGGCCTAACATGACATCCAAATGGATTACCAATTACCAATAGTTATTAACAGAATTATTTTTATCTTACAATTTTAATATTACCCAGGTTGAATTAGATAAAGAAAACTAATTCATAAAATCTTGACTATAGAGAATCCACTCCCCTCCAACATTATTAAGATCAGAAGTTTGCTTTTATTTTAGGCATGGTTAACCAGTTACATAAAAGCAATTTGCCATGTTTGAGGTCATGGTTCTGATACATATTTTCTTTCGTACTCATCAAAAGCTTAAGCAAATATGGATGAGAAAAAAAGTGACTGCAAAGACAAAGTTACAATTTCTATCTCAATATCAAGATTAGGGGATTAGGATGAATAACATTTTCACTGACTTTTTAGTTGGTATTTTGAAAAATAATTTACACAGTGGAGGAGTTAAGAGATCTAATGAGTTTGAAGTTTAAAGTTTTAGCTCTTTTAAGAAAGGATTGTGAATACTTGATAGGACATGATTAGGACCTACATTATTATATTTACATTTATATTTGATTTGTCTTGAGGGATATGTACAGTGTCACATTTGCAAATGACATAACAAGGCATTATGAAACTGAATGTTATTCAGACAAATTACTTATTTTTGTGTTTATGATTTATTCTGTTATTTATTTCCATGGTCTACCCAGCGTTTCTGGAGGCCAACATTAATATCATTTAACAGTTATATGATTAACAGCCTAGTATAGTGATTACCACTCCCAGGCTTATTCTCCTGTCATCCCTGAAATGCCTATACAGAGAACAAAAATCCCACAATCTGATTGCATTCCACTCTGTTAGCCCTTAATAATAATGAGTAAGAGTTATTTATTTATTTATTTATTTATTTATTTATTTATTTTAATGTTTATTTATTTTGAAAGAGAGAGAGGCAGAGTGCGAGCGGGGGTGGGGGGTGGGGTGCAGAGAGAGAGGAAAACACCGAATCCGAAGCAGGCTCAAGGCTCTGAGCTGTCAGCACAGACCCAGACTTGGGGCTCAAACTCACGAACCATGAGATCATGACCTGAGCTGAAGTCAGACACTCAACTCACCCAGGTGCCTCAATAAGTAAGATTTATAGATTTATGCTGTGTGCCAAGTGCTAATGTGTTACAGGCATTAATTCATTAAATTACTACAACATCCCTATGAGGCAGGTACCAATAGCATCGTTTATTTTATTCATGAGGTACTTGAAGCACAGAGAGGTTATCACATCGAGTGCAAGGTCACCCAGCTAGCAACCAAGATGTAAACCCAGGTGTTACGAATTTAGAACATTCTCTTATCTACTGTGCTACACTGACTTCCAATTAAAGAAGAAATAAAACAAGCAAATACTTCCAACTTTCTTTAAACAAGTTCTTTATTTCATCTATTTGAATCTTATAGACACTTTAGACATAATATAGAAAGAAAATAATTTTTATATGCCTTTGATGTATTCTTTTTTATAATAAGACATTAAAAAAATTTTTTTAACATTTATTCATTTTTGAGAGTGAGAGGGACAGAGCATGAGCAGGGGAGGGGCAGAGAGAGAGAGAGAGAGAGGAAGACACAGAATCCGAAGCAGGCTCCAGGCTCTGAGCTGTCAGCGCAGAGCCCAATGCGGGGCTTGAACTCATGAACTGTGAGATCATGACCTGAGCTGAAGTCAGATGCTTAACTGACTGAGCCACCCAGGCGCCCCGCCTTTGATGTATTCTTTATATTTTATTATAAATTTAACTTCACTTAATAGAATTTAAATTTATGATTTAAATGCCCTAAAGGGGATTTATTTTTTTATTTTTTAAAATTTTTATTTATTTATCTTGAAAGAGACAGAGACAGTGGGGGAGAGACAGAGAGAGAAAGAGAGAGAGAATCCTAAGCAGGCTCTACTGCCCACTGCGGAACCCAACGTGGGGCTTGAACCCACAAACTATGAGATCGTGACTTGTGCTGAAACCAAGAGTTGGACGTTTAACCGACTGAGCCACCCAGGCGCCCCCAAAGGGGATTTATTATGTCCCCTGATTGGGGAATCTGGAATGCCTCAGAACAACTGGATCCAGAGGTTCAAATCCTATTCTTATGTTGGTCTCTCTACATCTCTCGGATATATTTTCTCTATAGGATGGGCTAAATGGTCTCCAGTGGTTACATCTTAGCAGCGTAACAACTCCAATGGAATAATTATATATCTGTTAATAATGTTTTTTTTATCAGACTTCAAGAATCAACTTCATGATTTTGCAGATTTCAGCAAAATTTATTCAATTTACAAACCTGGTAAAATTGAGATGGGACTCTATGCTGCTATATGTTGTAGGGACTTTTAGAGTTTTGACCTCTTTTTGATATTTACTCTTATTGGGGAATGTGAATTATATTATTAACATTGCCCACACCTCACACTGATTCATTTTTGATGAAGAATTAACTTACAACACTTACATAGAGATGCTCATTCTGATTTTCTCCCTTAATACACTGCCCCTATGTGTTCTGATTATTCACCTTCCTGCTCTGACTGATATGGGAAAATCCCTCTCTGAAGAGTCAAAAGGTGAACTAGATGTGAGTAAAGTCACTAGCCTGCATAAGGACTCGTCAAGAGCTGACTGACTGACTATATTCTGACGCGTTTCTCTTCCTTACAGCCAATTCCTTGCTGACAATGTCATGAAGGCCATGGCCAGCTCCTCGTGTAATAGGAGAGTTCTACTCTCTCAAGCTGTAGGCTGTCCTGTTTGGTCTCCCAGCGTACACATGGGAGCTTATTTTCCCCGGTCATCCAGGTGTCCTCCATCCTCCCTAGATCTTATGAGTGTCCTAGGAAAGGGCAGACAGGTGTCCTCAAGGGGTAGGTAAATGAGGCAGAACTCAAGCTACAGCCGGGCTCATGACTCTCCCCCATGCTATAGGAATCTTTCTCTCATTGGGATGATTGGCAGGTGACATCTTGCAATGTGGCCAGTCTTTGCAAGTGGTCCTCATTCAGTAGGGCTGGGGTCGGCTCCCTGGTCCAGCATAGCACCTTGTACACTGAAATGGCACTTCCGTTAGTGGTCCTTCTCTTGGTCTACTTCCTGGTACTTTTCTGAAATATGTTCACTCCGAGACCTCACCCTAAGATGGGGCCTTACTTAGGCATTTCCAACTTCAAAACGAGTGCAATGTCCTCTTGCTTGGCCCTTTCTCCCTTCTCTTAATCTCTTCTGGAGCTGAAACCACGCCTGGTTCCTCTCACACAAAATCCCCCAAAGTTTCTTTTCTTCCATGGTAGGGCTTAATGGCCACTAGTTCAGGGTCCTAAGTGAGACCTTAGCAACATGAAAATGTACTGACTCTTTGAAAAAAAACAACAACAACAAACTTTTACCAACATAAGTACTCTTAGGAGAAGAGAGGTTTTCTTCTATCCTGAGAAGTTACTCTTTTTATAAAAGTGAGATAAATGGCTTCACAACCAGTAAAACAATTGAATGAAACATGAGATCTGAACTTTTTGTATCTTCCCTCTTTCTGTTACATAGCTGTCCAATCTGCTTAGCTTGAGAAGGTTGCCAGTTTTTTATCTACACCTTTTTTCACGACCAAGCAGAAATGCAAATAGTGCCATGATTCCATCTTCCTTCTAGATCATTCTTGCCTCATCACTATCCAACAGAACTTTCTGGGATGAAAGCACTTGATACCTGGCTAGTGTCATTGAGAAGCTAGTGTCATTGTAAATTCTTTTATAAAAAATTTAAATTCAAGTAGCCAGATGTGGCTACTTGTTATCACATTGGACAACAGAGGTTTATGTTTTCTGGAAAGCAACTTAATAACATATTAACAATTTTAAAATGTTCATATATATATTTCTAGAGGTTTTATTTATTTAGAGCAGTTTTAGGTTCACAGTAAAATTGAGTAATTGGTACAGAGATTTCCCACGTACCCACCACCTCCACTTAATATATTTTTATTTTCAGTACTATATTCCATTCAGTGAAATGTTCATGTGTAAGAATGTTTATCATAATACTGATATTCTACATAGAATGAGAAGAGTCAAATTGTGGTACAAGCTATGAAAAGTTGGGCTAAAAAAAAAAATTAAATACATGGGTTAATTGTTATGTAATGGTGTTAATATACATAGATTCAAACTTTCTACATAGTGTTATCCCAAATTTAAATACATATAGTATAGGCACAATTAAAATAATTGAAGGAAGTAAACCAAATATTAATAGCTTTATTTTTAAATAGTGAACATATCAGTGATTTTAATTTCTTCTGTATATTTTTCTTATAATTTTAAAATTATAGTGAATAGGATTACTTCTTAAGTGGGAAAATCCTTAGTAAACATTATGTTAAATCGGGTCATCTGGGTGGCTCAGTCTGTTAAGCATCTGACTTCGGCTCAGGTCATGATCTCGAATTCGTGAGATTGAGCCCCACGACCAGCTCTGTGCTGACAGCTTAGGGCCTGGAGCCTGCTTCGGATTCTGTGTCTCCCTCTCTCTCTGCCCCTCCCCTGCTCATGTTCTGTCTCTCTCTCTCTCAAAAATAAAATAAACATTAAAAAAATTTTAAAAAACATTATGTTAAATCAGTTGTAAATATTACAGAAGACATGAAAATAAGAATTGACAAAAGAGTACTGGCCTTGACAACTAGAAGTTCAGTGGTGGAATCTGATAAAGCCAATTAAGGTAGATGGTCTCAGAAGAGATCAAAAGGGACCAGAGAGTGAGTGGGGAGAAGAGACCCGAAGGCATCAGGCGCAGCCTCTCATTCAGAAGGTGTGGCTCTGAAAGGAAGGAGGAAAATATGTCATGATCATATCATCTTTTGAGAGTTTACCAAGTATCACACTTGATTTTTTACATTTGGCTGACAAAACAATTAAATGTTATAATGTCTGTGTATAATCAGAAAACTGACGCGTAGAGATACCGATTTGTCTTACAAAGACAAAGCAGTTGATATTAAAACCTGGCGACTTTCCACCGTACTCCAGTGTCTCCCACCGGATGGTTAAATAAGGTCAGGTGAATGGTGCCTTCTTTCTTCTCTTCCTCCTTTCCTCCCTCCCTCCCTCCTTCTTCCTTTCTTCTTTCATTCCTTTCTGCAAGTGAAGACCCATCTAGGGACAGAGGAAAGAATCACAAAAGAGTAGCCAACTTACGAATTTGGATTCGGGCCAGCCTGGATTCAAACTCCTTGCTCAACTCCAGGCATCCTCTTTTACCGCTCCAGCTCAGTTTTCTCATTTATCCAGCGGAGATAACAATTTATACTTCAGAGAGCTGTTATGACAATTAGGAAGATAATGTATGTAAAAGTATCTAGCACGATGCCCAGCACAAAATAGCCTTAATACACAGTCGATATAGTTATTGATACCATTTTGTTATATGATTGAATTGCCCTTGGTTTCCTGGAGGTGATAGAGGGCAGGTCTTGACTGTGTTGTATATTTAGGAATAGTCTCTATTTTTGTATGCAAAGATGAATAAAATTTTAGTCACTGGCTAATTCATTCCCTTAGCAGACTTCCATTAATGCCAACCGTGTGCCCGATACGGCTCTGGGAAGTGGAGATGGTCCTCTCCTAAGAAGCAAGCAGACACTTATGTAAAGTGATTATCAAAAAGCAATTAATAACTGCTCTGATAGAGACATACACTGAGTGCTGGGGAAGCCAGGGGGAGGTAAACATTCTGCCTGGGGCAGTCGCAGAAGGCATCAGAGAGAAGGTGACTTTTTAAAAATGTTTATTTATTTATTTTTGAGAGAGAGAGAGAGAGAGAGAGAGAGAGAGATAAGGCAGAGAATTCCCAAGCAGGCTTCGTGCTGTCAGCACAGAGCCTGATGCAGGGCTTGAACATACGAACTGAGAGATCATGACCTGAGCTGAAATCAAGAGTCACATGCTTAACCGACTGAACCACCCAGGCACCGGGAGAAGGTGACTTTCTATAGTGATGATAACCAATACCATCTTCTAGGGGCCCAGAAGTACACTAAAAGTTGTGCATAGTTTATTGCATTTGCCTTTACTATGTCGTCCTGCCTCCCACCTCATGACCCTCAATGAGAAGTTGCAATATTAACATGTCCCCTAATATGCCATCCAGGAAAAGTGAAGGTACAGGGCTCTCGAAGTGTTTTCTATGAGAAGCCACCCCTCACAGATGCTGCCTGAAAAGGACTCCACAGTTGAATATATTTGAGAAATAAGTAATACTCCTCTTAGGCTATTGCAATGTATGGTGACTTTATAGGTTCTGAGAAGACTTCCCTGAGATTTTTAAATTCAGACTTTCCCAAATAGCAACTACATTTTTAAAAAAGATAACAGCTGTAAATAGCAAATATCTGTATGCTTTCTGAAATTCTCTTTCTAAGAGGGAGAGTCATGGGAGTAATGGTGACTTCTGTTACATATTTTAAGGTATTTCTAATGAAAGTGGCACAGGCTTGAATGGGTGGAAGTGACAGTAGGAGAAGTTGAAAAATCGTGAAATGATATAAAGGGTGGAATCAGAAAACAACAAATCTGTGTTGTCTGGAAGACTACGTTGATTAGAAAAGAGTATATTCCTGAAAATTTAGGTTAAACTCTTGCAAAATTTCAGGAAGTTGATTTGGGGATCGTATTTAGAAAAGATATACAAAATTATCATTATACTAACATAAACATACCCTCTGTTTATATTGTTTTGCTTAGTTTTACTCTTTCTTAAGCCATTCCTAATTAAATTACCGTTAGTCATTTTTTTCATATTTCCCCAGTGTGCTAAATTTGGTTCTGCAATATTACCTGTGAATGAAAAGGCTTCTGAAATCACTAAAAAAGACTTTTAAAGTTTCTAGTTTCCAATTGCATGATTGGTTTTCAATGATAGTGTGGTCATGACCTGAATTTTCTTACCAAGTGCAATGAATCTTTTCTTATTTCTGGTTAATTATTACCATTGGCTGAATATCTGTTTAATGTAATGAATCCGAAGTGAGTCTTATAGTTTCCTTTGAAGGTTGTGAGACAAATGGTTCCAGAAGATGATTAAATGATAAAAAGACACATTCCAGGGACGTCCCTCCCTCTAGTGATCCCACTCTTTTGCACTTGGGCTCTTTAAGTTTCCAATTGTCATCAAATCGGAGTTTCCCCGGAAGTGGCCCATGGTCCACTCAGTGATGCTCGCATCACAACTGTAGCGAGGAGCTCCAAGGAAAATATAAATGGCCAGAGCGAAGTGACAGGGGGTTTGACAGCACAGGTGCAAAATCTCTATCGCGGGGGTCGGCACCAGGTGTTGCCTGGTATCTTTCCGGTTTGAGACAAGCATCCTGGGATGCGGGGAGGACTCCCAGGCCCCCGTGAGTAATTGCCTCTGCAGGAAGGGAAGGGTTAGGAAGAGCAGGGGCACAAGTGTGGAGGAGACCCGCCTTGCCTTCCCTCTCCGCAGTCAACCCACATTTCACGACGTCCATCTCCTCTTTTCCTTACACTACAGTAAGGGGAAAAAAATTAACTAAGGCCTACTTTTTAATTAAATGTAGTACCACTTAGGAAGATGTATGCTAATCTGAGGCCAAATCTGCCGCCCTCAGCTTTACAAGATGCTGGCCCCAGCAGAGGCTGTAAAGCTCTCGATAAGAGAGGCGAGGAGCAAGGTGCAGGTCCCCCAGCGATAACCTCCTGACTCCGATATTATAGGTCTTTCTGCTGGAATTGAGTTCTACATCTTACTCGATGGGTTATTGTCACCGATGAGTAATGAACGCACCCAGCCCGAGTCCCAGGGTGCAGGAGGCGGTCGGCCAGGCCACCGGGAGGCCCAGCTGCGGGCGGCGGGGCGGGCGGATGAAGGGAAGGCAGTTAAAGGCGCAGTGACAGCGGCGACCGCGCGGGCCCTGCCGGGGGAGCCGCCACAGGCCGGCCTGGCGGCCGGGGCAGGGAGCGCGTGCATTAATCACAATGCTCCCCGGGCTAATGGACAGCGCCGAGAAAGCAGCCGGGACCCCAGAACAAAGGCAGAACATGATGAAGGGCGCCCCTCGGCCAATGGGGACTTTGCAGGGCTGGTCTGGAGAAGGAAATAAATGGCAGTTACCACCGCGGCAAACTGAAGGCGTTAGGCATGATTAGGCAGCGCGCTTAGGGGAGTCTGCTCGCGGTCCTAACAGCGTGCCTTCGCGAACCCGAATTTGTTTCTTTGCATGTCTGATTTGCTAGCAGCCTCCTAAGGAGTGGCGAAGGGTCTCCTTTCTGAGCAACGGCACTGCAGGCTTGATAGGAGTTCTGTATTCGTTTCTGGTTGTAATTTTAAAAATCATGTCTGGGTAATTTCTAGGATGTAACAGATGATACCGTTAGGTATGAATTTAAAATCCTCGTGTGCGATGCGTTTATATATTATTCTTTTTTTAAAAAAATGTTCGTTTATTTATTTTGAGAGGGAGAGAGAGCATGAACAAGCAGGGGAGAGGTAGGGGGAGACAGAGAGAGAGAGAGAGAGAGAGAGAGAGAGAGAGAGAGAGAGAATCTCAAACGAGTTCCACACCCAGCGTGGAGCTGGACATGGGGCTTGATCCCACAAGCCTGGGATCACCACTGAAGCTGAAATCAAGACTCGGACCCTCAATGACTGAGCCACCCAGGTGCCCCTGTGTATTATTCTTAAAGTTACCATTGAACTGAGAACCTGACTAGTTATCTGCAGTGAATTTTTTTTTAATTTTTTAATGTTTGTTCATTTTTGAGAGAGAGAGAGAGAGAGCACGAGCAGGAAAGGGGCAGAGAGGGAAACGTAGAATCCAAAGCAGGCTCCAGGCTCTGAGCTGTCAGCACAGAGCCAGATGTGGGGTTTGAACTCAGGAACCATGAAATCATGACCTGAGCCCAAGTTGGATGATTAAGGGAGTGAGACACCCAGGCTCCCCTGCAGTGAATTCTGATGTTCCACTTGACCATTTCTTCTCTTAAAGTTGGGGTGGTGGTGGAGAGACAGAGAGAGAGAGAGAGAGAGAGAGAGAGAGAGAAGAGAGAAAAACATGCCTCTAGCCAAAGATAGAAAAACTTTAAGAGCGGAAATTGAAAACACATGACCTTTCTCTGAGTCTAACATAGTGCAGTTTTTAGGAATGATGATTTAAAGGGAAGTAAACCAATTGGCATTTTCTTTTATATTTTTATAGTGATTGTATTGCACTGAATTATATGATAAACTGATTTATTTATAATCCTTTTTATCTGGAAGATTTTTATAATCTCCTTCACATTTAGCAAAATAGTTCTGATGCTTATTTTAAGAAAGATGTTAACTCAGAAATTCCTGGAAGAAAAGGATGGAAAATGTGGAATTAAGTACCAAAAGGCAGAGTAAGTGGGTCACTAGTTCAGGTTGGGGAAAAATAGGGGAGACAAAGTTTCCCTCCTTCAAACCAAGAGCTCCTAAGGGTCTTTGGCTTAGGTGACACAGTGAGGCAAACTTTCTAACTCGCCAGTCTCTTGCAAGAGTAGGGGTGGTCCTCTGCATTCCTTTTTCTTTGCAACGATGAAATTGTGTTAGTGGTACCTAGTGCCCTGTTTGTCTCTTGTGATTCAGTTCCTTTTTGAAAATAACCCTCTTCTTTTTTCATTTTTAGTCACTGTGATATGGTAATGTCCTACCTCTGCACTCCCCCTATTCCATGCTGATTAGAGAAGAAGCAAGTTAGAGCCATTGAACTAGTTGTCAGCCTGCCTAGAATCTAGTTCTGCATGGTTACTAATTGTTTGGCCTTTGGCAAGTGGTTTCATCTTGGGGAGTAGAGGGGACCTCCTTTTTCTCATCTGTAAAATCCACACTTGACAATGGCGTTTCATTGGCTTTTTGCTCCTTCCCTGAAAATGCAATTAAACTACAAAGTCTTCACCTGTCTCTAGTTGCCTTTGAACAAGGGACTCAGAAACTGAAATGAAAGGTCTATCATGAATTAGGATACACAGCCTGTTCCAATAGTAAGTTTTGCTAAACTCACATGTATAGTATATGAGATAAAGTACCTTAGTGCCTTTAATATGGGGAAGTCTTAGGGTTTTAGATAATGACGTGCAACATCCCAGTAACTGCAAAATTAACACATCAATTACCGTAAGTTATGGTCCCCAATTTGCAGGGTTATCCTCCTGTGATTTCTTCTCTCAGCCTATCTGTGTGGTTCGGGCTCACTTCCTGACTGCAATCAGATCCTCACCTATCATTATAATAGAGTGTCCTGAGTCTAAAGCACACCGAGTTCCCTCAGAATCATGGTGCATTAGTTAGAACGTATGCCATGCAAAAACCACCCAGGCCTTTGTGGCGTTGTAGAATTCTCCTACCTGCCAGATCATCATTTGGATAAATAGGTTTGGTTCCCATAGTCCTGCAAATAAAAGAGTTGAACCAGAGAACTCATGGCTGCTCTTATTTCAGAAGAACAGTTGACTATCCCATCATTTAAAGTAAATCAAGGAGTCCTATTTTGAGCCAGGGAAGAAAGAGATTGAACAAGTACATCATGATTTAGAAAATCAATTCTGTTAGTTAACCTTCAACCCACAGCAGTACCCCAATAGGCTCAGGTCAAATGAGTATTAATGAATGTTTTTCTGAATGTGTGATTCTAATGGATAGGATCAGCATATTGTTATTTTTTTACACTACATTTTAAAATTTTACAAAATGTAAAATGGCCGAATTGGCTTTAAAAATGTACAAAATGCATGGTTCCCAAAAGAGTGAAAAAATCCTCACAACTAGAAGATTCTGAGCATAAGATTGTACATAACCTTAAAAGTCTAATTTAGTTTAAGATATTGATTGTAGATAAGAATCTGAAAATGTCATTTAGCTACAGAACACGTTATGTATATATATACATGTATCTATACACACACACACACACACATATACACACATATATATATTTCTTTATCCATGTCAAAATTTCTCAGGTGGTGTTCATTTTGATTCTTGCAGAAGTATCAGGAAGCAAATTTCATGGTGTACTAAAGACTGATAGAGCAGATATAATCACAGAAAGCACAAGCAAGTGTTTATTCCTTGCTACATAAAGATTATATCGGCGAGAAAAAAACTCTTCTGGAATGGATATAATTCCAGTACTTGCTCTTCTGAAGTGGGATTAACTCTTTTTGCTGTGGCCCATGCCCTTACATGTTCTAATGCATTTGAATTGCTGCTGAAAAGAAACTAAGTTCTTGTTAGAATTTAAAACACAGGCTCCATTTCTGCCTAACAGTCTTGTAGCTGCACATTCCCTGAAGTGTATCCCATCTGCTTTTGGGAGCTCTCATTGCAATATGCAGTGATTGCAGGATAAGCACACCATTTTCCTGTCAATACTTTCCTATTAGCCTCCTGGATCCATACATCATCATCTTGCTGGCCTGCAGTTTGCTTATCTTTGTCTCCGAGGCTGCCTTTGATTTATCTAACACCCAAGCTAATGAGGCATGGAGCCCAGGGTGGCTCCAAGGATAATGCACTCCTGTATAAAAATGCTTAAGGAAGGATCAAGTGCTAATCCATTCTAGACTAAAAGGCCTAGCCCTTCAACAAATGTTGTATTTCTTAATCGCTAAACTAAGACTATAATAGCTCCCCCTTAAGCTACTACCATCAGTAAAACTATACACACTAACTACATGCAATTTACCAAAAGAACTGAAAATTGGATTTTAATTTGTGCTTCCAAAAAAAAAAAGGCCAAAAAATAGTTTCTATCTTAGCAACAGTTATTACCATTATTTGACAGCATTCTTATGCAAAAATAAGTTAGCTTTAATATTTAATTTACAGTAATAGTTTTATATTCCCTCGCTGGGACCTATGTTTTTCCAAAGACAAAAATAACAGAAGCTACAATGTTACTGTGGCAAGGATAAATCAAGCCGGCTATTTCAATAATGGAGGTAATTACAAAGTGTACATATCTGAAATGTACGGAGTGGTTAGGGGTTGTTTAATTAACATAAAAATTTCAATATCTTCAGCAAGTGTATTGGTATCACAAAAGCATTGTTAAAATGTATTTCAAAGTAGTTATGATTTTCACTATTTCAGTTATACACATTTTGAGCCATACGGACCCTCTTTACTGGTACACGGTGAATTTTACATCATTGCCAACTATACAGCACAGGTTGAAGAAACTAGTGACTATTTAATTTGGCCAATATAAATAACTAAACTGGAAACACAGGCCCAAAATATTTCTCTTAGAAATAATGTCCAAGTAGAATATCTATATTAAACTAGATGCGTAGATAATTCCCAAATATCTACTCCCTCTTATTTTTTCAGTGTAAAGGACCCAATGTACAGAGGTTCTCAGAAAGTGATTTGCTCTTTCTATTGGTCATATGCAATGAGCAGCAGAAGGCAGAGGATTCTTCCTTTTATGAATCTTTTGCCAATGGTAGGATCAAAACTATTCTATTTGAAAGCAAACATGGAAGGAAGGAAAGGAAGAGAGGGAGAGAGAGAGAGAGAGAAAGAAGATGTGAGAGAGAGGAGAGAAAAGGAGGAAGAGGAAAGAGGGAGAGAGAGAAAATGAAAAGAAAAATGCCAGTCTGCAACTAGATCATGGGAAAAGTCCCAGGAGAAGAAGGTTCACTTGGTATCATGGTACAACAGGAAAATCCTTCACCCATTGGTTCACTTTATGCCCCTGAGGACCTGACCAAGGTAATAAGTCCATTTATTGGTCACTAACTGACATTATTGAGAACCAGGGCGGAATTTAATGATGTGACATTATTAGGAATTGTTATTGAGATGTAAATGATCTTTGGTTGGTTTATTTAAGTCACATAGAGAACCTAGTTTAGAATGAAAATTACTTATTGATTATTAGAGCAATTAACAGAATAAATTTTAGTGCTAGTATTAACATTTTCCTGAAGTCCAAAACTATTGTGGCTTAAACTCAGCAAAACACTTAATTGGTCTGGGATTCAAAGATTAACTTCTGTGGGGAGATTTATCCTTATAGGATTTTTTAAAAGCAGTAAAACAATTGCCAAAATCTATTCTAAAATATTTGAGGTTCTCCCATTTTGGCTTTAGCAGGGGACAAAACAAACAAAAAACCAAACGTCAGGTAAGGTGGAGTTTCATAAACTTAACCACATAAAGAATGCAATATTCCGTTTTGCTCTACAAACAAAACCAACCCAACAAAAACCTTTGAGACTAATTAAAGCGGAATCTGTATTGTAGATTTCTTTTTCCCTTTCCTTTTGTTAACGTCTATCAGTCAGTCAGCATCACTCATCATTATGGGGTTGATTTCCTTTAGTTCTAATTCTTTCTTTTATCAGTTTTATTTTAAAGATAGAATCAATTTTTAGAATATGACTTTTGATAGGACTGATCATCCTTGCTATGACTTTCAAGAAGTGAGAATGGTGTGTACACTTCCATGCACAAAGATGTAGAATAAAGTTAATGCATCGCTCAACACCCAATCTTCGAAATTTGCTTGAATTATTTTGATGCCACGGGCAAAAGGTTTTTTTGCTTTGCCATTGTTTTGTTCATTTTTGTCTTTAACTATGTTATTGCCATTAACCTCATCTTAGTATGCCTACCTATCCATGGTGCTGTGCTGAATACCCTTCAAGAAGGAATTCTAATGGGGCGCCTGGGTGGCTCCAGCGGTTAAGTGTTTGACTCTTGATTTAGGCAGCTTAGGTAACGATCTCACCATCTGTGGAATCCCAAGATGGAGCCCCCCATGGGGATCTGTGCTAACAGTGTGGAGCCTGCCCCTCCCCTGCTCCTGTGTGCTCCTGCATGCATGCTTACTCTCTCTCTCTCTCTCTCAAAATAAATAAACTTAAAAAAAAGCTTAAAAAAAAAAAAGAAATCCTAATGGACCTAAACTGTTGACTGGTATTATTATTATGTAGAGCCTTAACAGATATGCAAAAGCCTGAGTAAGGATTTGGGCTAAATCATTGTATTGGTTTCTTGGGGCTGCCATAACAAAGTGATTTAAGATGACAGAAATTTATTCTTTTACAATTCTGGAGTCCAGAAATCCAAAATCAAGATGTCTGCAGCGCTGTGCTCCCTCTGAGTGCTCTAGGGAAGAATCCTTCCTTGCCTCTATCTAGCTTCTCATGGCTTCTGGAAATCTTTGGTATTCCTTGGTTTATAGCTGCATCACTCCAATCTCTGCTTCTACCTTCACATGACTTTCTCTCGGTGTGTCCGTGTCTTTCTTTGTGTTCTGTGCTCTTCTTAGGAGGACATCAGTCTTTGCATTTGGGGCTTACCCTGTTCCCCTACATCCTCAGCTTAATTTGAGTACATCTCCAAAGACTCCACTTTCAAATAGATTCACAGGTTTTGAGAATTAGGACATAATGGTATCTTTTGGGGGTCACAGTTCAATCCATGACAGTCATATACATAAAATCATTATTTCTCACCTGGTTCATTAACAACTGCTACTGTTTAGTGGGTGCCTAGCGTGTACCAGACACGTTGCAGGCTTTATAAACCTATGTAAGAAAGTACTATAATTCCAATTTGCACATAAAGATATCGAGCTTTAGATACCTTGCCCAACGTCACAAAGCTTGTGCAGGGCACAGCCAGTATTTAAAGTCAGGTCCTTCCTATTTGGAAGTGCACGTACTTTTCCTCCTATGGTTTTTGTGGATCAAAGAGAACATTAAGTGCTTATACTTGGTTTGGTAGAGGGTTCAGTCTTAACATAAAAATGACTTACATACATATGTAAACATTCAGATATAAGGGAAGAAACCAATATACAGACCAATATACAAACCAATATACAGAATGATCTTAGATCATGCTGGAATCCTTCAAAATGTACTCACCTTGCCCAAGGAGATCTTCATTTTGTGGCGTGTGTGTGTGTGATATGTGGATAACACCAGACATTACATGAAATATGAAGGCTCCTCCCAGTGTTCACTTTTTGTAGTTCCCAAGGCACCATCTATTTTCGGAGAAGTATCTGTTAAAAGACATTATAAAGCAGACCAATGAGATTTTTTAAGAAGTTGAAACAACTAAACAGATATCACTTTGGAGAGGTGTTAGGGGATAATTTTAGATGTGGACACCCCGCTTATGTTAATGTAGGTATTTTATTTCAAATTGCTTTAGTGTAAAGTTTCTAATTCAACATTGTGCTTGCTGAAGCTTATAAAAACAGAGCTTAGTTCTATCTCCGAGTGAAAAGGGAAGAATGAATTATAGAAATGCTTTTATTATTTCTTTATTACACAATTGTTAGCGACAATAGGATATTCTAATTAGAGTTTGCATTTATTTTGTTGTTATTAGTGAAGGTGAGTGTTAAAAATTATATTTCTTGGCCATTTACAATGATTTTATTTGCCTGTTTATGTCCTTAACTCTTTGTGTGATGTGTGTGTCTGGGAAGGAATTGGGCATTTTTTTTTCTCCTAATGGTTTGCAAGAACTCTTTCTATAGTAAGGATGTTAATGATTTGTCAATCATATTTGTTGCTTAATATTTTTCCCTGCCTACGTATTTCCCCTTAACTTTGTTAATAGTGCTTTTCTTTGACCTCTCTTCCCCTTTTGGAGTCTTCGGACACCAAAGTTATTGAGCTGTTTCTTTATGAGCCTCTCTTTAAGGCTGTTTTAAAAAAACATCCCATTCCCTGAAGACTATTTAAGTATTTTCCTAACATTTTTATGATTTTTTATTATCATCCTCATAATTATGATTTTGCATTTTTATCTTTAATCCATGTGATAACTTTTAGCCCAGGTTTTAAGTCTTCATTCTCTTCAACACCAGGAAGAAATACTGTTCTCCCTAAATTAAGTAGCATCTATGATATGCCACACTGGAGAAAGATGCTCCTTAGGGGGGAGGGAGGGACCCGCTGCATAGTCTCACTGAAGCTCAAGTTCTTTAGCTCACATTATGTAATAGGACCTAAAACCCATATACTGGCAAACCGCTTTCCTCACTCCTGTCTCAGTTTCTCCACTCTTGAACTGCAGAGTATTGCGCTTGCCTCTAATTCTTCAGAAGCCCTTGCCCATCGCATAAGTGCTCTTTGCCTGTGCTATTCATTAAGATGCCAGACCACGTTTATGCGAAAGATGAGGGGAAATCACAAGTGAGCAGCATAACCTGTCCGAGCCCATTTGCTGATCTATGAAGAGGAGATAACAATACTTATTCATATGGTTGATATGAGAAAAAAAAAAAGAAATGATTGATATAAAGCACGTAAAAGCATTAAATTTATTACTAATGTTATTAGTGTTATTAATATTGTTCCACGTCTGATCAAAGATCTTGTTTGGGGGAGTTTTATTTTTATTTATTTGTTTGTTTCCTTTTCTTCTTTTCCTTTCAAATTTTTATTTAAATTCTAGTTAACCTACAGTGTGGGAGATGTGTAAATATCCACTAAGCTGGGGTTTATTTTTGCATTTCAATTATTTGCAGTCACTCTGCTCCTATGGAAGCATTAATATAGACCATGTGGGCCATTATTTAACCCAGGGAAATGTGGATGGCCTCGGGGTAATTACATAAAGTATCATGAAAAAACTTAAACTTTTAAAATACTTTTAGGGCCCAGCTACTAAATATTATCTTTTAAAAATTGTGGAATGGTAATTAGGAAATGACCTAGACATGTGAAAACATCACCTAAGGATGCTTAGGGAATTATTCAAAGTGTTTTCTGCGACAATATCCTTTGCATTACTATGTTGCAAAAGATATGTAATAATGCAGATGGGATTACAATTTCTACCTTATTCCTTTCTATTTTTTAAGAATCAAATTACACCATTGAACCAGGTTACTTAATCAGCTTCGTAAAGATTAATAACAAAATAGACAAACGAGGTGGAGCACACTTCGTCATTCACTGAAGCATATACAAATTCTTAATTTTAATGGAAATTTCCTTTGAGTCAGCAAAAATGTACATGGGGCTTTTTTTCTCCGAATCAATCTGAGCACATTAGGTCAATAGCAGACAATTGAACAACTGTCACTCTCCTGTAACAATATCCATCAGGAAAAAAAAGTGTGATTATAAACTTCTATTGCCCTTATTTAGTGTTCTAAACATACAGTTATTATAAAAGGACATAGTTAGAGGTGGGCAGGGTTATTTACTGATTTACCTTATTTACCAATCGGCCTCATTGCCTTTCACAATACTTCAGACCAGAATTGTCTTAGATCATGCCAGAATCCTTTGAAATGTAGTCACCTTACCCAAGGATATCTTAATTATGTGACTTTGTGTGTGTGTGTGTGTGTGTGTGTGTGTGTGGTGTTTCAACCATTGAAGATATGCTTGCTTTCTCTGTACTCTAAACGCATGTATTTTTAGATTTTTTTGAGATAGTTTTTCAGACTATGTAATATCTATAATAGATAAAATTTGCTTCATGCTAATCATAGGCATTATAAATTGAAAGCCACATGCTTAGTAATTAGCCTGTAGGGTTTGTCTTTCTGCCAGGATAGGGTGGACTCCCTGGACAGGAGATGTCACATCAACTACAGGGAAGCTGTGCTTGCTCTTATCCAAAAGGCCAAGAAGGAAGGCAGCCAACTGGCTGGAATTTAGCAGTCAGTCCAATGGTTTGGTGCCTGCTGGATGTAAAGTAATGGACAGGGTGCCATGGGAGATCTCAGATGAAGCAGAAGACACAAGAAGGACTTTAAAATCTAGGAAGGAGAAGGTCTGTTGAAAATGGAACTAAGCAATAACCCAACTAAGAGAAATGATCAATAAAGGATTGTTTTCAGTGCTTAAATATTTCAAATTAGGTAATTGGTGAGTATTCTAAACACAACAAAATATGTGTTATTGAAATTTTTTCTCTGGATCCGTTTTTGCTTTAGAACCAAAAGCTACATTATTTCTGGCCATCTTGGTTACTGTTGATTGCCTGCCCAGAGGTTGCTTCTCTCTTCTTCCTTTTGAGGAGAATTTTCTTTTGTGGCCTCACTCCTCCTGCAGCCACGTGTCACTTGAGGAGTGCCCAGAGAAACCAACAGGCACTTGACATCTCCCTGGTAACTCTCGTTGGTGGGCTGTGGTGGACATGTGACCAAGTTGGACCCATCAGATGAAGGGAGTGTGATTCTACGTTGGGGGGGACCTCCTTTTTTTTTTTTTAAGCTGAATGCACTCGGGAAAGCCTGAATCCCAGTTGTTGCTGGCCACCCTCCTGTGACCAAGAAGGAAACCAATCTGAAGACAAAGTGCGTATATACCAAGGGGGTAGGGCTGAGAGAAATGACAAAAAGTGGAGAAGCAACCTTGAGCATGTAATGCCTTGAGATTGCCCTACCTAGGGCTTCCTGTTATATGAGAGAACACATTTCTAGCTTTTAAAAGCCAGTTGGAGTTGGAATTTCTGAAAGGATGCTAACGTCTCCATCATCTTATGAAGATCATCACTGAAGGCAATTGTGTACTACATTTTATATAGCATCTTAATTTATTGTATGTATGATTCTCTTCCACCATGGCTTTGAAAGCTGCCTGCCTTCCCAAGTCCTCTGCCTGTTGAAGAAAGCTGAGCAGTTAGACTTTGTGGTATTTGGGTTTACAGATTAGTTTTAAAATTATTTTAATTGCCTTACATTTTCATTTTTCTCAGCCATAAAATTGAGTTAATTATATTTCTTTCACAAAGATGCATGGAGAGATTGTAGGCAATCCCTATTTAAGTGTTGTTTTTTTTCTTAAATCTGAGTTACAATGCAACATAATGTCATGTAATTATATATTACTTTTACCTGTGAGGAAGCCACATTCTTCCAAAACTCAACACTTAATAAGGAAATGTCTTTTAAATCATGCACTTGATTTAAACAGAATATCTGTACTTCAGTCTGTGGCTGACATGATCCTGGAATCTAAAAGGAAAATCCTTCAATCAGAAAGCTCTGATTAGCTTTTTTTTTTTTTCAATCAAATTCTAACATAGATCATGTTGATTCGGGAAAAAAGTGAGATCTATAGCTGTGCACCAGGCTAGACAAATTACTTTAGTCTGAAGATTGAAAAGGTTGAGAGCCTGTTTGCAGGAACCTGGCTTTGCAGGCAGTGATTCCAGCCACTAGTCGTGTGTGTTCCTTTACCCCTTGGGTTCTGTGACTTCCTCTGCAGGCGGACCTTTTCTTATTGCTAATCCAATATCCATATTCCATCATTTGTGTAGCATAGTAAACTGGTGGTCACTCACTGGGTGAAGTCATGGCATAAACTGTCCCTCTGGGCGCTTGCTAGCACTCCCTTTCTCTTTCCTTGCCTTGAGACTCATCAGACACACTGTTCATATCTGAAGCTGTGTTTACATGATTTGCTTGTTGAAAAGGGACATTTCTCAGAAGTAAGCAAAATGTAATAGAAGTTAAATTTGGAACATGCCATTCAGAAGGGGGTGAACTATTGTTTTCTGTACCAGTTGTGAGGGTACTTCTGGCAATATGTGTAAATTTCTTTGAGCAACCCAAGGGGATGTGAATATGTTATTGGTCTTTATCTTTAGAAACTTCAGATTATTTTCATTCATTAATTCTACCTTTAAAGACTTATTGAACATCTACTTCATGTTATGCATTTTGCCAGGGGCTGGGAATATGTAAAACAATGATCAAGGTCTCTATAGTGTTTATGATCTGGTGGAAACAGAGGAAAATCAGATGATGGTACAGGCGAAGTTCTTATTAACTCTGTGTAAGTGCTGTGACAGAAAGCTATGTACTGGGGGAGCAGAGGAAGGATTGGAGGGAATTTGACTGAATTCCAGAAGGCTTATGAGGGAGATACCATGGAGAAACGAAGGGAAAGCCTGTATTAAGACATAGAACATCCCATGCAAAGGCCCAGTGGCAGGAAGGAGGAATACTCTTTGAAGAATTGAAGGAAAATATTGTGTTTGGAGAACAGTGGATGAGAGGTTCCAAATGAGCCTGCAGAGGGGGGCTGCCTGCCAGGCCATGCAGGGCCTCATCGGCTGGTTTAAGAGCATCCTATCCTGAGAGCATTAGTGAGAAGTTTTCAGGAAGGGATGTGTGAAGTCTGATTTTATTTAGGAAAAATCACTCAAAATGCAGAATGCAGAATAAAATGGATTTTATTTAGGAAAAATCACTCAAAATGCAGAATGCAGAATAAAATGGAGGAGAATAAAAGCAGAATCCTCGCTGTTTTTGAAGCCTCAGTTATCACGAAAGTCTCCTTTGCAGCTGGTTTCTCGCTTCTCCCAATCTCCAAGCAGGAAAATGCCCCCACAGTGTGTCCACGGTCACTTTCAGTGACCTCACCCAGATTCATGCTGTTTATATACTGATGACAACCAAATGTTTATCATAAGCACTGGCCTTTCCCATGTGCTACCAAACACCCAGTGGCCTCCTTGACATCATCTCTTGATGTCCGATAGATACCGCACACGTAACGTCCAGAAATGGATCTCCTGATCTCCCCAGACTTGCTTCTCCTATCATGTATTAATAATCTGAGTTGCTGGCAACCTTGGACTTCTGGGCTTAAACACTTGGAGTCATCCTTAATACCTTTCTTTTCCTTCACACCTCATGTCCAATCCATCAGCAAATGTTTGCTTCTGGCCACAAAATCATATCAGAATCAGACCACTTCTTACTCGCACTGCAATGCTCCTGGTGCAGCCTGCTTGCATCTCTCATTCAAATTGTTCTAACACCCCTTGCTGCTTTTAATGTTTCCTCTCCTAGACCTTTACCCCAGGCTCTTCACAGCACTGCAGCTAAAATTCCCATAGGAAGAATTCCCAAATGGAAGTGTGACCATACCCTTCCATGCTTGAAACGTATCAGTGACTCCCAGTGTCACTCTGAGTAAAATGTCCTCCAAGGCCCCTGCCATTTATCAGTTATTGTATCTTTCTTACTCTCCCTCTTGCTTCCTCCTCCTCACTAGTCCTCAAACACTCTAGGCCATGTTTCTGCTCTGAGTCTTTGCACCTGTTGTTCCCTCAGCCTGGAATGCTTTCCCCCATGGGGCCCACATGACTGACTCCCTCTCCACTCTTCAGGTTTCTTTCAAAGGATCATCTCAGTGAAACCTTCCCTGGCCACCTATAATTGCAACCCTTCCCCACCCCTGCCATTCTTCATCCCTTTTCCTGTTCATCCCTTTTCCTGTTTTATTTTCCTCAATGGCTCTTATCAGTAACATAATTCTACATACTTTGCTTACTTTTGTAAACCCTTCATTCTTGCTGTGCATCCCGAACGTACACTTTAGAGTGTGAGCCTCATAAGAGCAGGGATCTTTGTTAATTAAGGCTGTTCGTTGTTGTGTCTTTAGTGCCTAGAAAAGTGGTTGGCACACGGGAGGCATCTTAGAAATATTTGTGGCTGAATGAATTTATCTTTGTATTTTTCACACTTAATTGGCTGTTGAGTATGTAGTAAATGCTCAATGAATGTTTCACAAGTGAATGAGTAGAATGACTTAGTATATGTTTTATTGCCAGTGAATTGCCCTTTGAAACAAAGTACTCAACAATTTTTTATTAATTCATTCACATGGTAGGCATTCAATAAATACTTGTTGAATGACTAAATGGTTTTTTGAAGACTGTTTCGACTGCCCAGCCCACAGTAATTTATAACATACTTGAGTTCCTATACAGCAGTATTTACTATTTATGCTGCTCGTTAGTTATCAAGGGACCTTACATGGCATGCGTCAGAACCCATCTCCATCCGGAGGCTCTGGCTTTTTGAGCCTGAAACCCGAGAAACTGTTAGCTGGGGATGAACATGTAGAAGATTGAATGAGTGAATGCACAAATAAGTGTAAATAAAATGAAGTAGCTGCACTGAGAAGGCTCCACTAAGCTTTTCACTTCCTGCAGTTTATCCACAGAACTTTCCTTGTCTGTACTTTCTGAATTCACATCACATCCCACTTCTAGCCAACCCAGAAGAAAAGGATAATGGCAGCTATAGGAAACACCTTCTCAAGTGTGATTCCCAGAAGATGTGCCTCAGAATCAGTGAGGCAGGATGGTTGGTGCTATGGAGAGAAGCTTGTTAAAAATGCAGATTCTGGGTTCTGGCTCCGATCTACCATAACAGAAATGGGGGCGGTGAGGGATGCTACAGCTAGGTGAGTCTACACTGTTTGTAAGCTTCCTAGTGATTCTTACACTAAAATCTGAAACCCAGTACGTTCTTTGACTAAAGGTGAGATTTCACCCTGCCTTTAATGAGACCATCTCGACTAGGGCACTGTCCATGCTGCCAGAGACCATTCTATAAGTCACATGCAGAAAAATCCAGAAATAACCTTAGGGGACCCATCTTCAGGGGGATTTCTGCTTCTGAACTAAATTGTACACACTCTAATTCTTAATATCTAGGAATTAGAAACAGGATTTCTGGGTGAAATAAGCTTGAAGAGATAGAAATATTACTGCTATGAATCCAGAATGGTTTATGGCAGGTAAGGATTTTCAGACAAGAAAATAGGACTATGAGGTTAATATAACTGGAACATATGCAATGGAAAAAGAAAAAAGGAAGAGCTGTCAGGCTATGGTCTGATGGTTGAATTTACAGAGAAGGTGATAGTTGCCATTCTCTGTCCACTGGAAGGACAGACCAGAGAAAACAGATCAAATATTACAGTAATATGGTTTGAGTGCGATGTAATGTGTATTTTCCAGATCACAAAATTGTTAAATGCCGAATTGAGTTTCCCAGAGAGGGAAGTTTAGAATCTCCTTCAGTGAATGTCTTTAAATTGGGATAAATATAAAGTTGTCTAGGGTGTTGTTTGAGGAGAGACATTACTACAAGGCAGGGGGTCATAGGCTCAATAATATTTCAGGTCTTCTTTGGTCCCTCATTTTTAAATCTGAAATGTTTCCAAAGTAATATTTTGTAGGTAAAATGACAAACAAGCTCTATACAGACAAGTAGGTAAAAATTTAAAGAATGAGATTTTAGAAGGAGCCGTTTGGGGATTTGCATTCCCTACATTGGAGGGAAACAAAATGAATTTTAGGTTTTGTATGGTTCTGCTTCATTAACTTGATCATGGGCAAAACGAGACTCCAGATTTCCACCTACAAAGTGGCATATGAGGTGGCAGTTAATTATTTATATCTCCTATTATTATCAGATTAACACAGCAGGCATATGCAATAAGCAAATGAATTTGACTTTTTTTTTTCCTGTTTGCTCTGACAGTCTGGAAGCAGATTCATTTTTGTGGCTTTCTTTTCTAAGATTTTTATCTGAGACAGTATTTTTAAAAAGTGTCCTAGTACAGATCTAAAGTGTTAGCAACAGAGAACTTGATCTGCAAAACTGGAAGTAACCAGAGCAGATGTGTTGATTTAAACTTTACCTTCTTAGAAAAATATTGATTAATTTTTCATTTGGAAAATGAATTTCTCCAGGTCATTGTGAAACTTGCATTTTTACATGAATTCTTATGATTTAATGTGTTTAATTCTACATTTGAGGAGCCACTTAAAATGCACCCATTATTTGATGTTCAAAGCTATGTAGTTGCAGTAATTTGAGAGTGGTGCATAACTCTCCATCAAATTTTATCTCTTCTGGACACCACCTGCATCCCCCATTTGGAAACCCTTCGGGTATTTCTTCAGGTGAGGAGCGTAGTCGTCTGGCTTTGTAAATCATGTTTCTAATTCTAAGATGTCCGTGGCAGAAGCCTACTCTCGGCTTCAAGGCATGTGGGGGATTCTTGTGGAGTGAGGGACCCTGATGTAGGAGACTGTACCTGCCCCTCCAGGGGGAGAATTCCAGGGATTTCTGACTGAACCCCAAAGGCACGTGGTTTTTATGCCACCGCCAGCATCTTCAGAACTTGGCTTCCAGCTGGGTTACTGGGTAGGATAAAAATCCTGGTGCAACATCCCTCCTCTCAAGTTTCTGGCAGGTGTGTGCTAAATCCTGACTACTAAATACTTTGTAATTAGAATGCCTTGGGCAATCCCTGTCATCATACATCTGTAAGGGAGGGAGGGCGGTGTTAGTATTACTGCGCTCATTTTTTTAACATCTCATGCCTATAGACCCAAGCACAGCTGCCTGAAGCGCCTGTGTTTGATGCGTGAACTATAGGAAGACCTCAGAAATGAGTCTAATTAGATCAGCATCTGAACGCTTTGTGGAAGGAAGATGTATTATTCATAACCAAGACTGAACCCATTATATAAAGAAAAATAGTCCAATACAGGTACTGACACGTTAAAAAAAATAGAACTTGTCAGTTTTTGTGTTTATTGTGTTTATGATTTGCCTTCCTGACACTGGAATGTAAGTCGCCAGAAGGCAAGGAATGTTTTCTGTTTTGGTTGTAGCCATGGTTCCTCTAACAATTCTAACAATTTCCTAGCACACAGTTAGGGATCAATGAACAAATGAATGAATATTAGCTTTTTTTTTTAAGTTTATTTATTTTTGAGAGAGAGAGAGACAGAGTGCAAGCAGGGGAGGGGAAGTGAGAGAGGGAGACACAATCTGAAGCACGCTCCAGGCTCTGAGCTGCCAGCACAGAGCCAGACCCGGGGCTCGAACTCACTGACCTCGAGATCATGACCTGAGCCGAAGTTGGATGCTCAACCAACTTAACCACCCAGGGTGCCCCGAATGAATATTAGCTTTTAGTGTTAACCATGAAATTAGGAAAGTATAGGTAAATGATGTTGGTTTATTTTATCCAATGTAATCAAATGAGAGATATATGTTATTCCTAAGCTGTGTACAAATATATTGTTATCAGATTATCAAATGTGGTCAACAAAGTGGCGTGAGAAAGGCAATGTGCTGTCAAACTGTGGATCTAAATGACTGCAAATTCCTGAAAGGGAACTGAATTTTAAGATGCTCAGTCTGGAGTATGTGTAGGTTCTTAGTGTTTATTGTACTGGAGGAATAATTAACGATGAAGTAAAATTACACCAATACAGTATCACTTCATTTCTATTTCATTGTCAGCCCCAGCCTGTGATTATTTTCTTAGTGAAATTGCCATATCATATCTATAATCTTTAATGCTTTTCAACAGTAGTTGAAAGAAAGCCCTTGGATTAACTCCAAATAAAACTCTTTGGGAATTACTCAGATTGTTCAATTTGGGGATTGTCTGTCATTCTTTACAAACACATCAGATAGAATTTTGGTTTAGGACTTTGTTTTATCCCCGTTTAAGGAGAGAAGATTTTCTTATTGCATCTAAGAATAAAAACCTAAACTGTTCTAAAATTTCTAAAAGAATGGCCCTTACATTATCAATATTTTAACACAGTTTTGGATAGAATCTATTGTCATCAGTGTTTCAGACTCCTTGTGTGTGCAAATAGCCAGGTTTCTGAAGAAAATGGGTATAAAAGTGAATATTTCCATTTTCTTAAAAATACTGTACTTACAGTCCCATAACTATAAACAACATAGATTTGTTCATTGTTTGACTTCAGATTTCCCTTTTGTGGCCCAACAATGAACAAATATATGTTATTTATCATTTTGTTTCTCAGTTTTATTCTTTATTTCCTTCTGTCCTTGCCTCATACACCTGCACACTTAGAGTATAATAAAAACCACACGGTCTTAAAGGCTCAGAAGACACAGGAATTATTTGAAATACTGGAGAGATCATAACGTCTGCACAAGCTAGTTGTTTTAATTTTAAAAACTGAGGGCCAGAGAGACGGTGGGCCAAAGGTTATGCAGTGACTTTGTAGCAGAGATGGGACTGAGATTTCCTTATTCCTTGGCAAAGGCGCATTTCCTCTTGCTTTTCCTTTGGTGACCTGCCTCAGCATTTAGCTGAGGATATGAAGAGAGCCCAGTTAGTACTGGCTAACTTACACTGAACAGAGTCACAAAGAATTCCTCTGCATTTTGTATGGAATTAAAAGTAGTCAACCTGATTTTTATTAGCAGTCTTAAACACATCCTTAGAAAACATGCATGGATGTAGTATTAAGTATAGATAGCGCATGATTCAGTAATGTGAATATTTATTGCTAGATAATTGTTGAAGGATAGATATCAGTGCATTTTCCCAATTGGTCAGGGATGGTCAGGAGCAGTTATAGGATATAGAAGATGGGGGGATTGAGGGGGCGATGGAATAAGTAGATGATCAGAATAAAAAGTGGTCACCCTGGAACTCCCAAGCACACCACTGAAGCTTGATAATAGAAGAGAAGAACAACATGCATGAAGCTGGCAGGAGCATCTTAGTACTTACTCCCCACCTTTTATATCAGCAAGTTGACATGTTTGCTTATTAAAAATCTATTCCCGGGGCGCCTGGGTGGCTCAGTCGGTTAAGTGTCCGACTTCGGCTCAGGTCACGATCTCGCGGTCCGTGAGTTCGAGCCCCGCGTCGGGCTCTGGGCTGATGGCTCAGAGCCTGGAGCCTGCTTCCGATTCTGTGCCTCCCTCTCTCTCTGCCCCTCCCCCGTTCATGCTCTGTCTCTCTCTGTCTCAAAAATAAATGTAAAAAAAAAAAATCTATTCCCTTAAACTTTCTTCTGGTTTCTTCCAGCAATGCTCTAGTTTTGCAATTTTATTTCTTTAGACATTTAAGATACAAGTCTGCATTTTAAACTAGATTGCAATTGGGTAATTATTTGCATTATATATTGATATATCAAGTTTTGTAAAGCAATGAGGGATTTGAAGGTTTGCCTGGTGACATTTATCACTTCTTTTTTAGCGTGGGGACAAAACCTTCATTTCTTTTAGCTTCACACACAGACCAATGCAAATTAGGAATGCTTTGTATAAGGAGATTTTTCCTAACTTTGGTTGCATCTGTCTGATTGACTGAGAGAAAGAGAATAGCTCCCCCAGCTCGTCCAAGTCCCAAGGGACGTCTCAGTTTGCATCTAGGAGGTCAGAAGCTGAATTTGATGGTCCGATTATGACTTGGCACGGGAGGCTGATAAAGAAAGAGCAAGGTGATCCACTGTGGGTCTGGGACACAGCTCAGGACATTTCTCCTAACTTATAAAGAAACAGGAAAATGACACTTTATTTGCTTTAAATCTGACTGTGTTCAACTTTGCCAAGAAATGAAGGTGATGTTTGGCAGACTTTTTAATGTGCAAACAGCGCCCAAAATGATTTTCTAATAGTTTTGTTTTCTAATTTGAATAAGAGTTCTATCAGGATATTTGAAAGCAGTTGCTTTGAAATATAGTTTTCCAGTTTGCAAAGTAGAAGATTTGATAGACTTTATTCCCGTACAATTAGTTTTGCATCTATTTACTATGAAGAGTAATTAAAGAGATATCGACATGAAAGAGATCAAGTTCTTACAAAGGTTTCAGGGTAGTGCTGTATGCAAGGGTCTCAGAGCAGCTCTACTGTAAAGGAATGGAACTGACAACATTGATGTGAACATATCTTTAGTGACAATGAGATACATTTTCATGTCACATTTAAAACTAACCCATGAAAGGGAACATAGTCCTTGGAATATTGTTCACATTCATTCTCCTCATTTCTTCCTTCCCTTGCCTTTCTTCCCCGCTTGCTTGTAGTTCTAGCTTTTAAACCATCTTTAATTCCTTCTACTTTGTGCTCCTGGGAGGCCCTGCACTTTGAAAATACTTGACATTCAGGAAAATACACTTTATATGTTAAAAATCAATGGTGACACAATATTTACAGCCCAAAGGCCAAACATTTGGAGTGTCTTTATAGAGAGTAAGTGCTCAGAGACCAGCTTTGTGCTAGTAAGCTGTAGACATCAAAGAATAATAATACGGCGGTTTTCGACTGGATGGCCCGAATGGGCTTCCGCCCAGTGAAGCACAGTATCGAGCTGTTTCACAGATCTGTAATAGAGAGCCGATATGGGAATCCTTATTTTTATCTTAATTACTAAGGAGCCCTTCATGTCTCAGAAGTCCCCATGTCTTCTTTCAAAACTTCTGTCTGGAGAATGAGTTTATAGACTTGTGTCTACAAAAGAATGACAATACTTTGAATTAGGTTTCAAGAAGATTCAAAGTGCAGCCGGAAGGGGAATTCTTTAACTAGTTCCTGCTATTTCGCAGGGTTTCAAAGAAACCTTATGGTAGGTCTGTGATTTAGTAGAGAAGAAAAGAAACTGTTGTAGCTGGCGACTCCCTGGCCACCTAGCAAGTTTAATTTCCTTGGATTAAGCACACACCTGCAAAAGTACACACTCACACACACACACACACACACGCACAGACAGCATTTATTAGCTCATTAGAAACTGCATTATGTGTCTGGGCAAGGAGTATCATTTGGTTTGTACATTTGACCCCTCATTGTTATTAGTTGCTCTTTCCTAAATCAGCAGAAAGGGAGAGGATGGCAATAACTATTACTAAGCTAATAATAATTATCAGGAACAAACACAGTTATTGATGGCTCCTGCATCCTTTCATATATGTGAGCTCCCGGTAATACTGATGTGCAACTTCTGTTATTGGGCATGAACTTTGTGTGACCTATCATTTATCATCACATGAAGCTCTGCCAAGCCTAACAGTTACATTATGTAACAGAGCTTTCTGGTGGTGAAAGCAATCCTCTTAATCCACTGATGTGCTAGGGTTTCATATGGGGTATAGAGTGTTCGTTCTCTTTACTTGTAAAAGAGACTCACAGGGGGCTATGTGAGCACTTACTATGAAGCATTCACCTTGGAGAAAACCGTTGATGAAGCTAGACAGGACCACTAGAGGATCACTTTGGGAATGGCTCCAAACCAGTAAAACACAGAGGATTTAGGAAAGAGGAAACTCCCAAAGTACCAGTAGTATAATTACCAGAGAAGAGATCTAGAGATTTTTTAGTATGCCCTCCTGTTAGTCCTGGATGATGAGGTTGATAGTCTCAAGGTCACACATCTTATTTATGCCTTTTTCTGCCAAACTACAACGCTTCTCAGGGCAAAAGACAGGGAGGACATGGCTTACAATCAATGTCATCGGGACACCGAAGATACAGTCACCTCATCGGCAGTTGCCACTTAGATCGTTGTCAGGCAAAGAGCGTGTCTTTTAGAGCGTGTTATGGTAGAAATATATTCACCTGGGGATGGCTGGTGGTAGGATGGGGTAGGGGAGGATGCTTCTCAGGGACTCTGAGTGTATAGCGATAGCGTATGAAGATCCTAGATTGGCCCAGCCATCAGCTGGTGCATACCACTTCCCATGGGACAACGGCAGAGATGCTTTGCCTATTCTGCTGGTGTGTTTGAAAAGAACACAATGTCACCAGAAGGCCTATTGAAACTACCGAAACTGCACATACATGAAGATAGCTCTTCAGTTGGTGACTCTAGCCCTTGTGGGCAAGGCCTTGCATCATGTCACTGGATGCTATGTGAGGTTATGCTTCTGAACCTCTGGGAAGCTCGTGCATCACAGTAAGCTTTGAATATTATAGATCCCTGAAGACGGCAAGCCAGAAGCATTTGCCAATGGGTAATGGGACTGCTTTATGTAGACAAACAAGAAGGTAGCAGAGAGCTCACGAGCTGCTGTGTGGAAGGTGGAGAATCTGCAGCCCTGAGGTTCACCTTAAGGAAGTTCTTGCGGGCACTCCCCGGGGGACCTGGAAGGTTGGGAGAGGGTGCTGAAGTGGCTAGGGACTGAGAGGCAGACCCTCTAGCTATGTGACTATATTTGTTTTCTAGGGCTGCAATAACAAACAGGGTGGCTTGAACAGTAACAGAAATTCGTTGTCTCCCAGTTCTGGAGCCTGGGAGTCCAAAATTGACGTGTCAGCCAGGTTGGTTTCTTCTGAGGAATTTGAGGGAAAGATCGGTTCTAGGCTTTTCCTCTTGGCATGTGGATGGCCATCTCCTCCCTGTGTGTTTTTACATCTTCCTTCCTGTATGTACATCTGTCTCTGTGCCCAAATTATCCTTTTTGTAAGGACAATACTCATATGATAGTAGGGTCCATGTTAATGACCTCATTTCAATTTGATGATCTCTGTGAGGACCTATCTCCAAATAAAGTCACATTCTAAGGTTACTATTGGAGGGTTAGGATTCCAACATTTCTTTTTTCAGGATGCAGTTCAACCCAGAGATCTTGTACTGGTCTCTCTGAGCTTCATTTCCATGGCTGATGGTCAGGAGCTGTTTTGGATGTCAGAGAAATTCTTGAGTTTGTGTGTGTGCTAGTGTGCACGTGTGTGTGTGTGTGTGTGTGTGTGTGTGTGTGTGTGTGCACTACTTGACTTCTTTCTTAGCATCAGGCTCAAGTTTAAGCCACATTCTTCTACAATTCCTACCTGTCTGAAAGCAAATCAGTTTCCTTTTTTGAAATGGAAAGTATCTCTTCTTTCTCTGGGCCCTCTCCCCACTTTTCCCTCTTACCACCTCTTTCTTCTTGCTTCTCTGTCACCTTTTAACATATCCACATTGCATTTTTTGATTATGGATTCTCTCACTGTGCCTCATATCCCATCTTAGTTCATTTTCTTTGCTATTCTGTTTCTTCATTTTCTAACATTATGTTCTTCTTGGCTCACATAATTTTCTTCTACATTCAGTCTCTTGTAAACTATTGTTTGTTTTTCCTCTATTATTCCTTAAAAGGCTGAAGCAAAGACTTGAAAAATATTTCTTTACTGACGGCATCAGATTGTGAAGTTTGTATTATTCCTTCAACCGGAGGGCTGTCTGTCCCAGCTTTTAACTATCCAGAGAGTAACCTTGCACCATGAGTAGCTTATCCTTTAATAAATTTGGCTGTCAGTGATTTGAAAACTTACCTGGTGGTTTTGAAAAGAAGCTGGGAGTGTTGGAGGAGGGTGTTTGCTCCTGCGACCTCACCTGAGTTCACCCATCAGTAACGTTGAAAACAGGGACAACAGGAGGCCTTCTTGGCTTCCACTGTCATGCCATGGTATTGTTAGAAAACAGCAGAACAAATCATTGGACTTTTTCATCCATTCATTACCCTCCTGTCTCCCCTTTTTAGCTCCTAAAGCCAGTGTTCCATGATACATTGCTGGTAAATATTTAATTGCTGTTCTCAGTGATGTGTTTTGCATTTTCACATTGCCCTCCTCCTCGTGGTGGTGAAAGACAGGATGGGTAATATCTGTGTGCGTGTGTCTGTGAGTACATACCTGGGTATTTTCTTTATAATAAAAGATAATATATACATTAGATTTCCAGTAATGGAGAACTTCATCGCCTGCTTCTTAATGAGAGGTGCTGATGTGAAATGACCCCTGCTTTCCTAAACACACAGCAATCTAATTTGAACCTGTACGCCAATTACAGGCCTCTGAGGAGCAGTTTATGGTGAAACAATCACGTCACAATAGGATTAGAGCACTACGCCCCAGGACCACAAGGGAAGCCAGCCCGGGCATAACTGCAGGTTTATTCCTCTAAATTGTCTGTAAACAGCATTGATAGCCACCTTGGTGCCACCTTGGTATTGTTTCTATAAATCCTCCATAGAAACAATCTAAAATGAATAGACAATGAGTCAGTAATGGCCTGTTAGTTCCCAACACAGGGCTGTGCCACCGGTCTGCCTCCTGAATACCACTCACAGGGCCTGATCCTAGACAAACATTCACAAACAGCAGAGCAGACGGGCTTTATGGCGATAATCGGGTTTAATATTCTGAGAGATCATTGTGAATTGTGCCTTCTCCCTGAGCTTTCCTTGCAAAAATTAGCTTCAAAACCTGGGCCGTGTTAGTCCTCTTAGAAGGTTTCTGCATGCGCACGCTTTCCACACGGCCTTCCATAAGATTTTTTTTTTTTTTTGTAGTTTCCTGACAATGCTGTCTCTGACTGAAACGACGAAAGCTAAAATTGCCATGTTTTGATCGTTAGGGCGGGTGTGAGGAGGGAGGTGAGATGCACAGAAGTCAAATGACCGGAATGGAGATTAACCACTGGGTTGTGCAGCTGGGGGTGAAGTACCTATGTGATGTACAGTAGGTGATGGTTGTAACGCGGCCTGATTATAGAGTCAATCCTATCTTCCTACAAACCAAAGCCGAATAGAGTAAAATTGTGCCATTAAACTCTAAACAAGTGTTAGCTTTGTTCCTCAATGTCATATAAGATCATTTTACCATACCTCGCTTCTCCTTTGATGCATAGAAATAAAATGAAAACATTTTTATTTGATCTGCTCAATTCTTAAAATTTCTCATTTGGGTGATTTACACGTACTTAATTTTTTTTTTGTCTGTGTAGACCAAAGTAGTTCTGTACAGTGAAGCTACTATTCCATATTTGTTAGTGAGCTACACAAAACCATTTCTGTATTGCTTATTTGGTGGTATTGGTTAACTACAAGAGGTGAGGTTTTTTTAAGTTTATTTATTTATTTTGAGAGAGAGAAAGAGAGAGCATGAGCAGGGGACGGGCAGAGAGAGAGAGGGAGAGAGAATCCCAAGCAGGCTCTGCACTGTCCTCACAGAGCCCAATGCGGGGCTCAAACTCGTAAACCATGAGATCATGACCTGAGCCGAAACCAAGAGTCAGACACTTAACTGACTGAGTCACCCAAGCTCCTCTACAAGAGGTGTTTTTAATGAGAAAAGAACCTAAGGATGAATACAGTATGTTTGAAAACAGTCACACATTACATGTTCCCTATGCTGATGTCATGAGGATCTCTGAGGAAGGTGAACCTCTGCTCAGGTTAAGATTCAGTGGTGTCTTACCACTCAGGCAGGGAAATGACTAATCAGTGTTCACTCAGAAAAAAATGTTGGAGTTCCTTCTGTGTGCCTGTCACCATGATGGACAAAATAGAGGCTCTACCCCAAGGGTCATACAGGCGATGAACCAGTGGGGAGTTGAAAGCATTTAGTTTATTCAGATTAAAAGTAAAAATTCCCATGAAAAAACACACTTGCTATTTAAGAGAAAAAGTAGAGTTTGGGTTGGAGTGGTAATTCAGCTTGAAGTTTGTTAAACTTACTGCCCTACTTAAAACATGTATGTCTTCTCCATCTCAGGCTGCCATAACAAAATACCATAGACTGGGTGGCTTGAAAACAAGAAATTTGTTTTCTTGAAGTTCTGGAGCCTGAAAGTCTGAAGTCACAGTGCCACCATGGTCAGGTTGTGGTGGGGACTCTCTTCCTGGCTTGCCGATGGCTGCCTTTCCCCTGTGTCCTCACATGGCTTTTCTTCAGGTCTCTCTATATATTTGTTTGTTTAATGTTTATTTATTTTTGAGAGAGACAGAGACAGAGTGCGAGCTGGGAAGGGGCAGGGAGAGAGGGAGACACAGACTCTGAAGCAGGCTCCAGGCTCTGAGCTATCAGCACAGGGCCCGACGTGGGACTCGAACTCACAAACTGCGAGTTCATGACCTGAGCCAAAGTCATCCGCTTAACCGACTGAGCCACCCAGGCGCCCCTCACGTGACTTTTCTTCAGTTCATGCACATGGAGAGAGAGAAGGGCTGAGGGATCTTTTCCTCTTCTTATAAGGCCACCAAGCCTACGGATTAGGAATCCACACTTATGATCTTGTTTAACCTTAATCACTTAAAAGAAGTCCCATCCCCACATATATTCACACTGGGGATTAGTGCTTCAAAATATGAATGGGTGGGCAGTTCAGTCCATACCAATGTATTACTTATTACAAAGCACAGCTAAAATTTATTTCAATAGTGGATTTTTAAAATAGAGTCAATCATTAATGTATTTCAGAATAAGAATATGATTATGTCTTGGAAATAGCAAATGTCTTGGAAATACTCAGCTGGAGGTAGAAGATCTGAACCTGAGTGCTGGCTGAGCCATTCGCTGGTTGGGAAAAGTTGGCATTCTGTACCCAGCACAGTTAAAATTGATCCTCTGTCCTCTTGCACATGTATGTTTTTTCCACTTAATAATGGGAACGCTGTTCCTCAGCCGCTGAGGTAGAAAACCTCAGTTACCATTCATCCCTCTTCCTTCTGTGAGCCCTAAATTCACTCCGTTGCCATGTCCTGTTGGTTCCACATGTGACTGCTCTCCTCCATCTACCCCTCTTGATTTCCATTCCTATCTTTTCTTTATTGAAGACCAGTATTACCTCCGAGCACGTGTTGTGGACTGAACGTGTCCCCTCAAAATTCATACGTTGAAATCCTAACATACAGTGTGATGATAGTGGGAGGTGGGGCTGTTGGGAAGTGCTTAGGTCATGAGGGTGGAACTCTTGTAAATGGGATTAGTGTCCTTATAAAAGAGACCCCGGGAAACTCTCTTGCCTTTTCTGCAATGCAAGGACAGAGCAAGAAGACAGCCATCTATATAAATCAGGTATTGGGCCTTACCAGACACCAGATCTGCCAGTGCCTTGATCTTGGCTTTCCGCCTCTAGAACCATGAGAAATAAATATATGTTTTTTAAGTTACCAGTCTTTGATATTTTGTTATGACAGCCCAAACTCACTAATACACCTGTTGATAATGTCCTTCTGCACCAAATTTTTCCCACAGCTCTGATGATGTACTTCCCTATTGAAATTTATCCACCAGTTCCCCATTTACATATAAGATAAAGTCCAATTGTGACATTCCAGGCCTTCTGATAGCTGTGCCCAACTCGCATTTCTCGGCTGGCCTCTCACCGCTCCTCCTCTTAACACTCTTGCCCAGCACCTTGGACTTGTCACTGCTTGATCAGCTGCTCTATCCCCTCCTCAAAGCTTCCATGACTTACCATTGTTGTACTTTTTTTCAATCTAGTCATTCAACATTCAACAACTATCGTTAGTGCTATCTTCTGGTCACTGTCTTGGGAGGTAAGGGAATGCAAAGGGGATAAGACATGGTTGGAGCTTTCAGAGTTCACTGTCTAGTGAAATAGAGATAGGCACATAAACCAACAGTTACAATTTAATATGACACGTAAGCGCTCAAAGCTGTAATGCCTGTCACGCCCATTTCTGCATATGTGTATCTTACTCATTCAAGTCTAGCTCACGTGACACTTACTCTCTTATTCCCTTCTCTTATTTCCAGGGTGCTTTATCTGTGTTTTTCTTGTTTTTATCACTTTCTGTCATATTTTATTTATTTATATGTTTATTTATTTTTGAGAGAGCGAGAGAGAGCACGTGTGCGCACACACGCATGCAAGTGGGGCAGGGGCAGAGAGAGAGGGGGACAGAGGATCTGAAGTGGGCTCTGTGCTGACAGTGGAGAACCTGATCCAGGACTTGAACCCACGAACTGTGAGATCATGACCTGAACCAAAATCAGACACTTAACTGACTGAGCCACTCAGGTACTCCCTTTCCGTCATATTTTAAGTGTGTGTGTTTTCAGGTCCTGTTCTTCTCAGTCTTTAAGCTTCTGGCAAGCAATATCTATTTCATACTAAGCTTTGTGTCCCCCACAGTGCCTAATATTATAGACTTTTACCTAGTACACATGAATGTGCTGACAAAAATCCCTAAATTTGTGGAACCACAGATTTAGACAGTGGACCCTTTAAATAAAACCACTTCCTTTAAAAAAAAACACTTTGTGATTTTATCAGGTTTTTAACTTATGAAGTTAGTGAATTAAAAGCCTGATTAGAGGTTTAAGAGGATGTATTTCAAAATTAATTCTAGAGGTTTAATATTACATACGAAGAGTATACATGAAACACTAATTATTACTAATATGTTCCAAGCATTTAAAAATAGGTTTGCTTATGATACTCTGTGAAGTGCTTCTGGAGAATATATAAAAAAAGCAGAGACTCTGGAGGCAAAGTCATATTCATTAAATATAAAAAAACAGGAAATATAACTTTTAACAAATATTTCCAACATTAAAGAAATATAAGCCCCAGGAGTTTTTATGGTTTTACTTGCAAATGTTATTCATTTTTTATTTTAAATTAGAATTTCCTTTTATAAAATCCTTTGCAACAGGGGAAAAGGTTAATCTATACTCTAGGAAAGAAATATAAAATTATTGTTTATTACTAGTTTCACTGATATTGTAATAATTGTAAATATAAACACAGTGAATTGGCACTATTTTTTGCATAGAGTCTTAGCATTTATTCACACATTTCCAATTCCTTTAGATTACTGACCTGACTTCTCATAACAACTCAATCAAATTACCTATGTAATTGCCATAATTTCAATAAATTTGCCTTTAATCTCTTTAGCAACCCAAAGAAAAAAGGGCGTATACAGTTGACATTGAACAACATGGGTTTGAACTGTGTGGGTCCACTTATGCCACACTTTTTTCGATAAATACAATACAGTACTGTAAGCACATTCCTTTGCTTTATGATTTTTAACATTTTCTTTTCTATAGCTTACTTTATTGTAAGAATACTATATATAATACATATAGCATACAAAGTATGTGTTAATTGATTATAGGCCTCCAGTCAACAATAGGTTATTAGTAATTATGTTTTGGGGGAGATGAAAATTACATACAGATTTTCGGTGGCACGAGGGTCAGCGACCCTAACGCCTGCATTGTTCAATGGTCAACTGTAGTTCATTTTACAACGCACAAAGTTATTGTAAAACTAAGGCATACTAAATTAATAAACTCAGAAATTATAGAAAAATATTTAAACATATGGAAAACATCACCCATAATCCTACTGTATAACAGATTTAAAATATTGGCACATTTCCTTCCGGTCTTTTAAAAGACTTAACAGAGGGGTGCCTGGGTGGCTCAGTCAGTTAAACATCCAATTTCGGCTCAGGTTATGGTTTCATGGTTGATGGGTTTGAGCCCCGTGTTGGGCTCTGTGCTGACAGTTCAGAGCCTGGAGCTTGCTTCAGATTCTGTGTCTCCCTCTCTCTCTGCCCCTTCCCTGCTCTCTCTTTCTCTCTCTCTCTCTCTTAAAAAGAAATAAACATTAAAAAAAATTTTTTAAATCAATAATTTAATAGTGACTTTTTTCTTCCTTCCTCTAGTTTTTTTTATTCCTTCAGTATTTATTGGCAGTTTATTGTATAGAATAGTAAGAGACATAGATGTCTAGAACATGATATAAAGAAACCATACAATGTGTTTCATTGGATTTTCCTCTCTCCCCTCCTCATACTTGTTGATGTTCTTAAGGGTTCTGTGTTCAACAAATATCTGTTAAGAGTAATGTAGGTGATAGACTCTATGCTGATCTCTAGATCTAGAATGATAAAACAATGTCCCTGAATTCAAGAATCTTGAAGAACTATCAAAAATCAAATGCTATGACAGGTGCTTAGTCAGAATACGGTAGAGTATAGATATAGAGGAGGTAGTGGTCAGATATTTTGATTCCAGATCATCTTCTGGTCTCAAATGATCTGAGCGATCTCATTTCTTTTCCTAACTTCAAAGCTGTTCTGTCAACATTTACTTCTCACTTGAGCCAACATTAATGTCCCCAAGTGGCGAACAAATTACAGACAATAATCTTGGTTAAAATATGCTGAGCCTAGAATTTTAGACTAGTTTTTTCCTTTTATCTTTCTCACATGACACGGTTTTACTGCAGTGCTATTTTTCTCTCCCTAATATTTATGAGACAAAGTCAATGAATAGAGGGCGATTAGAGTTATTGGGTAACAACTGTGTTCACATAAAACGTATGCAAGAAAAAAATTGGAGAGTTATGTCTGAAGGCATTATGATTACAGAATATAACTCCTAGCTCCCCCATGCTTAAGGCCATAGGATTTCAATGAACTCAAGCCCCAAACTCAGATGGTGGAAAAATGTAGATACTTCTTATTGATGAAATGTACTTCTTAGGAGTTATACACAACTCTTCCCTTGACAGAATGTTTGTCACACGGTACATCATTCTTTTTCTTTCTGCCATTTTTATGAGAAGCAGGATCACAATTTTCAGGGCACGTACAACGTCTTGTTCACCACGTGCTCCTTGTACATCCTTTACCCAATACTCAGTGTTTGTTGACTGGAGTCCAATCCACCTACATTATATCTGAATTCATTTAATGTGATCCAAGCCGAATTTTGGCAATGTAAGTGTAAGCATGTAACTGAAACCATTTCATTGTGAATCATTGCAATATGACTTTTTCAATCACTTGAAGACAGAGGCTGTGTGCCCTCCTCATCTCTGCATTCCTACTGACTAAAATATAAAATGTTGCCTAGCATCGTGGGCACTTAATGCTCGTGAACTGAATTAAACAGAACTGCCTTTCCTTTGCTAGCTTGTAAAAAAAAAATCATCATTATCTATGTAGGCTTTTACTTCATGTAAACCATCTCTAACTCTCCACTGTTGAAGCTCCCATTGTTAGAAGAAGGCAAACCAAGTCACTATGAAATCATATCCTCAGTTTCCCATTTAAACTATCGTGTGACTTCTTCATATGCCTTTTTCTTACCATCAGCATAAGTCTTGTTTGCTATCATTCTTTATATTGGAGTTTGACATCATTTATTTGAAAGGGGAATGAAATATTTACCTTGATAAGATTATTTCTGGACATGGAGGAGTCCCTCACAGAAGAGGGAGCTAACCCCCCAAATGCAAACATAAACATCTCTCAGACTGAACTTAGCCGAAAGCCTCATTGATGAGCTTTAAGGGAATTTTAAAACTTGGCATAGTGAAATCACACCCCTGAGTTTTACAGGAATGATTGCTACACTATAATATGTATTGTACTTAGATACTTAGATTAAAGATCTATTTTTATTTTTATTTTGTTATCAATTATGCATCCAGAAGAGAAATTCTATTACTAATGGAAGCATTGAAATAGATACCTAGAGGAGTGAATGGATCACTTTATTTCTTGTCAGTTTCTATATTAGGCTTCCCAAAGCCCATTTGAGTATTTATCTACTATTGTTATTGTTGTGGAGTAGTGTACCTGGGGGAAATCTGTAAGGGGAATGAATAGGCTTGAATTTTATATCAGATTCTGCCCTTTTTTGCTGTATATTTTTAGACAAGTAGCTTTATACCTGTAACTAGTCAGTTCCACAATAGGGAAAGACCTCACTTTGATTTTTATATCATTAAGTTTTAAAGCAAAAACTATCAGGTTCTTTTAAATATGGCTAAAATTTAATCTTTGTGTAGACTACTGGCTGGACATATCACCTTCTTTTGTAGACAAGAAAATTGACGTACCGGTTTGCTCAGTTTATTTTGATAGGGATTGCATTAAATGTATAGATCGCTTTGAGTAGGTATCGACATTTTAACAATATTTGTTCTTCCAATCCATGAGCATGGAATGTTTTTCCATTTCTTTGTGTCTTTTCCCATTTCTTTCATAAGCTTTTTGGTCAAAGTTTTAAAGCTATATAATGACAGACCTGGCACTAACAATCGGCTGTGGAACATTTGTAGTCAAGGTGCTTTTCTGTCACTTTGTAATTGAGCAACTTGAGATGTGTGAACAGAGGTAATATCTAACTTGTGGTGGGAGTCAAGAGCTAATTTCTAAAGTAACATTTCAACTCTTGCAAAAGCAAATCAATGGAGGGAAGAGAATTTGCCGGTTCTCAAAGTGCGGTCTCTGGACCAACAGCATCACCATCACCTGGCAACTGGTAAGAAATGACAATTATCTTGCCCCAGCCCAGATGCACTGAATCAGAAACTCTGTGGAGAGTATCCCAGCAAACTGAGATTTAGTAAACCCTCCAAGTAATTCTCATGCATGCCCCTGTTTGAGAAGCACTGTTAGATTTAGGAAGGCATCTTAGACCCTGGGAAGGTGGGAAAGTCCTTTATAATTTCTTATTCCCAAGCCTGTGGCAACCAGGGTAGAAGTTGGGAATGGTGGAAATTACCTCCCGCCAGCTCAGACCTAGGCCAAAAGCAAGCTGGGACCTCAGGGCGCCAACAGCCATGTAGGTGCTCTGGGATCAGCACAGATCAGCCAGTCTTTGTGAGAAATCTGGGGCCAGTGGAGCTGTTCTGGTTGTACACCTGGCCCTCCCAGCTTGGCTATGGAAGCAATACTACAGTCACAGAGTGTCAGGTTTGGGTTGGGAGCTATTTAGAATCATATCTTTCTCATCTGCGTATCCCAAGGCCTAGAAAAAGGTCTGCTTTGACTAAGGTTTCCAGTAAATGTGGTGGTAAATGCATTCAGCTCATTCTAGTCTGAGCTCAGCAATGTGACCTTAAGAAATTTTGCCATACATGTTTGAGCTGTGATTACCCAAATTGTAAAGTGGGTACAATGATGATATGTGTTCTCAGAGTACTTTCGAGTTTTAAATTAGAAAATGTTGGGGTACCTGGGTGATTTGGTTGAGTATCTGACTCCTAATTTTGGCTCAAGTCATGATCCCAGGGTTGTGGGATCAAACCTCACATCAGGCTCCACACTGAGTTCGGAGACTGCCTGGGATTCTCTCTCTCCTCCTCAGGCCCTCTGCCGCACTCGCACGTTCCTTCTTTTCTAAAACAAAAAACATAGAAATAAAAAAAAGACAATGTCTTTGAGGCCACTTTCTGAGTTATAAAGAACTTTACAAATGTAAGATCTGAATGAGGAGATACCATGAGTTATAGCTCAAATAGGGCCATATGGTAACATTTTTGTGGTTTTTGAAGCAGTGCCATTTGTTCATTAACATTCTTCTGTTTAATAAAGTAGTATTCTTAATTATGGCAATATTTAGAAATGTATCCATGGGACTCAATAAAGCTATTTTCATTTTGATTTAAAAGAAAAATGCAGCTTAATATTTTTTATATCTTAAATTGACATCATGCAGAAAGGCTCGTTCAGCATATTTTTGGAACATTTGAATTGAGAATGAAGGACTCTTTTTTTAAGATTAATGTATTTACATATTTGTTTATTTTTATTCAAAAGACAGTGAGAGAGCAAGCGAGTGTAAGCAGGGGAGAGGGGCAGAAGGAGAGAGAGAGAGAAAGAGAGAATCTTAAGTAGGCTCCACACTCAGTGTAGAGCCTGATGTGGGGCCTGAGCCCATGACCCTGGGAACACCACCTGAGCTTAAGTCAAGAGTCAGACGCCCAACCAAAAGAGCCACCCAGGCACCAGAGAATGAAGGATTCTTTCAGCTGCTGTGTGGGAGTATTTAAGACAGAGTGGTTGACATTTTGCTCATTGCTACCATAGATAGCTGACAGGTAAAAGGGGCAAATCTTCAGGAGTACTTGAATCCAGAGGAAAGGAGTGGCCAGGGAAAGATATCCAAGGAAGCCAGACATCAAGAAAACACCTGAAGGGAGGATTCTATGTTGGTATTCATAACAGAGATGGGCAACCCTTGAGTGTGCTATGAATATAATCTGAGTACATTGCCAAAAAATAGAGTAATCTGAATGACAGCCTTCTTCCTCCTCTTACTTACTAGAAACTAAGAAGATATCTCAAGCAGGAAAAAAGGAGAGAAAAACCAGTAAAGAAGCCAGAAAGTTCAAGAGTCTGAAGGGCAGGTTAAAATCAGTAACTAGGCGACAAATATGAGAAAGAAAAAGGTTGATTGGTAATTAAACTTCTTAAAGAAACAGTTTTATTGTTAAATATGTTTGGGAAATACTGGCTTAAACAAATCTACAGGACTGCTTCTCATGGGATTACTCACAGTCTTTATAAACATGATGCATTTCATGGCTCTTTCAGATAGAGCTGTAGAATGTAGGGCTTTTTAGACTTACTTGACCATGAACCTTCCCTTTTTACTGGAGCACTTTGGCAGGCTAGTGTCACATAGAACACTGTGTACATGCTACACAACACCAGTGAACAGGGCACGAGACCAGAGCTTTTGTCTGGTGAGGGTGGTTCTAAGGTTTCTGAGGTTGACTTCCAAGTTCTTTTTCAGCTCTAAAATTCTACAGATACAAATAAGCTCCCCTCATCTCTCAGTCCAGAAAACTTGCAAATGATCAGTGGAATACTTGGAAATACATGCTTACAAAAATGTAGAAATCCATGGCATACTTTTTCCCATTTTTTTCTCAAGGCATTAAAATAACTCTAAAGAAGAGAATGTTAAAACTGTAGCATTTGCTTGCAATGGACTTTCATATTAAAAGGAGGATATACATATAAATACAGGCCATGAATGCAAATCACCTGTAGGAAAAAAGACCACAATCCTTACGATGTCTAAGGAACCTCAGGGTTTCCTTCCAACCTTCTTTCCAGCTTTACCTTCTCCCATTTCCATGTACACAGAGCAGACCTCACCAACATGCCTTTGTCTTTCAACCAAATGACTCTGCTTGGAGCACACTTCTCTGCCTTCTCATTGCCACTGCACTCAAAGTACTTTTCAAAATCCAGCTCTCAGGTCATTTCTCTGGAAAACCTGCACCCAACCTTCCCAATGTTGGAATCGGCTCACTTCTTCCCTATTCCACTGTGGTACCACAGACATATCTCCATTAAAGCACTTACCTTTCATTGTGAGCATTTATTAATGCACCTCTCTTTCAACCCCATATTAGAGGGTTGCACATCACTGTATCTTTGGTATATGGGAAATAGTAGATATGGATGAATAAATAAAATAGGGTTACCCCTTATGGAAATTTTGAGAGAGGATTTTTAAAATCCTAGATGCTTAGCCTCATAAGAATAAAACTTACAGATTCTGGATTGAATCTTAAGCATGTGCAAAGAAACAAATAAAAAATATTTATATTTAATATTATACTATACTCATTAATATATATATTTGTGTGTATATACATATACATTTATATATACACATATATATGCATATATATGTGTATGTGTGTGTATATATTATATATATATATATATATATATATATATATATATATAAACACTGAGGTGACTAGTTGACTTAGTTTCTTCACCTATAAAATGGGATGATTATGAGTTTATACCCTTTTCATGGAAATATTAAGATTAATGAGTTGAAGTCTATAAAATGCATTGATATTCTCAACTAAAAGCACTTGGATAATTATAATGCATATTATTATTAACAATAGTTATTGTTATTATTATTATAAATTATGACACACCCGTAATAGTAGGCAAGAGTGATTTATGGAGCTATAATAATCCTTACAAGGTATCCTGAGGAGTCATAAAAGCCACAAGAGTAAAGCTTCAGTGGTTGTGATCATATGCACCTAAGATAGAATTATTACCTCATAATTCAAAATCCCTATGCCTTTTATTCTCTCTAGTTATAAACCACCCAGGGGATCAAGTTGGCTCTTCAAGCCCTAGCCCATCCAATTTAATTGGCAGACTCTAAGTCTGTGTGACTGACTGTATTATTGCTTCCTATAATCATAGACTCTTGGAATATTCAAGTTGAGAAGGACCTCTAGAGATTCTCGAATCCCATGGTTTTCAAGTCTGGCTGCACAGTAGAATCACCAGGGCAGCTTTAAAAATTACCAATGCCTAAGGTGCCATTAGCCAGCCTAAAAAAGGGACTCAATAGTTGGGACACAGCCATGAGCATTTTTTAAAGGCTACCCTGAACTCTAATGTGAGAATCCCTGATTAAGTCCAGCCCCCTGTGTAACGGATGACACACAGATCTAGCGAGATGATGAGAGTGGACCAGATTCAGATGGCTTGTTGTCAGAACCAGGTTTGGAGCTAATTCTCATGATACCCATGGCTTTCTCATTATACTAGAGATGGCAACGAGTGTTCAGCTCATGTGCCAACTCTGATTGATTAGTAGCAGCTTCCTAGAATGCTGTGAGGGGGAGCTTCCTGCAGCTGCATTTGGCTTGGCAGGGAGAATGTGCTGAGTGGTAGAAATGACTGTCGTGGAGGTAGGACCCAGTGACGGTGTCAAGGGCTTGTCATCCCTGTGCACTGTGCTGCGAATTTTCAACATCTCCATCCACTATTGTAATCCCTTTCATTCTTTGAGCTTTTCCATTTAACGAAGTAGAAGACACAAGTACCTGTCTTTAGCGTATTGTGCTTAAATATCCAACTAAATAGTGACAGGAGAGGCCATCTAAAAGGGAGAAGCAGATATCCCAACTTTATTTTGGACTGGTATAATCATCCTGAGTACCCATGACGAATCTTCGGTCAGCATGCATATATATATATATATATATATATATATATATATATATACACATTTCTTTCAGTTTGTGGGCTTTGACTCATTGTTACGGTGGACTGAAATATTTCTAGTATTGATAGAAATAAATCTTGTCATAAAAACTTTGACTTAATCCCAGGATGTTGGAAGCTTTTTAATGACCTCCTAAACCATTCTCCATCTCCCCATGACGAAGAATATTAAAAAAACCTTCCAGTCTCTTGTGGATTGATACTTCAGTAAAACGTGATACAAATGAAGAAAAATGAAATAAAAAAACCTAAAGATACCCAAATTTAAAACGGCAAGTCTTACTTTTTAAAACCTTTATAAACAACAGACAATTGTTTTTCAATTGCTATGCGAGTTTCCAAATGCTTTCTCTCAGTTTTAGTTCTTATCCTATCACAGACAGGTTAGAAACAGTTCCTAGACCAGCGATGGTCTATAGATCACACTCTGAGTGGCACTTGTCTAGAGCATGCTTTGTTTCTGCCACAGCCACGGACAGAGTGATTGTCTGACCATCCTGGTGCCCTAAGTGCTGGGGGGATTCCTGGCATCTAGAACACATAATTCATATGTGTCAATTACTGAGGTTCTATGACACGTACAGTCTATCCAAAAATCATAGACTTTTAAGAACAAATTTAAATATACAGTTGAAAATAAAGTTCAGTGTATGCATAGTCATGTTCTTAAGATGGTTGACAATCATTATTTTACTCTTGTGCAGAGGAATACATACAACATTTGGCATTTTGACTAGAGAAGACAACTCGTTTAAGAGTCAACCAACTGGAGTGTTGAACAACTGTGATCTATAGCCTGAAATTCTTTCAGGTGACTTTGAGAGGGTTGCTTGTCCTCTGGAAAGTGAGCTGGTCTATCCCAGGGGATAGCAAACTTTTCTATAAACTTCTATATAGTCTATGTGTCTCTTTATAGAAATGTGTGGTGCTTTTGGCTCACAAATCACAGAAAACCCCAGCTTGTCTTCTGCTGAAACTGGAAATCTGCCTCTTTTGATTCAACAGTGTTGCTATTAATTATCTATTGCTTTGTAACAAATTATCTCAAAACTTAGCAGTTAAAGAACAATTCATTATCTCACAGGTCTATGGGCCAGAAATCCAGGTGCTATTAGCTGGGTGCCTCCGGTTCTAGTCTCTCGTGAGGTTCAGTCCAGCTGATAGCTGGAGCTGCTGTCCCATTTGAAGGTTTGACTGGTTGGGTGGGTCTACTTCTAAGCTCGCTCACATGGTTTTAGGCAGGCTTTGGTCTCCCACCAAGTGGACGTTCCATGAGGCTGTCTCATGACATGGCAGCTCCCCTACTGAGTGATCTGAGACAGTGACAGAAATTGAGCAAGACAGAAGCCACAGTCTTTATCACCTAATCTCAGGAGGAAGGTTCCATCACTTGTAGATGCTAGTCAATCAATCCAGCCCATACTCAAAAGGAAGGGATTATACAAGGGCTTGAGTACCAGAAGGCAGTGATCACTAGAGGTCATCTTAGAGTCTGTTTACCCTAGTAGCCAAGTCATTTTTCATTAGCTCCTACAGGACACACATCTCTCAGTTATGATTTTAAATTATCCTTTGGTTTCTTCCATAGGCCTATTGTGCAGCTACTGAAATTAACACCATGATGTAATGTAAAGATAAATTTGAAAAGCCCATTAGAAGTTTTATTTTGGGATAGCCCATTATTTTCCAAAACAAAGGATTTCCAAATAAAAATAAAATCTGAGGAATTATTTCTTTATTCGGTAGGCTTAAGAGACGTTCCTGGAAGGGGTAACAAAACTGACAAATCAGACTTTGAAATTGTTTTAAAACCACCATTTAGCAGTCGATCTTGGGATGGTTTTATATGTTTTCCTTATATGATCTAATTTAACCCTCACATCAAACATCTGAGCCAGCTCAATTTGACCCCAATTTTATAGATGGGTAAATTGAGGCAGGCGCAGGCTAAGTAACTTAGCCTAAATTATACAACTAATAGGTGATTGGTCCAGGATTCAGATGTGGTGTTCTGAGCCCAGAGTCCTTACTGTCTTTGAGACATGAACATAATCACATAATCTTAGTATAAATTGAAGATTGGGAATAGTCTTTATAATAGGTCAAAGTACTCACCAGTTAGAAAGTCACAGTAGGGCCTTTATGAACCTATTTGAAGGTGGACATTGATCCCACTGACATATGAAAAAAATACGAAATACTCACAACTTCATTATTATTTATTTGCTACTAAATACGGAGGAAAAAAAGTCAATGCAAATTTCTGTCTCCCTTTTCAAAGGTGCTTTCCCTGGAAGGTGTCCTCTTTGTCCATGATTCTGAATCTATAACCCTCCTATGGATCTGACTCATTGATGGCTATAGTCCCAAGAGAATTCTGTCTGTATAAAGCAAGGAGGATTCCAGTAGCTAATGTGCTCTGAGAATGCAATCTTATTTCTAGTGTTGATAAACCGTTTATAGAACTATGTTATATGTGCTCTTAATCAACATTACCAGATGGTAATACTAGTGTTGAACTGCAGAAAGGAGTTATTCTAAGGTGAGCACAGATTTTAAACTATTAAAAAAGATTCTGAAGATATACTCTTAATTTTTATTATAATTTCTAAGGATTATTCTTTCTTTCTTTCTTTCTTTCTTTCTTTCTTTCTTTCTTCTATAAAATTCATTCTTTGCATCAATGAATTTTCACTTAAGAAAATAATCTGTGCCAGGGGTGTCTGGGTGACTCAGTTGGTTGAGCGTCCAACTTCAGCTCAGGTCATGATCTCAAGGCTCAGCTCATGAGTTTGAGCCCTGCGTCAGTCTCTGTGCTGACAGCTCAGAGCCTGGAGCCTGCTTCAGATTCTGTGTCTCCCTCTCTCTCTGCCCCTCCCCCACTCACGTTCCCTCTCTCTCTCAAAAAATAAATAAACATTAAAAAAAATTTTAAAAATTAAATTAAAAAAATAGAAGAAAATAATCTGTGTGAACTTCTGTTTGCCTAAAAAACAAGGCTCTTTTAGTTATCACGCTATAATAGGCCTAACAATGGTTATTATTTATTTTTTACTCAGTTAAGTAAAATAATCGTAGATTATGGTTTTAAAAAATATAAGCCCGTTCTTAACTATAGAGAACATAATGATGTTTACCAGAGGAGAGGTAAGGGAGGGATGGGTAAAATAGGTGAGGAGGATTAAGAGTACACTAATCATGATAGGCACTGTATAATGTAAGGAAATGTTGAATCACTATATTGTAAACCTGAAGCTAATATAACCCTGTATGTTAACTATACTGAAATTAAATTTTAAAAACTTTAAAAAACTATAAAACAAAACAAAAAAAAATGCTTAAGCCAAATAGCATATGACCTAGCAAGATAAAAACACAGAGGAGCCCTGTTGCTCATCAGTGGTCCTGCCTGTCGTGGGAGAAGCAGGGCTGCTCACCCATCAGCCTCCCCGGCCCCACTGCGCATCTGGGGGGGATCACAGCAGCAGCTTTGTATGTAAATGATATGGAGACATCACATAGGGACATTGGGCATAAGGTTGGTATTTCGTTAATGGTTTTTTGGTTTTTTTACGTTTATTTATTTATTTAAATTGATATCCAAGTTAGTTAACATAATCATTAACGGTTTTTAAGTGAATGACAATTAATAAAGAACAAGGCAAAAGTAATGATGGTGAGTGACTACAGGAACAGTATATTTTAATCCATGACTTTAAGGATGAATCCCAAGCTACATGCCAATATTTTCTTTTGGGCTTTTTGGCTCTATGATACAAGAAAAGATGACTGTTAAAAGATTCTCAGGGGCGCCTGGGTGGCTCAGTCGGCTGAGTGACTCTTGATTTCAGCTCAGGTCATGATCCCAGGGTCGTGGGATTAAACCCCGCATTGGGCTCTGTGCTGAGTGTGGAATCTGTTTAAGATTCTCTCTCTTTCTCCTTCAGTCCCTCTCCTCTGCTCATGCATGCTCTCTCTCTGTCTAAAAGAAAATTAAAAAAAAATAAATAAAAAGATTCAGAAGGTATAGATTTGAATCCCATGTTTAGGAAAATTTACTTAAATTTTAAAAATCCCAACTGTCTTATCTGTAGCCTGAGGGTAATATCTATAATCTAGGTTAATGAGAGAATTAAAGGAGAAAGTGGATGGTACATAGTAGTCACTTAAGTTGTTTTTTTCTGCTGAATTTCATTCTAGCAAAGAGCTTTAGTTTTTTCCCCATAAATCATGGAGAGCCTCTGCTATCTCGTCTTAACTTGGTACCTTCTTTGGTACACCTCGTATACTTTCTTCTGCTTTCGACATTACTCAAGGATTCAGCCAAAGAATGACCTAAACTTTCTGAACAACCCGGAATGAGTAAAGTAAGATCACACTGAGGGCCTTCAGTCACAGCACTTAAGAGATGGGGCCTCCACCCACCAGTGAGGGGGGTTAACTCCACGGGTTGATGCTCAGATATGGAGGAAATACAGATGCCACAAGGGGAAGAAGGAAACAAGAGGCTCAAGATGACAAACACAGCATTCAGTTTTGCTGGAATCTTCCCTGCCTGATGGAGTCAGGTTGATGTTCATCCATTCTGATTCCGTCTTTTGGTCCTATCTGCCCGGAATGATACCCATAGAAAGGACATTAACCCACAGTCCAAATTCTCCAAGTCACAGTTAAAGCAGCTACGGCCCATGAAAATGTGCAGAATCATAAACAGTCAAGACAAGAACCCAGGCCTCCCACCTCCCCAAAATGGCCTCTTCCTCAAATTAGTGTCTGATTTCCTGTACTAATTGAATTAGCTGTGTGATAAATTCAGCAATTTGCTTTTAATGCCATATAATCACAGTTTCACAAGTATCTGTTTTCCAGATGCCTAAAGAAGCATGCAGACCTATGGAGGTGCCTGTAAGAAAATGCAAATGAAATAGTCCAGTGTGGGCAGGGCGATTATGGGCACTCCCTAACTGCTAAATGAAAACACTATCCACCCAGGCCCTCTCTATGCATTCACTTCTTGCCACAGACCTTTCATTTCTTTCCTAATGGCTTTTGCACAGTAAGAAGTACACTCATCAATAATGCACATTTTTCAGGCATAGTAAAAATGTTTGTGAAAGGCTATTAACGCAAAACCAAAATGCCCACATTGCAAACACTAATCCCCCATTTATTTTAACATTTTTTTCCTTGAAAGTACTTAAACCTGAGTCTGCATTAAAAAAAAAAAAAATCCAATAGAAAAAAAGGTCAATTGAAGGACTAGCAAAAGTGCACCCATTTGAAAGCCTTAGCCGTTCAGGAATTTGGCCAATAGATAATGTTGGTTTCTTTGATTTTAAAAATCACATAGGTAATTTCTTTTAGAGTTGATATGAGGGATGATAAAAATACTCATGAGCTGAGATCCAACGTAAAAAGTTCTCAAAGAAGAGTACATTTTTACTGTGGAGTTATAAAGCCCAAGAAAAGTAGGGTGTATAATGGGAAAAGTGACAAACCCTTGACACTATAGTGGGGATGGTACCATTATAACGAGAGAAACTATTGCTTGGAACCAGAACAGCTATATTCTTCTCTCAGCTTCTACAGTCCCCACACCCCTGGAGTACCATTCGAGACAGTGATGAACTGTGGTCTCAATTCCCTTATTAGCTGTAAGACCTAAAAATTATATGTGCAATTAAAAGGCAAAATGCTGATATTACTCATAGGAAGCCCTTTGTACATTAGCAAGGTACAAAAGTCTGCTGACACTTTGCAACAGAGATAGTCAGCAGGGCAGAAGATTAATAGAGCCTCATAAATTTGCAGGGTGAATACAGTAGATGGGGCAGAATAAGCATGTTGTGTTAGAGATAAATAAAGGGCATGGTCAGCTTGACAAAACATTTAACAAGGAACACAACCAGTCCTTCTATGCAATTTGCTTGGCTAGCATTAGTCGGTTTTATATAACCACACATAATTACCCCACAGCAGTTGCTGTACATGTCACAGAGGCCTCCAGCATGACCACGAGAAGGAGTACAGGAAAGACACCAATTCTGATGGGCTGCACATTATGTCACGCTGCCCCGTCCCGTTATTTTCCTCATTCAAAGGCCTTGACGGCAGCTGTGGCATCACACGCCCCATGCCACTGTTCTCCTGGGATTAATGGGCTGCAATCTCATTTCTCTGTGCTTGAAGCACTTGAATGAAAACAAGGGAGAGTACCAAAATTCCCAAGCTACACGGTCCAGGAAATACCCTGTAAAGCGACTCGTCATGATTATTTCTGGGATCTCTGTGATAGGGACTGGTTTCATTTTTAAAAACAGACGTGTCTAATGAGTTTGTTAAATTGAGCTCTAGCCACTCTTGCCTTGTGATTGCCAGCTTACGGAATGCAATTTGTTTTTGTATGATATGTTCATTAGATATAGGGGAACCTCAAAGGAGTTCAAATTTACTTTCCCTTTGAAATGATTCCCAAGGGAAGGAGCTTATTTTTAATGACAATATTTAAAACATGATATGAAAATTCCTCTTGGGGGTAACCTGCCTTGCAAGGAATTTGCTATTTGCTGGTTCTAGTAGAGCCTGTCCCCTCCTAACCCGCAGATTGTGTACTCATTGAACAAAGGCCTACACCCTGACTATGTGCTATGCTGGTAAAACATGCAGCAAGATACAGTGCTTTGTGGGACAGGAGGTAGCCACAAAGGGAAATTTAGCTTCTAAGTAGCTAGTTGGGTCTGAGAACAATGATCATGTGGAGCTACAACTGTCAAAATCAGTCTAAGACTTTCCCATGTGAAAAGATGGCACCGACGACCAGGAGATCTGTGCCGAGGCCATGAGAATAGTCTGTCTTAAGCAGAATACTAGTCAAGTTTTAAGGAAATAGTTTTAGGGCACTTGCTTTCCTACACAACTTATTCATTTGTGTTCCAGGACTTATTTTGGAAGACGAATCTGGGTGAAGATTGGCCACCATGGTGGTGCTTTCCAGAAGTCTCTAGCATAAGGACTATCCAAGGAACTTATTAACTATGCAGTTTTTTATCCCTTCCACCTAGAGATTCTGTCTCAGCACGATTGGGGTGGGTCAAGAAATCTGTATTTTTAGTAACACCCCAGGTAATAATGATGTTGGCAGTCAATGGGCATCCTTTTTGAAATCCTGCAATAGGTTGTTAGGAGAGGTAGCAGACATTGAAGAAATTCTCAGGTGCTCTAAATCCTTTGTTTCCTCTGATGGAACTGGCAGACCTATATAGATGGTGGTCCTCCCTAGGGGTCAGTTTGCATGCCATTTGCATTCAGTAAGACCCAACTTGCTATAAGATTTGTATATGAGAATTAACAGGTTATTTTTCCTCTCTCTGAGGGATATTATGGGACTCCAAGAAAAAACCTTCCATGCATGCCTCAGGGCTGTGATTTGTATGAGTTAGTCCTCTGTCTAAATTTGGGAGTTGTATTGAAGTCCAAGCATTAGAGAGTTTAGTCATAGGAATAAAAATGAGGAAGCTAAAAGGCCAAGGAAGAAATGGACTATATTTGAAAAAGTATTTACCTTTTAAAGCACATTGATAAGATAATATTGTTTATGATATGGTTCCTCAACAAAAAGGTTTTTTTTTAAAGGGAATCTAGATATGGAAATCCAATGGAACTTTTTTTTTTTTAAGTTTCACGTGCATCTTTTATAGTCCAGCAGACAAACTTTCCAGAACCCTCTTTTGCAGTGACAGGGAATTATAGCCACACAAGACTCCCTGCTTACAGATTCCTCCTCATGCATACTACATGCATAAGCATCCCAACCAGCTACCTGATGAGTTCCTTTTCATAACATGATTTTCTTGACCATGGTGGTCTAATAATGTAGCAAACACTTGTTTTGCTTCTACCTCGTATTCTGTTTCTCTTTTTTTCTCTGAGGCATATTGGCATTGGGGGTAATCTGCTTAAATTGCTGGTCTTTGGATTTCGACTTCTGGATGAGCAGATCTGGATTTAGGAACTGTTGCAACCTAAATGTCAATGAGAACCCTTTAAGAGATCTTGGGTTGAAAATTTTACCTTGGTGCCCTACTTAACAAGAACGATACTCTCATCTCAAACTTCCATATTCTGTTATTAGTAAACGAGACTGCATTATTTGAAAGCCTTTTTTTTCTCCTTTCAATTTATGAACTAAATAATGCACCCTCACTGAGGGAGTAGGCTTGCCACAGACTTATTGCGAGTAATGTTAAGGAACCACAGCCATTCACATGTTTAAATAAGGTCGCTAATCAGACTGAACGTTGTTCATCGTGTTCTGTATCCTCTTGGCAAAAGCCTCATCTAAAAATAACATGACATTCCATTTATAGGAGCCTGGGCACTTGCTACTTCAAGATGAATGGCATTTCAAAATTCAAGTCCCTTGTTAACCCTCGTAATCTGCTCCAAATATAACCGTTTTGACCAAGTATTTGGAAGGAATAAAAATAAATCTCTCTTGACATTCAACCCCATGGAGATTAGAAACGCTCCTCTCTCTCTCTCTCCCTGTTGCTTGTGTAAATGCACATACACGCACATATTGAAAACAGACTAAAACAACTTTTAAACAATAAATAGGTTAAAGGTGGTGGTAAAAAGTCAATACAATTTAAGAAATTTAAATAAGTTGAAATAAGAGAAAACTATGTATCCTGGACCATATGACATGAAGCCTGAGAAATTCAGGCTTTAAAGAATAAAATGATTATTATATCAAAGTTTTATTCTGTCACTGAGATCTGACAAAGGTGAGCTTCATTGTTAACTATTAGAAATACAAAACATGAAAATAATGGTTCATGTTTGGAATTGACCTTACGTAAGATTAGTTCTCTCTCCATCCGCTATGAAGACACCTTCTAAAACATTCTCCCAAGGTAGCTTATTCACCTGCTGTTTGGGCCTATTCAGTGATAGGGAGTTCACAAAACAGCCTCACTTGTTAACTAGTTCTGCCACAAGCTCTTTTTTAGACTGGAGGGGTTTTGCACCAAATCATTAGACTTGGAAAGATTATAAAAGCTGCTTCTTTTGACTGAAAGCAAAGGCTCATGTGCTCATACAGAAGAATGATTCTTCCACAGGGATGGACTTGGAAACCATCCTTTTGACCACATTTGGATACTGAACAGTCTTCAACTCTTCAGCTCCCTCATCCGGGCCCCTTGCACTTTATCAGTAGCAGGTATCTAACTTGATATTATAATTATTTATGCAATGTGTGTTTCCTTCAATAAGATTCATTAATGATAAGGATGGCAACTTGTTCACTACAGAATCTAACATGCTCAGACATTCATTTAACAAAAAAATTATTGAACACATCACTAGGCTCTGAGGTCATAAATAGGAGTAGATCCTGCCCTCAAAGAATTTATCTTCTAATGAAGGAAATAATCAAGCAAATTGATTATTATAGAACAATATAGTAAGGACTATGATGATGTGATCTACAGGTCTGAGTGGGGATGTGGATAAATACTCATATAAATGTAAATGTAAATCTAAATTAAATTCCACAGTGGGTTTTTTGAAGATGGACAAGACGAGATCACGTTTGATCACAGAATCCCTCTAATTTGGTCTACTTATTAAAGTCTTGCAGGCAATATTCCTCAGCATGCAGTCAGGAGATGAAGGGCTAGAAGAGTAGGCAGAGTCCTGGAAATTAGGTATTTTTTACGCTTCAAATTTAACCCGAATCTGTCAGGTATTATTAAATGATTTTTTTTTGCAGGGAAATAATGAGATAACTTTTGTACTTTCAGAAATAACATTCTGAGAGATGCACGGAGAGTTCATATCGTCTAGGAGAGAAGTGAGCAGCCTTGAATTAAGGTGCCAACGATGGGAATGGCTGCAAAGGAAAAGGTAGGGGAGGTATTTAGGGGGAAGCCTTAGGCTTCAGTAACTGAGTGAAAGTGTCAGGGTGACTGGTAAGAGGGAGGCACTGCCAGTGTTTTCATTGGAGGGGCTAGGAGGATACAGATGGTGTAAGCTGAAAGAGGGGCATGTCTGTAGGAGGTGAACCAGCAAATTCAGGTTCGGGTCTGCCGAGTCTAAGGTACCTGTGTGATGGCTAGGTAGAGAAGCCAGGAGAGCAGTTGAATAACTGTGCTCCACAGAGCGGTTTAAACTGTGGGAATGGATTCAGAAATCCAAAGTGGCAGTTGAAGCCATGGATTTGGATGAAGTCACTGAAAGCAAAGTGTTCAGAGGAAAGCAACAAAAAAAGGAAAGAATAGGGCTGAGAACAAAGATCTAAGGAAGTAAGGTTAAAGCAGCAAGTGGAGAAAGAATTGCTTAAAGTTGAGCACTAGCGAGGTGGGAGTGACATTGGGAAATAATGGTGTCATAGAAGTTTTAATGGGTGTGCAAGCATAGGAATTCCTGCCTGTCTGGTAGCTCCTTTCACAGTGATCTTCTTTCACAGCTCCCTGCTGGGGAAGCAGCCCTAGGCGGTTCATCATCCAGGTACATAGATGAGTATGTTCTGGGCTACATGATTTTTCACCCAAGACCAGCCAATTTCTAGGTCAGCCTAAGTTCTGAAAGGAAGTCCTTTGTAAAAACCTTACCCAAATGGGTCAGTAGTGACCAAGAGGTAGGTAGGATTCTCTTTATCAGGGATCTGTGGTTATACAGAGAGAGGGGGCAGCAGGTGTTGTTATGGGTTGAATTGTGTCTTTCCAACCTACCCCCACCCCCACACACATTCATATGTTGAATCTCTAGACCCCAGTGCCTTAGAATGTGACCTTATCTGGAAATAGAGTCATTGCAAATGTAATAGTTAAGATGAGGTCATACTGGAACAGGGCTTTTAATCCAATGACTGGTGGCCTTGTAAGAAGGGGGAATTTGGATACAGGTAGCATGTTAAGATGAAGGCAGACATTGAGGTGTTGCTTCTACAAGGCAAGAAACACCAAAGATTGGCAGCAAACGACCAGAAGCTGGCGCAGAGGCATAGAACAGATTCTCCCTCACAGCCTTCAGAAATAACCAACCCTTAGTATCAAAATCTATAAAGAGCTTACCGAACTCAACACCTAAAAAACAAATAATCCAGTGAAGAAATGGACAGAAGACATGAAGAGACCCTTTTCCAAAGAAGACATCCAGATGACTAACAGACACATGTAAAGATGTTCAACATTGCTCATCATCAGGGAAAGAGAAAGGGGAGCCGTCTTGTACCACTGCTGGCAATGCAACTGGTGCAGCCACTCTGGAAAACAGCATGGAGGTTCCCCAAAAAATTAAAAATAGCACTACCCTCTGACCCAGCAAAAGCACTACTGGGAATTTATCCAAAGGATACAGGAGTTCTGATTCATACACATGTACCCCAATGTTTATAGCAGTGCTATCAACAATAGCCAAATTATGGAAAGAGCCCAAATGTCCATCGATGGATAAATGGATAAAGATGTGGTATATATATATATATATATATATATATATATATGCGCGCAATGGAATACTACTCAGCAATGATAAAGAATGAAATCTTGCCATTTGCAAAAATGTGGATGGAACTGGAGGGTATTATGCTAAGAGAAATAAGTCAGTCAGTAAAAGATATATATCTTCACTCATATGTGGAATTTGAGAAACAACAGAAGACCATAGGTGAAGGGAAGGAAAAATAAGTTACAAACAGAGAGGGAAGCAAACCATAAGAGTCTCTTAAATACAGAGAACAAACTGAGTATTGATGGGGGGGAGGGTAAAATGGGTGATGGGAATTGAGGAGGGCACTTGTTGGGTGGGATGAGCACTGGGTGTTGTATGTAAGTGATGAATCGTGGGAATCTACTCCCAAAGCTAAGACTATACTGTATACGCTGTATGTTAGTTAACCTGACAATAAATTATTTAAAAAAAAAAAGAAAGAAAGAATCAATCCTGTGGACACCTTGATCTCAGACTTTCGGGCTCCAGAACCGTGAGGTAATAAATTTCTGTTGTTTAAGCCAGTCTGTGGCACTTTATTTTTTTTCCAGGAAATTCAAGTTTAATTTTCTTTTTCTTTTTTTTTCAATATATGAAATTTATTGTCAAATTGGTTTCTATACAACACCCAGTGGTCATCCCAAAAGGTGCCCTCCTCAATACCCATCACCCACCCTCCCTCTCCCTCCCACTCCCCACCAACCCTCAGTTTGTTCTCAGTTTTAAGAGTCTCTTATGCTTTGGCTCTCTCCCATTCTAACCTCTTTTTTTTTTTCCTTCCCCTCCCCCATGGGTTTCTGTTAAGTTTCTCAGGATTCACGTAAGAGTGAAAACATATGGTATCTGTCTTTCTCTGTATGGCTTATTTCACTTAGTATCACACTCTCCAGTTCCATCCACATTGCTACAAAGGGCCATATTTCATTCTTTCTCATTGCCACGTAGTACTCCATTGTGTATATAAACCACAATTTCGGGGCGCCTGGGTGGCTCAGTCGGTTAAGTGGCCGACTTCGGCTCAGGTCATGATCTCGCGGTCCGTGAGTTCGAGCCCTGCGTCGGGCTCTGTGCTGACAGCTCAGAGCCTAGAGCCTGTTTCAGATTCTGTGTCTCCCTCTCTCTGACCCTCCCCTGTTCATGCTCTGTCTCTCTCTGTCTCAAAAATAAACAAACGTTAAAAACAAACAAACAAAAAAAATAAACCACAATTTCTTTATCCATTCATCAGTTGATGGACATTTAGGCTCTTTCCATAATTTGGCTATTGTTGAGAGTGCTGCTATAAACATTGGGGTACAAGTGCGCCTATGCATCAGTACTCCTGCATCCCTTGGGTAAATTCCTAGCAGTGCTATTGCTGGGTCATAGGGTAGGTCTATTTTTAATTTTCTGAGGAACCTCCACACTGTTTTCCAGAGCGGCTGCACCAATTTGCATTCCCACCAACAGTGCAAGAGGGTTCCCGTTTCTCCACATCCTCGCCAGCATCTATAGTCTCCTGATTTGTTCATTTTGGCCACTCTGACTGGCATGAGGTGATATCTGAGTGTGGTTTTGATTTGTATTTCCCTGATGAGGAGTGACACTGAGCATCTTTTCATGTGCCTGTTGGCCATCCAGATGTCTTCTTTAGAGAAGTGTCTATTCATGTTTTCTGCCCATTTCTTCACTGGGTTATTTGTTTTTCGGGTGTGGAGTTTGGTGAGCTCTTTATAGATTTTGGATACTAGCCCTTTGTCCGATATGTCATTTGCAAATATCTTTTCCCATTCCGTTGCTTGCCTTTTAGTTTTGTTGGTTGTTTCCTTTGCAGTGCAGAAGTTTTTATCTTCATAAGGTCCCAGTAATTCATTTTTGCTTTTAATTCCCTTACCTTTGGGGATGTGTCAAGTAAGAAATTGCTACGACTGAGGTCAGAGAGGTCTTTTCCTGCTTTCTCCCCCAGGGTTTTGATGGTTTCCTGTCTCACATTCAGGTCCTTTATCCATTTTGAGTTTATTTTTGTGAATGGTGTGAGAAAGTGGTCTAGTTTCAATCTTCTGCATGTTGCTGTCCAGTTCTCCCAGCACCATTTGTTAAAGAGACTGTCTTTTTTCCATTGATGTTCTTTCCTGCTTTGTCAAAGATGAGTTGGTCATACGTTTGTGGGTCTAGTTCTGGGGTTTCTATTCTATTCCGTTGGTCTATGTGTCTGTTTTTGTGCCAATACCATGCTGTCTTGATGATGACAGCTTTGTAGTAGAGGCTAAAGTCTGGGATTGTGATGCCTCCTGCTTTGGTCTTCTTCTTCAAAATTACTTTGGCTATTCGGGGCTCCATATGAATTCCATATGAATGGTTCCATATGAATTTTAGGATTGCTTGCTCTAGTTTTGAGAAGAATGCTGGTGCAATTTTGATTGGGATTGCATTGAATGTGTAGATAGCTTTGGGTAGTATTGACATTTTGACAATATTTATTCTTCCAATCCATGAGCATGGAATGTTTTTCCATTTCTTTATATCTTCTTCAATTTCCTTCATAAGCTTTCTATAGTTTTCAGCATACAGATCTTTTACATCTTTGGTTAGATTTATCCCTAGGTATTTTATGCTTCTTGGTGCAATTGTGAAAGGGGTCAGTTTCTTTTTTTGTCTTTTTGTTGCTTCATTATTAGTGTATAAGAATGCAACTGATTTCTGTACATTGATTTTATATCCTGCAACTTTGCTAAATTCATGTATCAGTTCTAGCAGACTTTTGATGGAGTCTATCGGATTTTCCATGTATAGTATCATGTCATCTGCAAAAAGTGAAAGCTTAACTTCATCTTTGCCAATTTTGATGTCTTTGATTTCCTTTTGTTGTCTGATTGCTGATGCTAGAACTTCCAGCACTATGTTAAACAACAGCGGTGAGAGGGGACATCCCCGTCGTGTTCCTGATCTCAGGGAAAAAGCTCTCAGTTTTTCCCCATTGAGGATGATGTTAGCTGTGGGCTTTTCATAAATGGCTTTTATGATCTTTAAGTGTGTTCCTTCTATCCCAACTTTCTCGAGGGTTTTTATTAAGAAAGTGTGCTGGATTTTGTCAAATGCCTTTTCTGCATTGATTGACAGGATCATATGGTTCTTATCTTTTCTTTTATTAATGTGATGTATCACGTTGATTGATTTGTGAATGTTGAACCAGCCCTGCATCCCAGGAATGAATCCCACTTGATCATGGTGAATCATTCTTTTTATATGCTGTTGAATTCGATTTGCTAGTATGTTATTGAGAATTTTGCATCCATATTCATCAGGGATATAGGCCTGTAGTTCTCTTTTTTTACTGGGTCTCTGTCTGGTTTAGGAACCAAAGTAATACTGGCTTCATAGAATGAGTCTGGAAGTTTTCCTTCCCTTTCTATTTTTTGGAATAGCTTGAGAAGTATAGGGATTATCTCTGCTTTAAACGTCTGGTAGAACACCCCTGGGAAGCCATCTGGTCCTGGACTCTTATTTTTTGGGAGATTTTTGATAACCGATTCAATTTCTTCACTGGTTATGGGTCTGTACAAGCTTTCTATTTCCTCCTATTTAAGTTTTGGAAGTGTGTGGGTGTTTAGGAATTTGTCCATTTCTTCCAGGTTGTCCAGTTTGTTGGCATATAATTTTTCATAGTATTCCCTGATCATTGCTTGTATCTCTGAGGGATTGGTTGTAATAATTCCATTTTCATTCATGATTTTATCTATTTGGGTCATCTCCCTTTTCTTTTTGAGAAGCCTGGCTAGAGATTTATCAATTTTGTTTATTTTTTCAAAAAATCAACTCTTGGTTTCGTTGATCTGCTCTACAGTTTTTTTAGATTCTATATTGTTTATTTCTGCTCTGATCTTTATTATTCACTTCTTCTGCTGGGTTTAGGCTGTCTTTGCTGTTCTGCTTCTATTTCCTTTAGGTGTGCTGTTAGATTTTGTATTTGGGATTTTTCTTGTTTCTTGAGATAGGCCTGGATTGCAATGTATTTTCCTCTCAGGACTGCCTTTGCTGCATCCCAAAGCATTTGGATTGTATTTTCATTTTTCGTTTGTTTCCATATAATTTTTAATTTCTTCTCTAATTGTCTGGTTGACCCATTCATTCTTTAGTAGGGTGTTCTTTAACCTCCATGCTTTTGGAGGTTTTCCAGACTTTTTCCTGTGGTTGATTTCAAGCTTCATAGCATTGTGGTCTGAAAGTATGCATGGTATGATTTCAATTCTTGTAAACTTATGAAGGGCTGTTTTGTGACCCAGTATATGATCTATCTTGGAGAATGTTCCATGTGCACTCGAGAAGAAAGTATATTCTGTTGCTTTGGGATGCAGAGTTCTAAATATATCTGTCAAGTCCATCTGATCCAATGTATCATTCAGGGCCCTTGTTTCTTTCTTGACCGTGTGTCTAGATGATCTATCCATTTCTGTAAGTGGAGTGTTAAAGTCATCTGCAATTACCATGTTCTTATTAATAAAGTTGCCTATGTTTGTAATTGTTTTATATATTTGGGGTCTCCTGTATTCGGGCATAGACATTTATAATTGTTAGCTCTTCCTGATGGATAGACCCTGTGATTATTATATAATGCCCTTCTTCATCTCTTGTTACAGCCTTTAATTGAAAGTCTAGTTTGTCTGATATAAGTATGGCTACTCCAGCTTTCTTTTGACTTCCAGTAGCATGATAAATAGTTTTCCATCCCCTCACTCTCAATCTGAAGGTGTCCTCAGGTCTAAAATGAATCTCTTGTATACAGCAAATAGATGAGTCTTTTTTTTTTTTATCCATTCTGATATCCTATGTCTTTTGGTTGGCACATTTAGTCCATTTATGTTCAGTGTTATTATAGAAAGATATGGGTTTAGAGTCATTGTGATGTCTGCAGTTTTCATGCTTGTAGCGATTTCTCTGGTACTTTGTCTCACAGGATCCCCCTTAGGATCTCTTGTAGGGCTGGTTTCGTGGTGACAAATTCCTTCAGTTTTTGTTTGTTTGGGAAGACCTTTATCTCTCCTTCTATTCTAAATGACAGACTTGCTGGATAAAGGATTATCAGCTGCATATTTTTTTCTGTTCATACATGGAAGATTTCCTGCCATTCCTTTCTGGCCTACCAAGTTTCAGTAGAGAGATCAGTCACGAGTCTTATAGGTCTCCCTTTATATGTTAGAGCACCTTTATCCCTTGCTGCTTTCAGAATTTTCTCTTTATCCTTGTATTTTGCCAGTTTCACTATGATATGTCGTGCAGAAGATTGATTCAAGTTACGTCTGAAGGGAGTTCTCTGTGCCTCTTGGATTTCAATGCCTTTTTCCTTCCCCAGATCAGGGAAGTTCTCAGCTATGATTTCTTCAAGTACACCTTCAGCACCTTTCCCTCTCTCTTCCTCCTCTGGGATACCAATTATGTGTAGATTATTTCTCTTTAGTGCATCACTTAGTTCTCTAATTTTCCCCTCATACTCCTGGATTTTTTTATCTCTCCTTTTCTCAGCTTCCTCTTTTTCCATAACTTTATCTTCTAGTTCACCTATTCTCTCCTCTGCCTCTTCAATCCGAGCCGTGGTTGTCTCCATTTTATTTTGCAGGTCATTAATAGCATTTTTTTTAGCTCCTCCTGGCTGTTCCTTAGTCCCTTGATCTCTGTAGCAATAGATTCTCTGCTGTCCTCTATACTGTTTTCAAGCCCAGTGATTAATTTTATGAGTATTATTCTACATTCACTTTCTGTTATATTGTTTAAATCCTTTTTGATCAGTTCGTTAGCTGTTGTTACTTCCTGGAGATTCTTTTGAGGGCAATTCTTCCATTTCGTCATTTTGGATAGTCCTTGGAGTGGTGCAGAACTTCGGGGCACTTCCCCTGTGCTGTCCTGAATAACTTGCATTGGTGGGCGGAGCCGCAGTCAGACCTGATGTCTGCCCCCAGCCCACCGCTGGGGCCACAGTCAGACTGGTGTGTGCCTTCTCTTCCCCTCTCCTATGGGCGGGATTCACTGTGGGGTGGGGTGGCCCGTCTGGGCTACTTGCACACTGCCAGGCTTGTGGTGCTGGGGATCTGGCGTATTAGCTGGGGTGGATCAGCAAGGTGCACGGGGGCGGGAGGGGTAGGCTCATCTCCCTTTTCCTTCGGTGATCCACTTCAGGAGGGGCCCTGTGGCACCAGGAGGGAGTCAGACCCGCTGGAGGGATGGATCCACAGAAGCACAGCATTGAGTGTTTGGGAGGTGCAAGCATGCTCCCTGACAAGAGCTGGTTCTCTTTGTGGTTTCAGCTGGGGGATGGGCGAGGGAGATGGCGCTGCCGAGCACCTTTGTTCCCCGCCAAGTGCGCTCTGTTGTCCGGGGCTCAACAACTCTCCCTCCAGTTGTCCTCCAGCCTTCCCGCTTTCTGAGCAGAGCTGTTAACTTATGACCTCCCAGATGCCAAGTTGTGCTTGCTGTCGGAACACACTCCGTCCGGCCCCTCCGCTTTTGCAAGCCAGACTCGGAGGCTCTGCTTGGCCAGCAGGCTGCCCCTCCGCCCCGGCTCCCTCCTGCCTGTCCGTGTAGCACGCAATGCCTCTCCGCCCTTTCTATCCTCTTCTGTGAGCCTCTCATCTATGCTTGGCTCTGGAGAATCCGTTCTGCTAGTCTTCTGGCAGTTTTCTGGGTTATTTACGTAGGTGTGGGTGGAATCTAAGTGATCAGCAGGACGTGGTGAGCCCAGCGTCCTCCTACGCCGCCATCTTACCTGTTCCTTCCAGTCTGTGGCACTTTGATATGGAGCCCTAGCAAACTAGTAATTGATATAGGAGCTGACAAATACATAGACAGAAGGCAGGCTGCGGGACCCACGAGGCAACTGAAACCATGTACTAGTAGAAGTCACAAACTAGAAGAGTGGTGGGATGGTTGCTCCAAAGGAAAAGGAGTTGTAAAAGCAGAAGAGAGTCTCTACTGGCCAAGCATGAAGGTAAGAGTCCATTGATTTCAGCTATTGAAGGGGAAAATTAGATGAACTAGGAAATTAGGGGTGACTTAAATATTGACTCATATCCTGATCCCTACACTGTGCTCCAGTTTGACACTCAACAAGATACTGCTTTTCATCATCAGGGAAGGAGGAATTTGTAACTCTGAGGTCTGATTACACAACCAGGAGTCCTACCTGTCTCATGACTAGTGTGTTCTCTTTATAACCCACATGTATTAGGTATTTATTTTTGTGTAACAAATTACCCCAAAACATAATGGCTTAAAACTGTAAACATTTATTAGATTACAGTTTGTGTGGGTTAAAAAGCTGGTTGCAGTTTAAGTGGGTGCATCTGTCTCAAGTTCTATCACAAGCCTGCAATTCAGATTTTGCATTCAGGGCTGTGGTCTCATCTCAAGGCTCAACTGGGGGAGGATCTGATTCCAAGGCCCCTAGTGTGGTCATTGGTAGAATTCAGTTCCTCCATGGCATTGCACTGAGAGCCCAGTTCTCTCTGGCTGTTGACCAGAGGGGCCTATCAAATTGCATGCCAAATGCAGCTCTTGACAGAGCAACTCACGTGACAGCTGGTTTCATGAAAGCAAGCAAGGGATAGAGCAAGATAGTATGACAACATGGAAGTCACTCTTTCTTTGTAACCTAATTTCAGAAGTAACATCCCATCCATTTAAACATATTTTATTTGTTACAAACAAGTTACTAGATCTAGCCCACACTCAAGGAGAGGGCATTACATGAGGATATGAGTACCAGGAAGTGGAGATCATGGGGAGCCATGTCAGAAGTTGCCTAAAGCATAGAGTCTAGGAAAACTATTTTCTAAGTTGCGTGAATTTGTCCGCTCTATCATACAATGGGCTCTGTGGACACAGAGAGGTACAGTTCCGTCTCTCCTGTTAATTGATTCACAGCACTTGTCAGAGTTCTATAAATGTGAATGGAACTGAATGATGTCCAGGTCTCCTGTCTTCAAATATTCTGAATTATAAGTATAAAACTGTGTACTTCTGTTTGATAGTTGATTGCCAAATCCGACCTCTCAGATGAATATTTGTTCTCCTTTCTATACAGCTGAATAACTCTGACTGAATATTTTGCTTACGTAATTGGAGTCTATGTAGTTTAAATCAATGCATGGAATTGCTGAATTTAGTTCACATGACTATAGATAGTAGGGCATTGACAGAAAATGGATATTTTATTTATATAACTTTAAATCTCGAGGTTTTTAGGCAATAAAACTGTCTTTGGATATTATTACCTATTTATGAAATGTGCCATTTTCATTTCAGACTTACCAGACCTATTCTTCTACTGTAGTAAAATGAATGCATTCTACCCAAAAAATGAAACTCACGTTCATGGAATAAATTGAAATATTTAATAGACACATGCAAACACAGAGGGCTGCCATTACCATATAGTAAGTTGAAAAAAATGTACTTTGCAGGAGCTAAAATGTCATCTTAATTATAATTGCATGTGTTGATTAGTAGGGAAATTTTAAAAATGCAAGTATCCGATGATTAGTGACAAACTCTTTGTGTGTAGCAGCAATTGAACAATTTGGTGTCTCACAAGACATTAAAGAGAAAGTAGAGAGTGTGTTTTGACCAGAATAAATATGTACAGAATAAATATGTACAGATATATTTAATAATTATAAGGGGATTCACCATAAGGCTGAAGTATGGCTAGGGGAAGGAGGGAACACGTTTAAAATGCATTAGGAAGGAGATCATTGAAAGAATTTCCTGATATTCTTCCAAGAAAGGAAATCAAATATTCCTCTACTGTGTTTTTTTTTTTACCCAAATTTTATTACGAAAATTTTCAAGCACAAAGTTGAAAGAATTGTTGTTTTACTATACTTGCTTTACCTATCCATTTGCCCATCCATCGATCCTCCAAATCTTCTTAAAATTTTAAGTTTATTTATTTATTTTGAGAGAGATAGAGACAGCATGAGTGGGGGAGGGGCAGAGAGAGAGGAGAGAGATTCCCAAGCAGGCTCTGTGCTGGCAGAGCAGAGCCCGATGTGGGACTCCAACTTAGGAAACCATGCTATTATGACCTGAGCCAAAACCGAGAGTCAGATGCTCAACCGACTGAGCCACCCAGGCACTCCAACTTTTCGAATCTTAAGGGCAGTGTGACAATTATATTTTGGGGATGACTGAATTGGTTGTGCAAGAAGATACCTTAGATCCATGATTCTCAGTGTGAGAGGGGAAAGTGCAGAGTGTAGTAGGGTCTGAATAACTCCTACTTGCCCCTCACCCCTGAATCATAGCCACCATTACTGATTGTGTGTTAGGGCAGCAGAACTGCTGACCTAGGTGATGTTGTAGTCCTTCTTTTACTCCTCGAATTCTATGCAAATACTCAATTGTCTTTTCCTCCCAGTCTCTCTAATTCTCATTCTCCTTTCTAATCCAAAAAATCCTCATTGCTATGTGAGGTCTTTCCTGACTATGGGTTTTTGTTGCTCTCGTGACTTTTTTGGAATTTCCTTTTCTGGCTTTCTTTTCTTCTTCTTCTTCTTTTTTTTAAGTCCATACTCTACACCGTGAAGTGGAGCATTTAATTTTATAGAGTCTTACATAATTTGACATTTCATTTGTGAACTTATATTTAAGGACCTGCTCCCTCTCTCCTCCCAGCACACTGTAAGCCTTTTGTCAAAACTTGCTGGTTAGACCAATTTACATTTACAGGAGTCTAGGATCTCATGATGGGTAAAGGATTGTCGTTGGGAAGTAGATCAACTCTGCATTACTTAACTCTGTGTCACAATCTTTCACCATTAGATTAGATTTTCTATACCAGGAAGCAGTTTTACTAAAAGAAAACTACAAATCAAATTATTGCTATCCTACACATTTATAAGAATTTGTTCTGATTGGGTATGTAATTGGGTCAGTGATTTTTAGTGAAGGGAGCCCTGAAAACTACTTTTCCCAGGATCCTTTGTCCCTGGTTACCTGTCAGGTTTGGCCAGTGGGAGGCACTGGTGGGAGATTGGAGGGTGGGAGGAAAGGAAATTGCTCCCCTCCCCTCCACCATCCCCTACCAACTCCTCTTTGGGTAGCATTTCTGACAGAGACTTCAAGACTCGGGACATGGCTTCATGTCCTGTGAAAAAGCATATCCTTCCATGGTTCATTCAGGGTAGGCTCTGTCTTGTTTTAAATTCCCACCACAATGGCTGGCTTCTGAGACCTGCTTATACCTTTGCATCACTCTATCATTTAAGCCTTTGGGGTTGTGGCTGCTTTTTGCTGTTGCTAATCTCTGACGTGTCTCACAGTTCCCTGTTTGGCTTCTTTGCTCTTCCAACACTTCTATCTCTAATTCCACATATAAAATCACCTCTATTGAATTACCTAGCACTGGTGCTGTATTCCTGATGGAACAGTGACTGAAACAATATCAGGATCTCCTCTCCCCCTTCATCCCCGAGAAGGCATATGATCTGTAGGCATATGATCAGTGTTTCTGATATACAAAGGTGCTTAAAAAAAGGAACTGAAGCTTTCGTACTGAATGGAAAACTTATACGTAGTGAATGCCCATAAGTTTATAGAACGTGTCTAATATTTCCATTTGAATTTACGTTTTTGTTCATACAATGAACTTAAGGCTCTCCCAACTCTGAAACAGACATGGTTTTCCCGCTTTTGTTTTGAGTGTATCTCTGCACCTTCTAAAATGATGCAATACTTAATAGGAGTTGACACTAAAACGAAGTCCGCACCATCATCTAAAAAATAATCACATTTTTCTGTTCTCCCTTGGGTCCAAAGACCCAAAGACCCAAGCTGCTAACAGTCCACAACAAGTTCACTCAGGGAAACAGGAACTCTGGACTAAAGGATCAAGGGACAGGGCAGGAAAGAGAGCAGGAAAAGGACTGAGCCCAGAGGTAGGACAAGAGGAACTCTCCTCAATATCCCCTCCCTGGCTTCATTTGGAAACTCTATATTTTCTCAGTCACAGCTCCTGCATGTGGGCTTTCAGCAGTTGGCAGCCCTCCAGTTGAGCACTTCATCTAACACAACAGCTCTAATTTTCAAATATTGACTTGAAGACTTCGTCTCCCTGGTGCCAGCTCAATTCCTAAACATTATTGCATTTAAAGCTTTGATTATCATGATGTACTATTGGGGGTTCCAGTTATCAAACTAAATTCATCTTTATGGAATTTCTTTTATTGTAGTTCAGCAAAGGTAGCACACCTGTATGTAGTCTGACATAAAGGATGCCAAATCCATGTTTAAATGTGCATTATGCGAAGATTTATATTTAAAATGAACTTGAAATCTACAAATTACATATCAAGTATGATGAATGTTATGTAACTGGACACCTTATAAGTAAAATTGTGTGCTGCTCATTTAGGATATGCAAAATCGTCTGCTTTCAGTATTTTAGAGGCAGAGTCATTTTCACCGGCTTGACGTTCGAAAGTGTACCCTGCATTTGATCAGGGCGGTTGGAAGCATAGGACATGGCGAAAGGAAAATAAGATTAATATTTATGAGTTGGCAATAGTTTTCCACAAGAAAGAATACTATATTACCATATTTTTTAAATGTGAAAAGATATGATAATTACCATGGGAAACAGTACATTTTAATAAAATGTTCAAAATAGCTGTAAAAATAGGTACTAGACTTTATATGCAAGAATTAAGGAAATCAAGTAGAACCAGTTGAGAAATAGGTTGTGTGAAGCACAGTTCAAGTAAGAAACTGCTTTCTTTTTTCTCTTCCATTTTGGCTCCGTAGCCCTGAGAATAAATGGTTAAGGAGATAAAAAACACCGATTTTACAATAGACTTATTAATAAAGGCCATCTATTTGATTATTACAAAATAAGGTTGGGCAAAGTGGACAAAGATTGGGAAGGGCATTCAAAGCAATTGAAACATTATTCGTGAAGTCTTAAAAATGTGGGACAGCATTTCGCCTTTCGAGATTACAGTAGATTCATTCCTACTGGAGGGAAGACCTCCAAGGGAAGGACAGCAGCAGAGAGGCAGGTGTGAGAGGCTGGGCCCATGAGCCAGGGATCTCCAGTGCTGTGTTCAGAAGTTTGACCTTTATTCATGGGCAGGTAGGAGCCATCAGCATGTCTTAACTGAAGGTCTCCAGGGGCAACCCTTACACTGGGAGCACTGGAGAAGATGAGTTAAAAGATAGAGAGTGTGGAGAAAACAACAATTCAGAAACTATTGGAATGATCCAGGGGAGAATTCATGAGGTCTGAATTAAGATAGAGATAGTGGAGATATAAGGTATGAATGGGGAGAGGAGGTAAAATTTAATACATATTTAAGAATAGAAATTGATTAAGATGATTTATGGCCCTCAACAATTGGACATCTTTCAATCATTCACTCGGATTCAATTAAAACACAAATGTGTTCAACAAATTAAAGAATAACACCACCAATCCCTGAAGCTAATATAATATCGTATGTCAACTATAATTTTAAAAAATAGAAAAAAATTACTTAAAAAACAGTAATGTGTATCATCAGAAAAGAACAGTATTTCAGTTCCATCTCTTCTACACATGCATGAATCTCATCTATGAATCTAACATAATCATTCAGTCTTTGATCCTTCAAAGTAACTATACCTCTCTCTATACACAGCCCTTCCATTATGGTACACTTCATTATTTTCATTTCTCCCTTATGTTGATCAGAGATTTATCTTGCTGAAACTCCTACCCATTGGTTTTTTGAAGAAACTCCTACCCACTTGGTTTTATTCTGTGATACTAGAAACAGTCTAACTTCCACTTGTCTGGCCATACTTCAGACATTTAATGATGGCTGTATTCCCTGTTAAACTTGTTTTGCTAATCATCCACGTTTCCTTTATTTTTATCTTCAAACTCTTTTCACTCTTTGATGTCAATGGCTCCCTTATAAAATGAAGATCAAGATTCCACAGTATTTTACATGTGGTAAGATCAGCACAGGGATGGGGATCCTCAGCTCTAGGGCAGAATTTATTTCAAGGCCTTACGTATTTGTTCTCCAAGTTAGTTACTGGCACCCTATCTCTTCTTTACCACCTTCTTCATATTTCTATCACCTGCTCCCCAACACTTTCAAGATTTCATAGAACTCTTTTTTTTTTAAATGATCTCAACACCCCTACATCTGATGTGGAGCTCGAACTCACAAACCTGAGATTGAGTTGCAAGCTCCACTGACTGAGCCAGCCAGGCGCCCCATGATTTCATAGAATTCTTATTAAGAATGGGAGAACTGGTATTCTGATTAGGTATATTTTATTTTTATTAGTTTTAGAATGATGACAAGTCTTTGGAAAATAGGAAAGAAATGTATTCTCACAAAATCTTGGGTAATGTCTTGACTCCTACCAACTGCAGTAAATGACTCCTTGTGGAACAATTAAATTAGAACTGGGCGAGGGAATTCTGTTCAATTCAGGGGAATCAGGGAGGGTAATGCAAAGCCCAGTTAATCCCAAAATATATGGCCCCAGAGGTGGTAGCTGTCTTCCTCAACAGCCTATCAACAACGAGGCAATTTGCTGCTTGATACATACACTGTTCATTTATCATAGGCCTTTCCTTCTTTCATTCTTGTTTAGCCAGCACATAACTGATTCCCTCTTCCCTCTAACCATTCACTCATTTTTATTGTTTCATTCTGAACTCCCTCCAAGTTGTCAGCATATTTCTTTTATCTAAATGCCCCAAACTGTTATAAAAATCATCAGAAAGGAATATCTGATAATTTTTGATGGAAACACCATTAATATTAAATACTCCCCGAACTTCATTATGTTTAACTCTGCACATAACCTTCAAAAACTTTAGTTCTTACTCTCAAGGAGTTTCCATTCCAGTGAAGTACAAAAACATGTATGCTGACTTTGATCGCATCCCCATGTCTGTTCTAAGCCATACTGAGATGATTTTCCAAGCTGACAATAATGATTTGCTCTGTCTTTCAACAGCTCTACCGGGAGAGTATAATGGGGGGAGTAGTGGGTTAACCATGGCATATAAGGCTGGTCCACTTAAAACTGGCAAAGATTTAACAGTGTTGTCCAGGGTGGAGGGTGTTTAATGATCTTATTTAGCAAGCAAGATGGAATTGCCCAAGTTCAAGATGGGTAAAATGTATCTTCAGTAGATGTCATAGCTACCAACCATCTGATGGCACAGAAAGTAGCCCCTAGAAAGACCAGAGACATGATACACTCAGGTTAGAGAAACCTTTGTAGCATTGGCAGGATGTATTAGAAGAAAGCCAAGCTTGTCATAGGAATCACTGATAACAGGCTTTATATTTAAAGTCTGTACTTTTTTTTTAATGTTTACTTATTTATTTTGGGAAAGAGAGAGAGAGTGTGTGCATGCGCACGAGCAAGGGAAGGGCACAGACGGAGGGAGAGAGAGAGAGAATCCCAAGCAGGCTCCACACTGCCAGCACAGAGCCCAATATGGGGCTCTATCCCACAAACTGTGAGATCATGACCTGAGCTGTCAGATGCTGACTGAGCCGCCCAGGTGCCCCTAAAGCCTATACTTTGAGCAACTGCTTGAGAGAAATCAAGATCCAGTAATATATACCCAGAAGCAAGAAATAGGCCCCACAAAATACTCTGGAGCAGTCCTAAGAAAACACTGGGTATCCTGAATCTGAATTCTCCTCTTTCTGGTTAATGACTAAAAATCTGTTAGGAAGACTTCTGTTCTCACAATTCCCCATCCTTCCTAGGGTACTAAAATTAGGTATCTAGAAGAGGGTCTTTTAACCTTGGCATAATTGACAATTTGGAAGGAAGAATTCTTTATTGTGGGGCATGTCTTATGTGCCATACGGTGATTAGCATCATCCCTGACCTCTACGTACTCAGTGCCAGTACCACACTCTTACAACTTGGGTAAGTTATCTGTGTTCTCTAAGGCTCAATTTGCTCATCTGTAAGATGGGGATAATAATAGTACTTATCTTATTGGGCTGTTAGGAGGATTAAAGATGCTAAATGAAAATCCAGTAGCAGGGTGTTTACCACATAGCAAGCCAGGATATATCTTAGCTATTGTTCATTTGGTTTCTATGTAGTTTACAGAATAAATGTTCAGTACTTCTTGATATTTTCCTTGGTCAATTTCTCAAGTCAGAGATCCATTTGAGATAGTGTTAAATTTGAAACACAAACCCTATGAGGCCCATATGATTTTTTTTTTTTTTACTCAATATTTTTGGGCAAAAAGGGGACAAATCAGGAAAGATGACCCTGGTAAGACTGCTGTCATATGGAGGCTTTTTCCATTTCAGTGTCCAATATTTTACTCAACATTGAAAAACAAACAAACAAAAAAAACTATAGAAATCAGGTTGAAGAAAGAGAAGGAATGGCAATTGTTCTTAAAAGATTCTTTAGGTTATCCATCCTAGACTATAAATCCTAGAGGACAAAGATAAGGGTCTGTAACAAATTCTGTATCTGTTTTGACTTGCTTTTCTCTAGTAGTGAAGAATACCAGAATGCTGTGGGTTGAAGAAAACACTGTACAATTTTGTGTTCTTTAAAATTCATTCCAGAAACTTCTGTTGAACAAATTACTTGACCAACCTGTCACATTTGTTCCCGGAACAAACCATTTCCATTAAAGCATAAGCTCAGGTGGATTTGTGTTTGGCTTTTTAATCTACCATCAGATTGTATTTCTTCTTTCTCCTTCACCACTTCCTGTTCCCACGCAAAAACACCTGGAGTCTTCGAAGCTGACAGTAATTCCTTCTCTCAGAGTTCACCAACATAGCAGAGGAAAGCACCGAATTAGAGTAAATAATTTGATAAAGTGCATTGGCTAGAAAATTAATTCAGAATAGCTGGAAAATGAATAATGGCAGTGGTTTGAAATGTGATTGGAGCCCTGTTCAGAGAAAGAAAAAAAGTGTAGAGGAAAATCTGTGATCATGATAAGTAGCACTTCATCCATTCAGAAGGAGTCATCCAGGGACACTAGAAAGATCAGTATTAAGCCACATCTTAGGATCTTAACTACAGGTATTAGAAATATCATAAAATAAACAAACGTTAAAAATTTTTAAAAAAATCTGTCTCTCTCTGTCTCAAAAATAAATAAACGTTAAAAAAAAATTTTTTTAAAAAGGGGTGCCTGGGTAGCTCAGTCGGTTAAGTGTCCGACTTCTGCTCGGGTCATGATCTCACGGTCTATGAGTTCGAGCCCTGCGTCGGGCTCCATGCTGACACCTCAGAGGCTGGAGCCTGTTTCAGATTCTGTGTCTCCCTCTCTCTCTGACCCTCCCCCGTTCATGCTCTGTCTCTATCTCAAAAATAAATAAACGTTAAAAAAAATTTTTAGAAATATCATAAACAGAGCACCAATTCAATTGTAAAAGGTATTAATTAGATCATTTGAACACAAGAGAAGATAAAGAAACGGGGCAAAAGGACTTGTGAAAAATAGCAATATCAAGAAATAAGGAATGTCAAATGGGAAGATGAAGTCTAATATATTTGGAAGCAAGTTCATTTTAAAACCCCTATATTTAATTCCATGCCATTAATAATGCAGCACATCTGGGAAGAAGCATTTGGATGAGAGTAGTACTTAAAAAGATTTAAATATGATCATGATTAAACCCAAAAAGTAGATATGATTTTGCAATGTGAATCTGGAGATATTGTCAGTGTGATCTGGGCTACAGAACCAGCCAGTCATTGTCAAACAGATAAGGTATGAACTTTTTTTTTTTTACTGTTTAGAGTACTGTTCTCCTCCTAATGGGGATCTTAGTCAAAAAGCATCTGGGTGTCTGGGCAAAGTACATGATAGACACACTGAAGAACAAGCAGAACAAATATAAAATAAAATATGACTAATGAGTAAGATGACCTTTTAAAACTTATCAATTCAGGTTAAGTTGTGCTAGGCTTTGTAGTTATAAAGGTCAATCATAGTGAAGGGAAGATACAGAAGTTATAGTTCTTCCCCATGAGGAAATCATAATCTAATGAGTACAAGAGGAATTGACACAAACCAAAATGTGTATGTGGGTGGGGGGTGGGCTTATTGTTCCTTGGAGGTACAGAGTAGGAAGGTATTCAATAATTTTAGGGAAATTAATTAGGAAAATAGAGGCATTTGAATAGGACATTGACAGATAACTTGTATTTGGAAAGATGAATGAGGATTATAGCAGACTGAGGGAAGAGAATGAGTGAAGGGTGGACAGCAGCCCCAACCAAGGGAACAGATGGCCAGAGGACAGTGTGTAGGCCATACGAGGAAGTGGAGGTAGGAAAAGTGGAGAGCAGGCCAGGCCCGGAACAGAATGGATGAAGGGTGGAGGGCAGGCCAGACCAAGGGAACATGATGGATACAGCACACAGGGCAGCCAATCTAAGGGAACAGACTAAACTAGAGGGCAGAGGACAATGCGCAGACACCTCTCTGAGGAAAAATGATTCAAAGAATGGGTTCTCCTGAAAAATACCTGAAGAATTCTTTAAACAAGTGCATCTCTATTCTCAAAGACGAAAAGTGATTTCGACTTGGAGATAGATGTGTTTAGAATGACCAGTTAAGTAGAAATGATGGTGTTTTCTAAACTCTATAATTTCAAATTATATAATTCAGGTGATAGCAGATGAGAAAATATCTTAACATAAAGCGACAGTCGATCTAAGTAGTAGAGAAGTGTCACAGGTTTGGAGCAACACATGGGTGAATCCGGACTCTAACTTTCTACCTTTGACAAAGGGAAAACTAATTAGATGTGATGAGCTCAAGTTTTATTTCCTATAAAAATAAAGAAAATAGTTTCTACTTCCTAGGTCATGTTGTGTTAGGTATTAGTGAAATCATACTTGTAAAGTTTTGTCACAGTGCTATTCACATAGTAAGTGCTCAATGAGTAGTAGCTATATTATTATTCTAACCACTACTATTATTGTTTTCTAACTAAATGACACTGGGTCTCATGTTAACTATGAAAAGTTAAGAATCTTAATGATATTTTTTTCAAGTTTGAATTTACATATTCTTCTTAATTTACTCCCTTGTCATAAATCCAAAACCTAGGAAAAGAGTCACTTAACCCTTTCATGCTGCCATGACTGGAATCCCCTCAGGAATATAATCACTGCAGCCCCTTGCCTCCTCCCCCCACCCTCCGGTCCTACTTAGGGCCATCAGATAACTTAGTTCCTAGGAAGAATACACATATTATATCACAAATTTAACATCACATAGATGATTGTGAATCAGTTTCATCTTCCAAATACCATGGTTTAATTCCTTTATAAAGGAAATGGTTACTTATTGACATTCATTGACCTTGTTGGTGTAAGCAGCATAGAATTAAATATCAAGTTAATTAAAAATACTTGAAACTATCAGACACATCTTGAAAACTTAATATTTTTTTCTCTAGTAGAGAATTTTACAGAACAAAGCAACTTATTTAGCTTATGTGATTTGCCAGGTTTAATTTCTCTTTGCTACCAGTCATGGTGGAAGGTAAGGAGTAGGGAAAGTTCCTTTCTGCTCTTCCCATCTCTTAATTCCCATTTAATATGGTCAAGTCCATTTCCATCCTCTGCCACCCCATAGTTTTGTTGCTCATCACGGCACCCATGAGCTATTCAACAACATCCTGACTCTCTCCTTCCTTCTCTACTCATTCCCTTCTTTTATCCATCTTGTGATATCACTGTGGGATAAAGCCCCATGCAACCTCACCATCTCAGACACGTCCTTTAACTTCCCATTGCCTCTAGGAAATAGTTCACCTCCTCAGCCCTACATTCAAGACCATATATATAATCTAACCTATCCAACTCTATCTTCCTCGCTCAACTCTAATCGGGGTCATTTCTTCAGTGACCATCACATATCCCATGATTGTCTTTACTCCAAGTCTTCTTTATACTATAATTCTTTTTCCAACCAACAGGTCCTTCCTATCAACTAAATCCTCCCTATCCGTTAGACCCAGCTAAGTCCCAAAACCAACATGAATTTAGTGGTTTATAGAAGGGGACTTGGAGAGCTTCAGACCTGAGTTAAAGGTCTGGCTCTGATTACGTACTTCAATATTAACCTAGAAAAAGTACTTAACTTCATGAAATTTCAGTTACTCTCATCTATAAAATGACTAAAATAATGATATTACCTCCCTCATAATGCTGCTTTAAGGGTTAAGCAAGATAAGGCGGTAAAGGGATCAACACAGTTCCTGGCATAAGTAATAGGTAACATTTGCTATTATATATATTTTTTCTTTGATCGTATTAGTCCTTTTTCTAAATTCATATTTGATCAAAGTTGGGTATTCAGTATTATCACAATCAGGTAAAAAAAAGGTACTGTTTGGAAAAAATCATAAAGATATGCCCTAAAACATGAACAGATGACATATTTCGTAAAGTAATTGCTTTTTATCTAATTCTTTGTTTTCAATTTGTGAAATTGAAATACTTTGTTTTTCTCATTGAAATAATCTTCCTTTAAAAAAGTGTTTAAATTAAGGGGCACCTGGGTGGCTTAGTCGGTTAAGTATCTGGGCTTCTGCTCAGGTCATGATCTCGTGGTCCTGAGTTTGAGCCCCACATTGGGCTTCAGATCCTCTGTCTCCCTCTCACTCTGCCCCTGCCCTGCTCTCTCTCTCCCTCATAAATAAATAAACATCTTATAAAAAAAGTGTTTAAATTAAAAAAGAAAAACTGTCAATGCCAAGTACTGGCATGGATGTGCAGAAATTAGGACCCATTGCTGGTGGAATGTGAAATACTGCAGACATTTTGAAAAATAATTGGGCAGGTCCTCAAAATGTTTAACCTGGAATTACCTTATAACCCAGAAATGTTACTCTTAGGTATCTATTCAAGGGAAGTAAAATTATATGTTCACACAGGACTTATACACAGATGTTCACAGCAGCATTATTCATTATGGCCATAAAATAAGATCAACCCAAATGTCCATCAATAGATGAATAAAGAAGTCAAAAATGCTTCAATACAGCTGTTAAAAATAATATCTAGATTTAATTTTATACGCAACGAGAAGCCACTTAGGATTTGTAAATAAAGAATTGTTGAACAGTTTTGCCAACGTTTAAGAATCATTCAAATAAAATATTAAAGCTACGTTAAAAAATTCACATATCACTTTGAAGCTGAATCACTTATTTTTGGACTATAATAGCAATGACTACAATTTTTAAGTATTAACTGCGTTCCAGGGTCTACACCAGACACATGAGCCCTAATCATGCCAACAGCACAGTGAGACACAGATCATTAGTCCCCTTTTACAGATGAGCAAAATAGTGGGAATAAAAGGCTTGGCCAAGGTCCCTAAGCTGGTGAGTGGCTAAGTAAGGATGTAAACCAGGGTCTATATTATTTTAAAGCCCACATTCTTTCCAAACCTCAATACCATTTTGCAGCATGACCTCATTCTTTCTCCTTCACCTCCTTTTCCATTTGCCTAACTGGGCTCTTAGGCCTCCATTTGGATCTCTCTGCAGTTACACCCAAAATTAAGTTAAAAGAGGGTTCTCAGACTCCCTACTTAATATTGTCTGTGGTTTTCAGAGTGTTTTATTTTTGTGTCTTTGTCCTCCAGAGCTCCTTGGAGGTAAGGACTGTGTCTTTTTGCCACTGCAATTTCAGCGTCTAACACTGTATTTTGCTATTTTGCATGTAGTAGGTGCTTGGTCAATATTGTTAAATGAATCAGTGAATGAATGAATGCATAAGTGGAACAATAAATGCTGTTTATTGTGGCAGGGAACAGATGTTGTCAATGAACATAATTAAGTCACTCTTGGTATCACTCCTTGGATATGCATTGAGCACTATATTTAAATCTTTAGCCAAGTGCTACGGATACACAGATGAATATGACCCAGTTGCTTTCCTTAGAACTCACAATATAGTCCTTTAGGGCAGATAGTCCCCTGGGTGGCTCAGTCAGTTGAGCGCTGGGCTTAGGTCATGATCTCATTGTCCCTTGAATACAAGATTCTCATCGGGCTCACTGCTGTCAGTGCACAGCCAACTTAGGATCCTCTGTCCTCCTCTCTGCTCCTCCCCCCTTTCTATGCCCCTCCCCCACTTGTGTTCTCTCTCTCTCTCTCTCTCTCTCTCTGTCTCTCTCTCTGTCTCTCTCTCTGTCTCTCTCAAAAATAAACTTAAAAAAAACTTAAGCATGTATTTGAGTAGCGTATGTCATATTTTACGTTCCATGTTTCTCTCACTAACAATAACAAACAGGGATTGGTTGGCTTCAGGGAAGAGAATAAATAATTTCATGTGTGAAATGTTCTGTTCTCTGAAGGAAACCTATAGAATGTTCAATTTTGTCGTGCTCCTGGACTGTCTCACACATTTTATTTTAAACTATATCAAAAATTTGTATACGCTTGGGGTCCTTATAAAGAATCAAGGATTTCCTGATGGCATCAGTGCTTCCCAGGATGCTGATAGAAACATCCCTACTCAAATTTGAACAGTTTGAAAAAAAAAAGATTCCCTTGTTTTCATAAATATTTGAAGTATCATCAAAATAACCTGAGGCAGACAAGCTCTAATACTCAAGTATAATCATTCATTTCTTTCATGTCACTCTGATTTTCCTCACTTGAGATAAATGTAGTCTGACATATTGATTATCCGTTCTTGGCCATGGGGGGACTTTTACTCATACATTGATCTAACTATTTGGTTTAGGGGAGTTTGTTTATGTGGATGCCACAAGATGCTTCAGAAATGTGGTGATTCAAAAACAACATAACCCCATTAGACTAAGCACTCCTAGCCTGTGGCAGCTGCACATTCAACAGGAATAGACCTGGCACTCGAGGTCTACCCCAGAAAGATGCCACCCTCTTGGTCTGTCTGTTCTTGGCCTTAAGAGAGCCTGGAGAGAAAGAGCCAGGTGTCTCCAGTTGAGGTACCTCTCCTCAACAGTTGGCAGAATCTTTAATTAACGTAATTGAGTTGTATAATTTATACATCATAAAATTCACCTGCTCAAAGCTACGATTTTTCTATGATTTTTTTAGTTTACTGTATTATGTAACCATCACTATCATCCACTTTTGCAACATGTTTTTGCCCCAATGAGATCACCTGTACTTATTTATTGTTCATTCCCATTCCCACCCCCATTCCTGGGCAATCGCTGATTTGCTTTCCATCATCATAGATTTGCCTCTTCCGTACATTTTATAAGAATGGGATCATATAGTATATGGCCTTTTGTGTCAGGTTTCTTTCAATTAGAACAATGTTCTTAAGGTCCATTCGTGTTATAGCATATATCAAAAGTTCATTCTCTTTTACCGCTAAATGGTGGTGTTCATTAGATGGATGTATTGCATATTGTATCTCCATTTATTGCATGGACCTTTGGGTTGGTTCCACTTTTCGGCTGTTATGAATAATGTCACTATGAACATTTGTGTACAAGTACTTTATGGGCATATCTGTGGACTTCTCTTGGGTGGATAGCTAGGAACAGAATTTCTGGATCATATGGTGGGTAATTCCAGGCTTCACATTTTGAGAAACTGCCCAACTATTTTCAAAGTGGCTGAACTATTTTATACTCCCATCAGTAATTTAGACGGGTTCCCATTTTTTCACATTTTTGCGAGCATTTATTGTCTTTTTGGTTATAGCCTTTCTCATGGGTATAAAATGATATACCATTGTGGTTTGGGTTTGCATTTCCCTAATGAACTAATGATGTTGAGCACCCTTCCACACACTTATTAGCCATTCCTTTTTTTAAATTTATTTTTATTTATTTTAATATTTTTGTGCTTATTAGTCATTCTTATGTTTTCTTTGGTGAAATGTCTACTCAGATCTTCTGTTCATTTTTAAATTGGATTATTTGTCTTCTTATGGAGTAGCAAAACTTTCTTATATATTCTTTATATAAGTCTCTTGTCAGGTATATGATTAGTAAATATTTTATCCCATTTTGTGGGTTGTTTTTTTAACTTTCTTAATGATGTCTTTTGAAGGACAAGTTTTTAATTCTGATGAAGTCTCATCTACCAAGTTTTTCTTCATGTCTTTGGTCTCATAGTTAAGAAATCTTTGCCTGACCCAAAGTCTTAAATGTTTTTTTCTTACGTTTCATGCTAAAATCTGTAAAATTTTAGCTCTTACATTAGGTTTCAGATCCATTTTGAGTTACTTTTCTACCTGGTAGATATGAACTTTTTCTGTATAGAGATAGGGGCTAAGTTCATCTTTTTACATTTGTATATTCCAAGGTCTTAATCCCATTTGTTGAAAAGATTATTCATTCCCCTTTGAAGTGTCTTGGCACCTCTGCTGAATATCAATTGACCATAATTTTAAAAGTTAATTTCTGGACTCTCAGTTCTGTTTTATTGATTTCTATGTCTATCTTTTTACCAACACTACGCTGTCTTGATACGTAAGTTCTGAAAGTTGACAGAAGCTTTTAACTTAACAGATTAGTTGGAGACAGATTTGAATCTATTCTGCCTTTTTTGAAAGTAAGAAACAACTAAATAAGTCATAAGAAGATGGGAAAAGTGAGAGTAGAAAACATGAAACAAACAGGACTGTTGCACAAATCTATACTACACATGTCTTCTACGTTGCTCATTGTGGCTACCATTGTAACTCTGAGCATGTCAACAATCAACAAGGAAATGGAAACGTTTGTGCAATGTGTTTAATAAAATAATACAATTCAGTTTCTTGAAAATATTTTTATGTGTTTATTTATTTTGAGAGAGACAGAGACAGGGTGAGGGAGGGAGGGGTAACAAGGGAGGGAGTGAGAGAATCTTAAGCAAGTTCCACACTGTCAGCCCAGAGCCCGATGCAGAGCTAGAACTCACGTAACCGTGAGATCATGACCTGAGTTGAAACTGAGAGTCGGAAGCTTAACCGACTGAGCCATCCAGGCGCCCCAGTACAATTCAATGTCTTAGTAAAAGCACAACTAGTCTTGGTTTTTGGACTAGAAGGGATTTTTTCTTCTGTGTATTCATGAAAAGGTGATTGTATAATATAAATAACATCCTTACAAAAACCTTTACACTGAGTAAAACAAGGAGGTTCAGATTTTATATTCCTCTGTTCTATAATGTAGACCAACTGCAACTAGTAAATACAAGACTATGTAAAGATCAAACAAAGGTTTTCTCCTAATTTGGTTGATCCTGAAACAGATGTTTTACTATTTAAGCATTTGCTATTCATCCTTATTCAGTATGTTTTGACACAATTTGTCCCCGATCTTTGGCTTATATATGCTGGAGACTATGGATTTTTTTTTTAATTTTAATGTTTATTTATTTTTGAGAGGGTGAGATAGAAACAGAGCATGAGTGGGGGAGGGGCAGAGAGCAAGGGAGACACAGAATCCGAAGCAGGCTCCAGGCTCTGAGCTGTCAGCACAGAGCCCAATACAGGACTCGAACTCATGAACCATGAGATCATGACCTGAGCTAAAGTCAGATGCTAAACTGACTGAGCTACCCAGGTGCCCTTGCAGACTATGGACTTTAAAATACACCTGGATGGTATAAAGCAGTGGTTTTCAAAGTATGGTCCTTGTGCCAGCCACAACAGCATCACCTGTGAAACTTGGTAGAAATTCAAAGTCTCAGGTTCCATCCAAGATCAAATAAATCTGGAACTTTGGGAGTGGATCTCAGCATTCTTTATGTGATAAGCCTTGTAGAAGATGCAGAGATACTAATGTTGGAGAAACACTTTTATAAATCAGGAACATCCTTGTTTCAGTAAACAAATTAATCGTTGTGTACAGAAAGATGTAAAGTCCTGAAACAGGATTATTTTCTGGATTTCTTAAGTCTTCAGGTTTAGTTTCCATCATTGCAAAGTCTGGGGCAGAAAATCCGTGAGGATATAACTGAACTGAATAGTACCATTGATCAATGCATTCAATTGGCATTATAAAAAATATTTCATCCAACAACATCAGAACACACATTCTTCCCTAATTCACATGAAATATTCACCAAAACATACTATATTTGGGGTCATAAAATACACCTTACCAAATTTAAAAGGATAGACATCATACAAAGTATGCTCTCAGACACAATGGAATTAAATTAGAAATCAATAATGGAAAGATAGCTGGATAATCTCCAAATATTTGGGTATTAAACAAAATACTTCTAAATAATACATGAGCCAAAGAGGAAATCTTAAGAAAATTTTTAAAAATATTTTACAGCAAATTAAAATGAAGATACAATCTGTTAAAATTCATAGAATGCAGAGAAAGCAGAGCTTGGAGGGAAATTAATACCATTGGATGCATATATTAGAAAAAGAGAAATATCTACAATAAAAAAATCTGAGTTTCTGTCTTGAGGAACTAGGAAAAAAGGAGCAAATTAAATCCAGAGTAGGCAGAAGAAAAATAAAATCAGAGCAGACATGAAGGAAATTGAAAATTGGAAAACAGTAGAGAAAAATCAATAAACCCAAAAGGTGATCCTTTGAAAAGTTCAACAAAATTGACATTATGTTAGCCAGGCTAACCAAGAAAAAAAAGAATGAAGACACAAATTACTAGTATCAGAAATGAAAGAGGAGGCATTACATGATCCCATGGACTTTAAAAGGATAATAAAAAAATATGAACAATTCTGTGCCAACAAGTTTGATAACTTAGATGAAATGGACCAATTCCTTGGAAGACATAATCTACCAAAACTTACAAAAGGAGAAATAATCTGAATATTAATATTTCTGTTAAAGAAATTGAACTAATAATTACTAACCTTCCAAAACAGAAGACACCAGGTCCAGATGGTTTCACTGGTGAATTCTACAGAATATTTAAGGAGAAAATGATATCAATTCTCTATAATCTCTTCCAGAAAATAAACATAAAGAAACCACTTCCTAATTTATTGTATGAGGTTAGCATTATCCTAATGCCCAAAACAGATAAAGTTATTACAAGAGAGACTCAACAAAAAGAAAACTATAGACATATCTTTCATGAACATAGATTGTAAAAATCCTTAAAAAAAGAAAAAAAAACTTAGTGTGCTGTGGGTACACATGCAATTGGAGCCCCTGGTAATGATAAAAAATATCCAAATTTTATGAAAACTATAAACCTACATATCCAAAAGCTAAACAAATGTAAAGTACGACAACATGAAAATAACAGAGTGGCACAATGTAATTAAACTACTGACCACTGATGATAAAAAGAAAAAATGGAAAACAACCAGTATAAAAAGATACATTACATAGGACATGAAAAAGATAAAGAGACTACCATATTTCATATTGGAAGCAATACAAGTGAAAAGACAATGGAGCAACATCTCTAAACTACTGACAGAAAAGAATTATCAACCTAGAATTCTATACCCAGCAAAAATATGTTTCAAAAATAATGGTGAAATAAAGATTTTTTTTCAGATGTAAAAAAGGTGTAAGAATTAGTCACCAACAATCTCATTATAAGAAATATTAAAGTAATTCCTTCAAACAGAAGAAAATTGATAAGGACCTGTATATAGCAATTAAGAATATTGAAAATGATAACTATACTGTTATACATGTACCATTTTTTCTTATTATTTAAAAAAAATTAAAAGTAACTGACTAAACAAAACAAACAAACAAACAAACAAAAAACAGTGTTGTAGGGCGTTTATAATATTTGTATAAGAAAATATGTGACAATGGTACTAAGGTCAGGAGAGGAAAAATTAAAGCATATGATTGTAAGGTCTTTATATCGTACATAAAGTGGTATAATAACATCTGAGGATAGGCTATAATAAATTAAAGATGGATGCTTTAAACCATAATGCAACCGCTAAAATAAAATTATAGCTAGTAAGCCCAAAAAGTAAATAAAATAGAATCTAAAAGCAAACCTACTTAATCCAAAAGAGATTGAAAATGAGAAAAAAAGAAAAAAAAGAGATGTAACAAATAGAAAACAAATAGCAAGATGATCATTTTAAACCCAACCAATAATTACCCGAGCAATAATTACATTAAATGTAAAAGATCTAAACACCCAGTTAAAAGGCTGAATGTCACATTAGATTAAAAATCAGACCCAAATATATGTTGCCTACAAAAAACACACTTTACCCCTTTTGCTCACCACCCACCAATGGGTGTAGAGTTAAAAGGTAAACACTTCCAGTTATAAGACAATCAAGTCCTAGGGGTGTAATGTATAGCATAGTGACTGTATCTAACAGTACTGTGTTGAATATTTGAAAGTTGTTAAAAGAGTGTCTTTTCAAAATTGGCATTATAAGAAAAAATATAACTATGTGTGGTGTTGGACGTTAACTAAGCTTATCATGGTAATCATTTCACAACACACACATATATCAAATCATTATACTGTACACTTAAAACTAATATAATGTTGCATATTAATAATATATCAATTAAAATTTTTTAAATAAAGAAATATACCATAAAAATAGACAAAAATAGGTTAAAAGTAAATGTACTAATAATTATAGGGAAGTTTAAAATTAGTAGATATATGTATAGCACTTAGTGTGTTCAATAGTCAGTGATTACTTGGTGAAAAGTAATTCTTTTTTTTTAAATGTTTATGTATTTATTTTGAGAGAGAGAGAGAGCGTGCAAGCAGGGGGAGGGACAGAGAGAGAGGAGAGAGAGGAGAGATAGAATCCCAAGCGGGCTCCTCGCTGTCGGTGCAGAGCCTGATGTGGGGCTAAATCCCACAAACCGTGATATGACATGAGCTGAAATCAAGAGTAGGAGGCTTAACAGACTGAGCCACCAAGGTGCCCTGGTAAAAAGTAATTCTTAATATGTTTCCTGCTGTTGAACTGATTTCTTAATCAGGTTGAGCGGATATAATAAAATACCATAGACTAGGGGTCTTAAACAACAAACTTGGTTTCTTGCAGTTCTGGAGACTGGGAAGCACCAAGATCAAGGTGCTGGCAAGTTTGGTGTCTGGTGAGAGCCCTGTTCCTGATTTTTGTAGATGACCGTCTTCTTGTCGTATCACCACTTGGGAGAGAGAGCTCTAGTATTTTCCTCTTCTTATAAGAGGGAAATCCCATTGTGGGGGCTCTACTCTCATGACCTCATCTAAACAATTATCTCCTAAAGCCCACCTCCAAATACTATCACCCTGGGGATTATGGCTTCAACATATAAATTTAGGAGGGAACACAAACATCCATTTTATAGCAACTGGGTAAACTTCATCTGCCTTATGAGATAACTGAGTGTCTCTTATGATGTCTAACATCTTCCGTATCTTTATTTCACTTAAGGACATCAGTTCTTCCTCTGTGATTAGAGAGTAACATTTAACTTTATTACCTATAAGCAACAGTTACCTGGATGTGAGCCCCTGGAACACTATAGGTAGCTGAAAGGTGTGGATGGGAATACTTTTCCCTAACATACTGACAGGTTTACCTGAGGATGACCTCAAAAAGGTGACCTAGCTGATCAGAACAGCTGGCTCCAATTTGGTTTGAAAGTGATGTGCTAGTCTGGAATGCTAAGGATAGTTCTTTAGCATTTAGCAAGTCAAAAGCGGGCATTTCTTATTCATTCCTCCAGCTCCACAAAATCTCTGCAGGCCTGTCAGGCTGAGTTCTCACAGGAAGATGAAGGAAGTAGAAGGAAGATTCAGAATGCATTCCCAATGGCTTTTAAAAAGTGACTTAAAGATAATAAATGTAAATGAGTTTTCAAACAGATCTGAATAGTATTATTAGCTCTACAAATTTTGATGTTCCTGATACATATCCAGAAACTAATATGGGATTTTGGATAGCAATTCTCATATTCTCTCTGGTAGACTCTAAAATCATTATACATCTAATGGCTGAGCTACATGTGCATCTTCAAATTTTCCATTTTTCCACCCATCACAAAAAAAAAATGCAAAAGGGCAAATAACCACAACAAGTCTATACTCAAATCCATATTTGATGTCGGGTAGCTCTCTTTTTCTCTACTGTTTTTATTGACATCTGATGGGGGTCTTGAGAGGAAAGCTAATAGTTTCCTTATAGTTTTCTTCATTTTTTTGTGTGACTATATATTTACATTTATTGGCTGCGACATTACTACACTTTACTTTCATTCTATCTTCCCTCTTACATGTTTCTCCCTTTGTTTTATCTACGATTTTAATGGGATTTCTTTTTGTCTTGCAAACCGATGTGTTATTTCATCCAGATGTGAGTGTGCAGTCCTTTGTATTCATTTCTCAAGAAGGAAAATGTGTTCAGTTTGCCTCTTCTTGGGTATGTGGATGGGCTTGAGGGGTAGAAGAACTACCCGAGTGTGTACAATTTGTGTATGTACGTGTGTGTACATGTTAGCATGTTTCTGAACGGTTACTCTGTAGTTTTCATTACATTTTCAAAACCTCAGTATATCAGCACCCCTGGTGTGCTCGCCTACGAATCCTCTCAGCCTCATGTTGTACCTCCCTCATTTCTGGTCACCAGTCCTGCACAAGTTTGGACCAGCTTTTGGTTAGTGCAACTTGAAAGCGTTTTACCTCAGGCCACACCCTGTACTGCTTCCATTCCACCTCTTTGACACCCTCAGCATCCATTTCGCATTCAGATCCGTGGGCCATTGCCCACCAATACGTGCCAAGAACCAATAGAATACTGTTTCTTGTTTCATCCCCATGGGAAAAATTCTCATTGCCATTTCATAAGGTTCCTCAGAAGGTCCCTTACACCCCAAGTAGTGACCAACTCAAAACACACTTTTATATCGGCTTTCCCTCCTTTTTGACTTCGCTCTCTGTTGCCCCACTGTCCTCCTTCCAGCAATCACATTCTCAAATAAGCGATTGGCACACAAGCTTTTGCGTCAAGGGGAACCCAAGCTAAGACAGCCGATGACTTAAAAAGTATTATGATCCACTATCCAAGAACCTATGGTCATGAAGTGAATTTGCAGAGGTACCTGAAGACCCCTGATCAGCTAACTGAGTTGATCAAGGTGATATTACTCTGGGGAGCCTGACTTAATCAGGTGAACTCTTTGAAAGAAAGTTTAGGGCTTTCTTGGGCTCAAAGACCCTCATCTACCAACCTTCAAAACACAAGTTGCCGTGAGTTCCGCAGCTGCAAGGTAGAAATGAATTCTACCAACAACCACTTGAGTTTAGAAGATGACCTTGGGCCTCAGATGAGACCATGGTCTGACTGACACTAAAATTGCAGGCTTGTGAGTCTCTGAGTGGAGAACCCAGTTAGGCTGTGCCCAGACTCAATACCCACAAAAACTATGAGATAATCAATGTATGTTGTTTTAGAGAGAGAGAGAGAGAGAGAGAGAGAGAGAGAAACAGAGTGTGAGCGGGCGAGGGGAAGAGAGAGAGGAAGACAGAATCTGAAGCAGGCTCCAGGCTCTGAGCTGTCAGCACAGAGCCTGATATGGGGCTCGAACTCACGGACTGTGAGATCATGACCTGAGCCAAAGTCTGACGCCCAACTGACTGAGCAATCCAGGTGCCCCCCCGCCCCCGCATTGTATGTTGTTTTAAATGATTAAGTGTGAGGCAATTTGTTACACAGCAAGAGAAAACTGATATGCAGCACTTGCCATAAAATTTTTGTTTCCATTGATGCTTCCTTGCTGGACAAAGTATCCCTGAAGGGCAGTGACTGTGTGCATTCCATCTTGGATTCACCAATATCTAGCAAAATGCCTGTGTATGCTAAATATTTAATAAACTTTTCTTTATTAAATAACTGATGTTTAATATTCTGAAAATGAAAAGTATAAAAATATTTATTTTGACCCTTGTGGTCCCTATTTATATGAGCTATTTAAATTTTCAAATCTCAACCTGCTGTGGCAAAATTTATAAACAGCTTTTAGTTTTTAAAATTCTTTTATGTACATATCTTCAAGCTCTGCTCATATTACCTCTGGCGAATGAATGTGCCACATCCTTGGGGGCCTTGGCAATTTTAAGAAATATTCCAGACCATACTTTTCTTCTATGGCATTTCTCACCAAAATTAATGGAGCAGATCCTCACTGAAAGCCAAGATTTTGGTCTAAGCTCGCCAAATTGCCAGGTGCTCAAGATGGAAAATGAAAGGGCATTTAAATCTGCAACATAAATTTCTTTCTTGGTCTTATAAAAAGGGAGAAAACAGTTAACATATATATGTTTGCCATGCTGACTTCTCCAGATATTAAGGTTTAATGCTTATCTCTCAGTATAGCTCAGGAATCATCAAATGAATTAATATTTCGAATGTATCTAAAGGTACTTTGATTAAAGATACTAGAAAAAGGCAAAAATCTGAGCCTCTAATAAGAGGATGACCGAATTGTCTAAAAAACAGGGAATACTAAATAAGTAAGAATATTCAGCAAGGGTACAGAAACTTTCAAAAAATAGTACAAATGTGATTTTACAGGGAGAGACATTTTATTTTTGAAGTTCTTTACCAAAATCTATTGCCGGAAATGAGTTTGTTTTTTGTATCTGCTCTTATTCTCTTGCTTAGAGAGGATAGAACTAGAGATCAATCTAATTGTATAGATGATAGAAAAAAAGAATAAATAAGGCATTCCTTTAATAAATACAATGAGGTCAGACCCAGAAACTGGTGCCTTGGATAGAGCAAGTTCCATATTTGATCCTTACTTAATTTCAATGAATACGTTTTAAGTTACACTTTGACAAATTAACTTGGCTCTGATGAAAAAATTAACTACTTGAGAATAATCATCATATCTGTTTTGGAGGCTTGTCATTATAGTTCCGTTGAGGCCTCAAAGCTCTGGGCATGAGTGTGATACTGAGATCAGAGGTAAAATTCTCAAAAGAAGAAAAAAATAGCTGTTTTGTAAGTGAGAGATAAAAAGTTATTACAGGCTAACCCTTCTTCATGTCAATTTCTTAAATGTGAAAAATATCCAATGAACCCATTAAATACATTTTGACAGACTAACAGCAGGAGGCTTGTTGACCTTTCACCTCATATTGATTTCCCCTTCACTCGTTTTCCTTGGTGATTTCCACTCTTCCTGCATATATTTTGCCTCTCAGTCCACTCTCCACATGCCACTTCTGTAATCATTTGTAACGGAAACCCTCACGCAGCCGTGAGCTGCGCCGACACTTTAGGAGAACCTTGAAAATAAAGCAGCCACATAATTCACATCTATCAATAAGTGCCTCGATCAGCAGATATTTCTATAAAACGTAGATACCCCTGGCATCTCAATAACACAGCTGAGCAGATAAACATCTGGGTGAGTCAAAATGCTCATTAATTGTTATTTATTCATATGGTCATCAATTCCACCAGCATTGATTAATGGGCCACTCTGGGCACAACACCAAAATGGAGATCCAAGGAATGGAGAGGAAGTGCAGGCCAGCCCTCTTTCTCTCTAGTTGCAGAAAACTCCTACATACAAGGAACATTTAGGAAAAACAATCACCTGGGGAGAAGGAAGCAATCAGGATAGCATTTATAGGTACCGGGGAATTGAAATGAAGTGAAGAATCTGTGTGATCTCATAATTACTCCCCGAAGGAGTCAAGAAACAAACTGGAAAGGTCTGGAGTTGTCCTGATGTTGATTCTTGAGACGCATTATCAGGTGTCTTGTCTATTGGCAGTAAAGGGAGTTGGGATATCGGCAGGAAATGCTACTAAGCAGAGCCAGACACAGTAATGCTGTCACCCAAGCTACAGTGAAAGGCGGGTGGGGGTGCATATGAGGCATACAAGTGCTTTAAAATAATCTGTATCTGTTACCTGCAAATTCAAGCAGATCTTCTCAAGGAGCACGGGTCAAAATGATATATTGTGGACCCTGTGAAACTAATGTTAAAAATCACGTACTCTTGTTAGTTTTTGTGTTCTCTTTTGCCTGTGGTTGTTCGCCTTTGAATATTTCTAACAGGTGGCTGTCTTCCTGGAGTTTCCTTCAGGCGATGATTTTAGAATTGGGCTTGGTTCTCCCCGACTCCAAAAAAGCAAAGTTGTTTTGCATAGCATTCATGATGAGCATTACGGATTTGGTTGAAGACTTCCTTTGGAGAAGGAAGCACATCGCGTTTACATCAGAAGAAACCAGTACAAATCCTGGGGCACTTCTGTTCTTCCCCAGGCCCTTCCGTGGCTGCCGGTCACAGGGGTTTTCCTTTCTCCCATCCTTTTGTGTGGGCGGTGTCCCTGGCTTCCGTATGTCAGCTTCCTGGCTGGTGGGGCTTCGCTCACCTTCTCTCTATTATTTCTGTCCTCTTTTTATACAGCCTGCCTTAGCTCCGACTCAGCCCCCAGGCTGTCCTGCCAACCTGCCTTATCTGCTGCCAAATAAAATAATTTCCAATTACTAGGATCCACCTACTTCCTGAGTCTATGGGAGATTGTATGTTAAGGACAATGATCTCACCACACAAATATTTTCTGATTCCTTAAAGTTTGGAATTATGGAGACATTGAAGTAATTTAGACTAAATATAGAAAAAAATTCAGATGGAAGGTATTTTTTATATTCTCAACTTCCCATTTCTTCAACACCCCAAAGTTTTCCTTTTCGCCACAGATCCCTGTTATGGACTAAATGTTTGTCTCCCCCCTTCCCCAATTCATATGTCAAAGCCCTAACCTCCAATAAGACAGTATTTGAAGACAGGGCCTGGGAAGAAGTAATAAGTTAAATGAGGTCATAAGGGTGGGGCCCTAATCCTATAGGATTGGTGTCATTGTAAGAGGAAGAGACATCAGAGCTCCCTCTCCTCCTACCTCCCACTTCCCCCAGCTTCCCGCCCAATCTTGTAAGAACACAGCAAGAAGGTGTCTGGCCATCTGCAAGTCAAGAGACCTCTCATTAGAAATTGAATTGGCTGGCACCTTGATCATGGACTTCCAGCTTTTGGAACTGGGAGGCAGTCAATTTCTGCTGTTTAAGCCACTTAGTCAATGGTATTTTATTATGGCAGCCCGTGCAGACTAATACAACCTGTACTCAGTCTCCCCATTCACTCTTAGTAGATGATCTTCTTGCCTCTAGCTTCACTGAGAAAACTGAGGTATTAACTCCTTCACCTTCCTCCTATCTATCTTCCTCCTACAACTATCTCTACTTCATCCTATTCTTTACTGCTTTGCTTTTTTCTCTTTCATTGAAAGAGTTGACAACATGTCTGTTGTAGGCTCCTTGCTCTAATTTGTGCTGGAATCCATCCCCTCTCACCTGCTTGGAGCTGATTGCACTCCTCTGCTTAAAGCCCTCCCATAGTCACAGCATAAATAAGACCCAGACTCCCTGCTGAAACCTCCAAGGTGCCATTTGACAGACGCCCCTGCCCATCTCTCTGACTTCATCTCCCACCACGATGTAGTTCCTGAATCATCACCATAGCTTTGGTTTCCCAATCCCACCAAGCTCACAGTCACTCTAAATGCATGTATTAGCTATTTGTTAAGTCTAGAATGCTCCCCGCTGAAAGCCTCCATGGCTAGTGCCTGTTTTCATTCAAATTTCAGCTTAAATGTCAATCCTCAGAAAAGACTTCCCTGAATACCCCACATGAAGCCATCTTACAACAAGAAAAAATTTAAAAAGGGAGACTTCCATTCTGTAACATATCACTATCTAGAATTACTTTGTTTACTTTATCTATTCTCCTTGTCTTCCAGAATGTAATCTCCATGAGAACAGGGACCTTGTCTCTTACTTCACTTCTATGCCCCCAGTGTCTTAAGACAATGCCTGGTGTACAGTATCACTTGTAAATGTCACTCTTGAACTCATCATCTTCTCTCTCCTCTGTTCCCAAATGATCATCCTTGTGGCTATTGTTCCTCCGCATAAAAGCATGCTCTGGTATTTCCCATTTTGAGAGCAAAAGTTCCCATCTGACCACACATCTCCCATTAGTTATTGTGTGTTTCTTCTCTTCACTTCAGAACCATGCACACTTCCTTAAAGAGGACCCCAAACCATCTATTTCCACCTCTCCCATACCTTTCACTCCTCACCTTTCTGTAATCTGACGTTGTGACCTGCCTACCCACCCCATTGCCTTTTACCAAGATCATAAGTAACCACCAGATGACCTCATTCAGTAGACATCATTCTCTCCTCATCTTACTTGAATATCTGTGACGTTTAATATGGTTGAGTGTCCCTTTTTTCTGAAACCCTTTTCTTCTTCAACTTTCATGAAGCCACGTTCTTCTAGTATTTCTTTTTTTACCTTCCCTTTACTGATTTTTTTTTTTTTTTTTTTTTTTTGCCTTTCCTAAGTTTTTCTTCCTCTGCACTGTTTAGGGGTTGCGGCTCTCATGTGTCCCAGGGCCCTGCAGGAAATATACAGGTGTGAAGGCGCTGGTAGGTGAAGGAGCTGTGCAGGTGGTAATTAACAGAGGGTGGTGGGAATGTGAGGGGGTGCAGAATGCTCCCTATCCTTCCAGAATCCAAGCTTTTTAGAATGCTATGCTGGCCAAACAAACCATACCTGTGGGCAAATGGAGGCCATTCATTTGTGGCCTGTCCATTAAATGTTGGTGTTCCTTGGGGCTTTCCCTTGGGTTCTGCTTTCTACTACATATATTCTAACTGGCAGTCCCACTCGCAATTACAACTTCAGATACCATTGATAATTCACTGTCTCTCTTTCACTGGTCCTATATAGCTTAGGGATTAAGACATAGGTGCAGGGTCAAATAAACTTGAATATGAGTCCCTGCTCAGCCATTTAACAGCTATGAGACCTTAGGCAAATTAGTTCACTCTCTGTGCCTCTGTTTCCTTATATGTCAAACGAGGATAAGAAGAGCCATTCTTAGAAGAGTCTTTAGAAGATAAAGTTACGTGTGTAAAATGCTTATCATTGTATCTAGCATGTAGTAAGCGTTCAGTGAAAGTTAGCTCTTCGGTTGAACATGTCTATGGAGAATGGCAATAAATACCCAAATTTAACATCACCATGCTGAAGTCATCATCTTTCTTGGACTTTGATCCTTGTGTTAACAAGCACCACCTTTCATATAGGTGTACAGGCTAGAAGCTATGCACCATTCTAGATTTCTCTGCCTCTGCCCCCACCCCACCCCAAACACTATTCACCAGCACACCTTGACAGTCTCCAAAAGGCCCTGACATGTGACCTCTATCACGTCTTACGGAATCCATGTCCTTTCCTTCAGTTCTACCAATGTCTTAACTCAGCCATTATCATTTCTTGCTTAGATTATTGCCATGGCCTCTTAACTGAACTCTCAGCCTTATATCTTGAACTCCTTCATTCCATTCTGTACATTTTTGTCAAAGTGAACCTTCTAAAATGGAAGCTTAATCATGTCACTCCTCTGCTTGGAAATGTTCCATGTCTCTCTCCCACCTATGTAATAAATAACAAATTTCTGATCCAGCCCTTGCCTTCACTTGGAGAATTACTTTCCACGTTTCTTCAGCCACCAACTATTTACTTCAGCTACTCCCAATGACGTTGACCCCTTTGCAGCAAGTTCCACTCTCTTAGCAATGCCCTTTCCTGCCTCTCTATCAGGCTAACCTCTTCCCTCTCTCACATTAAGCATTATCGCTTCTGGACACCTTTCCTGGTGAGCCAGCCTGATCTCCCCTTGAGCACGCCTAGCAAACAGGGCTCTTTCAATTATGATATATTTGAAAACAGAGAGGAAGCTAACATTATTTGGAGGGGGGAAAAGGGCTAACAACCTGCCCTAAGAAATTTGATATTCTTTTATGGTGACAGTCAGAAAAATAAGTCAGTGAATAGTATGCAGGTAAGAAGTGAGATCTAACCAGGTGATCTTATTTTTAAATCCTTGTCATTTGGGAAAAAAAATACAAGAATAATAAAATTTTCAAGCCAATGATCATGTTGTGTCTAAATCATATCTGAATAAAATTATGTGCTAGGTTGATATGCAGATACTTATGAATGACTCACTTATATGCTTGACAGCATAGACTGCCTGGGAATGGAAGAAAGCTTATCAGAGAAGTTATAGGAAAAACTTAGGCAATAAGAATTCAAGAGTAAATTATTTAGATTATTTAGATAGATTATTTATGTTAAAAAATAAGATAAAATCTTTGAAATAAATAGAAATACATACTAACATTTTAACATGTAATATGGGTTAACTCAACCATATGATTAAAAGAAATGTTTAAACCTATTTCAAGATTTCTCAAGATTTCAAGTTTAAGCATGTTATTACCATATCTGTAAAATTTTACATATATATTGTGATATGATGTACGTATTTATGGATGTATACAGACTTCAATATATTGACACTTACATATATTTATATGAATTCAAAATACATTATATTTTATCATTTTTCTGCATTTTAGGAAAATCGTAGGGTGCCCGGATGGCTCATTCCGTTGAGCGTCCAACTCTTGATTTCAGCTCAGGTCATGATCCCAAGGTCATGGGATCAAGCCCCACGTCAAGCTCCTCACTAAGTGTGGAGCCTGCTTCAGATTCTTTATCTCCATCTTCCCCTAACCCCTTCTTACATGCATGCTCTTTCTCTCTAAAATTAAAAAACAAAAACAAAAACAAAAACAAAAACAAAAACACAATCCTATACTTACCAGTGCATGTTTCTCAAACTACGGGTCTTTCTGTGACTCAGAAGTCAACTTAGTGGGTTTTGACCAAAGCTTTTCAAAATACATGGATATAGAATACAATAGAAAACATCACAGTAACACTCAGTAAGGGAAGTATTGTTTTTACAAATGTGGGTCATGGTCAACGTGTTTGAAGAACGCACCTTAGAGAGGTTCAGGGAGAGACTAGATTTAGAACACCTGGCATCTGAGGTCTCTCAGTTCCCATCCAGTATTGATAGCTGTTTGGAAATACCAGGCTTTTGTCAAGTCTAGATACAAGGACACACCTAACGACATCACAGCATTTTCCCACTTTCCCACACTTGGGTGTGGGCCAAAGGCCAACTGTGATTCCCATGGGAAATTGGAATACCTTTACCACTTGGCAGTGAGAACTCTATAATGTGGTTGCCTTTTTTTCTCTTCTAGTTGCTAGCAAGGGAGAGGGAAAGTCAGCACCCTGTTTAGTTTTCCACAGCCATTGGCCTCTGGCTCATTCCCCTGATTACCCTTATTCTTTTCTTTCCCCCAACATACTACCTTCCTTAATCCCTGGATTGTACGTCATCACTTATTCGTTTTTATGCCTGATTGTATTATAAGTGATCATATGGTAATTGTATTAGAAGTTCCTCAAAACCTTTCTGGAGGTTCGTGCTTCTCAAAAACTCATGAAATGGAGGCATGCTCTCTACCTTCAATTTATTTATTTTTTTATATTTATAGAAGTATAATATTTATAATATTTCTGAGAAATTATGAGGAATTTTTTGAGGAATTTTAGCTGAAAGAACTGTCAAAAAGGGACAGTTTGCATTTTATTCCAGTGCTCTATCCTCACGCCCATTTGGGATAAAGGTTTAATAACAACTGAATCAATTACTTTTATTTGCTTTTTATTAAAAAAAAAAACTTACAATGCATCTCCCATGAAAAGTCTCAGATATGATGCCCGTGAGAATTGCAAATTACCTTGGGATCCATAAGGATGTTAGACCTTACATACCTGGGGAGGAACCTGGGGATCCCCTTCAGACTTCTAACAGTGATTTTCGGTTGTTATTCGGAACCACAAATCATGGGACGTGTTTACCAGACTCTTGCATGCCCCCTCCTCTGTACCAGACCTTTGTGAAAATAATCACCAGGCCTGAATGGATTATCAAGCCAGAAAGCATCACATCTTAATGGAGATAATGGAGGTGGATATTTCCAGATTCGCATTCTAATCAGAAGGTGGTAGAATCTGAGCTAGCCCTAAGGGGCTTGTCAAGCCACCAGGACAGCTGATATCTTTGTCCAGTTTTTAATTAAGGCTGCTAATTATGTGGGATAGTACCCTCTCCCTATTTTTTAAAATAATGTCAACGACAAGAGGCTGATCTGAGCCCACCATCTCATGACCTGTCTGAGACAGAGGCTTGAGAACACTTATGTATGTGGAAATAATTAGATTCCAATTACCCCGGTAGCAGTGGAATCGCTTTTTTTAAATAATCAAAGAAATGTTAAAATGAGACAATGTAAACAGTAATCATTCCTGCATTTACTCATCTGGGTAGAATTAGAATCTGGAGCTTCTAGGAGGTTCTTTTTCTTCTCTTGCAGACAGGGAAGTTGTACTGTATTTGTTCCAAAGCTCCTGCATACTTATTTCCAGGCCTCTCCAATGGAGATAGGAATGTGCTGGGTGAATTCTAAGCGATTTCAGGCAGGCCTGAGATTTAATATCCATTGCTGCAGGCACAATCGGTCTGGGTACAGGATATGTGATCTCCCTCTTCACAGTGTCAGGGAGGACGAGGAGAAATAGCAAGTCCCACGGAGGCCAAAGGGACAGAGCTGTTTACCTCACGAAGTTAATTAAATATGGAGAGGTCACCAAGATACAGTGTCATGAAGCCATTTGCCACTTGAGGTAGGGCTGCTAGCCTTAGCAAATAAAAATACAGGATGCTGGCTAAATTCAAACTTCAGAAAGCCAGCAAATAATCTTTTGACATAAGCGTGTCCCAAATATCGCATTTTATGGCAATCATTTGTTGTTTATCCAAAATTCGAATTTGACTAGGCACCGTGGCAACCTGCTTTCGCCTGGCAACCCTATATCAAGAGGCGAATGTAGTTCCTACCACGTTAATAACAATCTTTAGTTTCTTTCAGTCTCATATAAGTTATTATGCAAACGATTTCCAGTTTCCAGAGTGGTCTTTACTGACCGCTAAAACATGAGCATAAACACGGAGGCCCAGATAGAGCGGAGTGGTTTGATAGAAGACTGAGGTATTACTTTGACTTCCATCCGTAATTATTCATGTATCCAGAGTATTTATACTCCCTTGATAACATAGCTCAAAGGGACAGTATTCTACGGATCTCTAATTCTGAGAAACATTTAAAAGCTTTCTTTCATGATCATTTTTGTGAGAAAAATTACAGAGTCAGCTCATGCTCCATACCCTACTTATAAACACGTATATCATCTCAAAATATTCATGTTTGCCGTACGTAAACATGTATGTATAAGGACATACAGTCGTGGGGTCCAGCCTCTGTTGTTCAGACTACTAATATATTTAAGTTTCAAATTGCTTGATCTTAGCATAGCTAGCACAGGATTATATTTCTACACAGAAAACCCATAGGATTGAATTCTGAAAGTGAATTTTTCTCATATTGTTTTTCTCATCATATAATACTTTGCAATTTACAGTGTCCACGAACTTTGCATCCATTATCTTGGCTCATGCTTCCAGGATCCTGTGAGTTAGATAGTGTTACCTTCCTTTTAGAGAAGAGGAAACTCAGGTTCAGGCTAAGCATCTTGCCTAAGGTCATTCGACGAGGAGGTGACAGAGGCAAGAAAACCCCTCAGGTCTTCTGACCCCAGTGCACTGATCTTTCTGTTAGGTCAAGCTATGGTCTCAGTAATGAGTCTAAAATGTAAACCTTGGTTATTCTCTGAGAAGGTACCACTGAAAAAGATATGGGAATCCATTCCAAGTGTTGGAAAACAATAATGCGTTATTAATTCGCATCCTCTCCTCGGACTTTGTGTCACTAAAGATTTCAGTTAAGTTGCAGGTTGCCCAAATTCCCGTGCATAATCAGAGACTCCTGCTGCAATGGTGATCTCCCCGCTGCCTATTCTCTTTCTGCCATGTATCCTTCCCTCCCTCCCCCTTCACCTTCCTTCCCGGTCTACTGGCTTTGGTCCCATCTCTATCCTCATAGACCTTATGAAAATGCAGTGGCAGGGAATGAAGAAAGGAGGGGACTGTCAGGAGGGGAAAGATGGGACAGCTTGTGCTCCCTATTGCCTGAGGGAGGCAAAGGTGTAAGCCAGCTCTGTCTTTGGCCCTCATTTTACTTTCTTGGGACCTCTCTTCCCTCCTGTATGGTTCTTTACTCTAGAGTACCCCCTTGTCCCAGTGCCCCTAGGGAGATGTCCAAGATAAACTTGCACTTTGTGTATTTTTTAAAATGTAGATTAATATCATTTCATTTCTAGACATCCCCAAAGATCCTTCATTAGCTTTTAGGGGGGAATTCGTCTTAGTAAATTTTTAAAAACCAATACAAAAGAGAGTCTATGTAATAGGTAAAATTTTACTATCCCATCCCTTTGTTAACATGGCAAAAGCTCTTTAATTATTCCCACATTGCAAATGGTTGTGTTTTCCTTTCAGAGGTAGGTGGGTTGAGGACGAGCTATTAGACTGAGTGCAGATCCTATCATCAGTGTACAATTTTAGGACATTCTGATGCAAACACTACTGATATTAATGCTGGATAAGGAGGAAGGCAAGTGAGGGGAAATAAAAGGGACAAACCAGCAACATTCCAAGAATAACCCCTAATGCATTTGTCAATCCTATCCCTCGAGTGCCTATATTGTCTTCACAGGCTTCTCCAGCTCCCATTGACACAGTCTCCCTCTTAAAACTAATATTTACTTAATGTTTATTGTGTGGCAGCTGTTGAGTATAGGATTTGATTTTATCCTACTTAAAAGCTAATCATTTAGCCTATAACTCTTTCATGGATGCTGGCGGAAGACAAGAGATTTCCGGGTCAGAGACAATGGCCTTTCTTATAAGCAGAGTAAGCAGCGCAAGCACCATGTTTGCATCATCTTCACTTGTACCCCATGTCCTATGGGGACGATGCAGTATGAGCCCTGATGGATGCCTGCACCTGCCATTGGTTGCTTTACTAGAGAGGAACACTGGGCTTGGGATACTCACTGTTTTATAGCAACCAGTAACCAGGTGAGCTTTCTGTCCCAGAAGAAGACATTATCTCATTTCTCAAAGTTGCTTGCTGTAAACACAACCTTGAAAGGTGTCCTTAATAAAGGGCAATCAAAGTTTTGCATTCTTGACCTCTCCTGCAAGAAGGTCGGGGACAGTGACGAATCACTTCTCCCAACACCAAGCACTGTTTCAAGGACTTTACATTTATTAACTCAAATGTACTTCAGAATAACCCTGTAAGTATTTTTACAATCTCCATTTTACACAAGAGGAAACTGCAACGCAGTGAGTAACTTAGCTAGTCTGCTAAGTAAGATGCAAAGCCAGGCTCTCTGGCTCCAGAATTTGCTTTCTTTTTTAATACATTATCATTTTTATTGCCAAGTCAGTAGTCAGCACATGCTGACCAACTAGGATATGTGTTCCTCGTCATGCAGGTAAGGGCTCTGGGTCCACGCTCTGGCATGTAGATCTACGCCACACCCTTTCCAAATTTCATACTTTGCTCATGCTTTTCCATTACCTATCATTCTTCCCTAGTCCCCATTGTCCTCCTTTGCTCCTTGGCTAAGTTCTTCATCTACATTATCAAAGTTGTACTGATCCACTGTACATTTTCAACCAAACATTTTTATTTTTCCAGGACTTCTCGGTATGGCCTTGGGTTCTATTTTTCAAAGGGAGAAAAAAATCATAATTCTGAGCTAAGTCCTTATACATGGGCTTTAACCTACCTTATTTTTTTAATTTTTAAATTTTAATTCAAGTGTAGTTAACCTACAGTGTTATATTAGTTTCAGGAGTACGATATAGTGATTCAACAATTCTATACATCATTACTCAGTGCTCATCATGGTAAGTGTACTTTTAATCCCCTTCACCTATCCATACCCCCACCCACCTCCCCTCTGAGATGCTTTATTTTAAACAAGTGCTCTCAGTTAAAGTTATTATTTTTCAACAAAAACGTTTTTTACTTGAAGCCTACTTCAGAATATATGGTTCTAAAAGATATGTATAAAGCAATCTATCCAAGAAAGATAGAATACACATTTTCTTCAACTATACACAGAAGAATCCCCTGGTTAAATCACATAAAAAGAGACATAACAAATATTACAAATTCTTACTAAAATGGGTTCATATTAAATCATAACTGAACATTAAGAAATATCTTCTCCAAATGCAGATCTGCCATTGAACAACATATTTCCTAGGCAATACTAATAAAAACCCCTCTTGTTTGCAATATAATGAGTATTCTTATTTCACCCTTTTATGCCCCTATTGTGGAGCTTACACTTTCATAACTATGAACATTCTTCACCTATGGCATATCATATCATACCATATCATATGTTACATCTATGAATATTTCTGCATCTCAACTTGAATTGTAAACACTTTAGGACCATGAACGAATTTTTTTTTTCATTCTCTCCAGAAACTAGCCCAATGATAAGTTAATAGAATGCAATCGGTAAATGTTTATGGACTGGAGACAACATGCACAAGTGGTTACATTGCTATCAATCTAGTATTATAGTCCCTTATTCTAATATATCCTCATTTAAATGGAGTTTTGGGGAAAAGGACTTAGAAAATTAGCCAGTATAGCATTGTAACTATGGGAAAATGCTTTCTGAATTTTCAGCAAATGTCAACAGTTTTCCTTAGGATGCAACTCATTTTTATGAATTGATTTACTTCTGGAGGTAAATAATACCTGCATGAAAAATTAGCCTAGTTATTTGGTTGAAAATGAAAAATGTCAGTTAGTAAGCCTCAGTTTTTCTTTTAATGGTTTACCAAGAACATTGTGCATGTGACACTTAACTTGGTTGACCAAGTACAACCAACTGATAAACAAAGCCCTGAAAACACCCATGTAATTGAAAGGCTGTGGTTTACCTACTATCTGTTTTTAGAGCACTTAAAATGTGGTTTATTTACTACTCTTCAGAGCTTTTTGGTCTAAAGCATTTCACAGGGAAATTACCCCTTACAATTTACCTATGAAATAAACAGAGAAGATTATCAAATTATCACACATTTGATAAATATTTACTGTCACCTCCTAAGCTGGTTCAGAGATAGCGTAGGCTCAAAGCTCCTTCTAGTCTCCTGGGTAATCCCCTTTTCTCTTTCTTTCCTGCCTCTTCCATTACCTCCCATTCTACCACCCCTTCTTATACTGCTATGTCTTTTCAACTCAGAACTACTGCCTGCTTTCTTCTGACCTTGCTCAATTTCTCCACATCCCATCTACTTTTTGCTTCCTGGACCCTGGACTCCACCTGCGTCCTTCTGGTGGTAGATATATTTAGAATTTGAATGATTATTTCTTTTGTACTGGCACTAACTGGAAGTTTCAGCTTGCCATTGGCTTGATCCTTACCCATGGTGACATCAAAAATAAGGGGTCAAAGTGCACCTTCTCCATGAGAATGTCCATAACAGTATCTATACTGGCTTTGACTAAACTTGCCCCTGAAATGAAATTCTATCTGTTATTGACTTTCTGAAAAATCAATGAAAAAGACAAGCCCAGCTGAATCGCCAGAGCAGCAGGGAAACATTCAGAGTGAAATAGCAATCCAGTTAACAAGCCCACCATCCCCAGAAACAGGGCAGAAAAAAGACATGTAATAGACTCAGAAGTTCATGTTGATAGCTATTTGTAAGATGACTTTATATGGCTTCAAAAAGTAATTGTATAGAAATATGGAAGAAATTTTTAAAATACAGTCATTGCTATGGTCATTAATCCATTCAACTAATATTTGAGTAATTGCTATTTAGAAGACACAGTATGGCAAAAACAGTAAGTAAAACCTGGATCCCATTCTCAGTGAAGTTACTAGAAGTAAGACTTAGACATAAATAAGCTTTAACACCAGACACAAAGCGATGAGGCAACATGTGGAGAGACCTATTTAATATACAATATGCATGTATGGTTAAAAATATATGTTTAAATATACGTAGTTAGATACATATCCATATCTCTATATATGGTCAAATATATGCATATATATATATATATATAGTCAAATAAGTAAGTTTATATTGTTAAGTACATATATGGTTAATAATATATAATAACAAATAGTATATATCTGGATATATATTTCTATTTGAAATCAAGTTTTTAGGTTTGAATTTTAACAATTCAACTCACCTATTTGTTCCTTGATTTTCTGTTCTGCAAAAATATAATAGTAATCTGCATTTCACTCAACATTGAAAAGACTAGATAAAATAATGCATGTCAAAAGACATTATTAATAAAGTACAGTAAAACCTTGGTTTGTGAGCATAATTCATTCCGGAAACATGCTTGTAATCCAAGTCACTCAGATATCAAAGTGAATTTCAAGAACCATTGGCTCAGTTGTGATCATGTGACATTCGGCGTCAGGTACCACTCATATTGCAAGACATAGCTTGTCTATTGAGTTAAAATTTATTATAAATATTTGCTCATCTTGTAGAACACTCACAGAACAAGTTACTCGCAATCCAAGTCTTTACTGTTATTTTGCTTACCCAGTGATTATTAAGAAGTCAGGTGCTGTGTTAGATATTGGCAAAACCAAGCTGCATTCGACTCTGTCTCCTCTCAAGGAGTTGAGAGTTATGTGGAAGAAACGTTTGGGTAAGCAAAGGACTCCAGTAACATATGGCATATTCTATAATAAAAGGGTATAATAAATACATAGAAGGAAGTTTGAGAACACATAGGACAGGATCAGACTGCCTGGAGTTTTAAGAAGGGTTCAAAGCCTAGGTTTGGGTTGGGTATGGATGAGGAGTCCAGCAGGCTTGTGGCAGAGGGAGGGAGGGGATCAGTTTCGGGGGAGCTGTGCCCACAACCGTGGCGGGGTGCAGTCACGCTGCTGTCAGCACAGGTGTGGAGGAGCAGTAAGAGGCAAGACAGTTGAGGAGGGATATGCAAGGCCCTGGCAGGAGGTAGGAGTTGCAAGAGAGTCAAGGGCCAGATCATGAGGGGCTTCTTAGTAATAGAAAGTTTGAATTCTATCATAAAGATAGCAAGTGGCTTAAATTTGGTGGCCTGAAACAACAGAAATTTATTCTCTCACACTTCTGGAAGCCAGAAGTCCAAAATCAAGGAGTTGGCTGGGCCACATTGCCTCCAGAAGCTCTAGGGGGGAATCCATTATTGTTTCTGGTGACTTCTGGTGACTCTTGGCATTCTTTGTGTTATGGCTACAGAAATCCAGTCTCTTCCTTCCTCTTCACGTGGTCCCCTCCTCCATGTCTGTGTCTTCTCCTCCATGTAGTTCTTATAAAGACACTTATCACTGGAATTTAAGGACCCGTGGGACAATCTAGGATGATCTCCTCATCTCGAGGTCCTGTACGTAATTACATCTGCAAAGATTTCTTTTCCAAAGCTCTGAGTGTATGTAGCTTTTGGGGGGTATGGGGGTGTGGGTACCATTCACCCTAATTCAGTGAAGAAGCGTTGAAGAAATGAATTTTACAGATTCGGAACTGTGTCTGATAGATCACACTGGGGACCAAGGGGAAGGTAGTTTTATGTTTTACAAATTCTAAAAAAACTACACAAGCATTACCACAGTCACTATTACCATCCCCAGTGAACCAGCATTGAAAACTCTCTAAATTGTTGAAAAGAAAATTAAGCTCTGATTGGTGTATAATTTTTGACATGGTTCAGAATCGCCTTTTGCCATTTGTCACATAAAGGACATGCCAAGCTGTAGTTCGCAGAGTTTAGGCTCCAGGATTCCAACTTCACCCTCTTTCACCATTCATAGCTGCAGTCCCCAGCAGCAGCTGCCTTTGGAGTTTCCTAAGGCACTTCAGAACTGACCTCTGGGCCCCACCTGCGGAGATTCTGAGGCAATTTGCCTGGGGTGCATCTTGGACACTGGGATTGCATAAATCTTCCCAGGTGATTCTACTGTGCAGTCAGAAACTAGAACCACAGTTTCCTACATGAAAATTTTCTTTATGATTAATATTCAACTTGACTCTGAGCACCCTGTGTTTTCATGCATTAGGACTTTCAAACTATCCATCTTCAAAGCACAATTCAACTGGTAACTAGCTTAATGACTGATGCTTCTTGGTGAGCAGCTCTCACTTGGAAAATGGTACCTCGCCTCGTCTGTGTTTATTTTTAGTTATGATAATGAGAGGTTACTTCTTCCATATCAAAGATAAACCATTTACCAACTAGCAATTTGAATGTTTTTGTCATCCTGGATTTTGGGGGCATTGACTTTGATTTTCTTAAATGTTGCCTGAAAATATTTGTTTCGATTACTGAGTTTTGGAGGGCCACTTTAAATTTTGTGTCAGAGGTGAGAGAGGCTCTCACCCTCCTAGCTTCCACTCTGAGTAGTTATTTTCCTGTGGCTGCTATGGCACAGAGTTCGAATCAAAGTGTTGGCGAGGCCACTTTTTCCCTGATGCTCAGGGGAAGAATCCTCCTCGGCTTCTTCTGGCTTCTGGTGGCTGCTGGCTTCCTTGTCTTGTGGCTGTATCCCTGCTTCCCTCTTCACATGGCCTTCTCCTCTGTGTCAGTGTCTTCTCTTTGTGTCTCTCAGAACACTTGTCAATGCATTTAGGGACCAGTCAGATAGTCCAGGATGCTCTTCTGCTCTCAAATCCTGAATTCAATGACATCATTGAAGAATTTACTGTTTTTTCAATCTAAGGTCATTCATAGGTGTCAGGCATTAAGAAATGGGTGTATCTTTTGGGGGTCCACCACTCAACCTACTACAATAACCTTCTTTCCTTATATTATGTCACTCTGTCCTTACAACAAACTGATGCCCAGGGAGGATTTTATTTCCCCCATTTTGTAGATGAAGAAGCTGGCACTCAACAGAGGTTAAATGCATGCGCCTAAGTCATACAGGCTTTTACATCACTGAACCAGGGCTCCTGATTCCTGGCACTGTGTTCTTTGAGCTGGGGAGACGTTATTATCCATTGCTTTCTAACCCTCTGCGAAACCATTCGGGAGATAAACCATTGCTATCCAATCCTAAAGAAAGCTGATTCTAGAACCCACAGATTTTATTTTCTGCTCTTCCCACTGTGCAGTGCTTATTATGTCTCCCAAGTTTTGCTTCAACTGTTGTGCTAGCATCTTTTATTCTGCTTATAAATCGGTGAACAGATAGCTTAACCCACTTCTTGTTCTAAGCCCACAAGTAAAAGCTATGATCTCTTATGACAAAATAGTTCTCCCATATTAAGCAGAGGAAAGCAGTGAATATCTTTTCATCTTAAAGGACAAAGAAGATACAGTGAGATGTACAGTTATCTGACCTGGGACATCTGAGGTCTATATCTCACTAATTGCCTGTTTGATGGGGAGGCAGAATAGCCTTCCTGAAATATTAACAGAGAGTTTGCTTTCCCTTGTGGCTTTAATTCTTAAAATGTAAAAGATGCTGTAACCTTTCTGGCCATCGATGTGGCACGGCAGAGAAGTCCACCTGCCTGCATTGATCACCGGGAAGAAATGGAAATGGCCATGGCTGAAATAGTCCAGGGCAGAAGGGAACATCCATGCTCTGCATTGCAATAGGGTGCCACGCTTATTTAAATTTAAACCGAGGGCTTCGCTGGATAGCCAGCTCTTTCCAGCCTCCGAAACATGGCATTAGTGAAATGTCAGCTTGCGTTAAGATCACCAGTGGCCTTTTCTGTGCACATTCTTCCATGTTTCTGCACAAAGATAGCAGAGCACGGCCATGGCTCTGCTCTGGAGATCGATCCGCCTTCATGTCTGATATTACCTTACATCGCCAGGGCCAGGCGGGTGTGAGAGAGGGGGCACAGGGACCGTGTTTACTCACTGAACCTTGAGGTAGAGCTTTAGCAAGTGGCCGGGTGGCTGTGAGTTGCTGAACTAACTGCAGTTGGGGCCCTTTTTTAGGGTTTGCAGTGATAAGAGCAGATCTCCGAGGAGTTGAATGTCTGCGTGATCTAAAACCAGGGCAGTCAAGCTGAAGAGGATGTGTGCGCTAACCTGTTTGCACTGAATACTCTCCATAAATAATTTACAGCCATGACTGCTAGCTATTATTACAAAAATACCGGATTGCATTTTGACACATGCATCCAGCTTGTAAGTCAATAGATACGTTTCACCTAGTGTGGGCAGACCTGGTGGAAGATACCCATCCAAGTGTTTTCCAACAATGTAATTTAGCACTCCCCAACCAGGCGGAGGAGAGCTTTCCGGGGAAGCCTGCACCCTCAACCAGACAATAGACTGTCCTGCTAAGTCTTCATTTTATTATTCGTTCGTAGGCTGCTGATTTTCTCCTTCTGCCCTGCGTAACATCCTTGTAAATTTCAAGTCCTTGGCATCTAATGTTAAAGTGAAATTGTTTGGATGAGAAGTATTCTTCTGCTTTTTTATTCAAAGAATATGTCCGAGGGTACTGGATGGTATTTCCTTCAAGATGTACTTGAATCACCAAAAAGCATTTTACTATTGGCCCATTTTAACACTCTCCAAACCCCCACCCTAAGTAGTAGGGCTTTCTTCAGACTGGCATTTTCCTCAAAGACAAGAGTGTTGCCCCATGAAGACAAAAACCATGATTCTGTAAATTCTCTTTAGGAAGTAAGAAAGCAGTTTCTGTTTTCTGTGGTCTTGAAAATATGTAATAAAGCAGCCTGATGAATATGTAAGAAAGGAACAACATTAGAGCTCCTTATGATGGTTGCTAAAGTTACATGACTCTTTCAGGTATTTTTTTTTAAGAGAAAGACCAAGAACACCATTCAGATGTTACCCTGTCTTTATGACCAATCGATAGCAGAGTTGTAGGGTCTCCCTTATTCTTTGATGAGGTACATTTATATGCAACGAGGGATTGCATGTATATTTAATAAGAAACTCCATTATGTGTACACATGGCGGGAGAAAGGGAAAAGAAGATATTTGCGCTGGCTGGGGTAATGCTATAATAAGAAATGCGACTAAAAATTATTTGCTACAGATTTAAAAGGATAATCTTAGGTGGAGGAAAAGGCAGGTGGGAAATGGTGATTCCAGGGAGAAATGGCTTTTAAATATTCACATGCCATAAGTACAAAGCATCTGACAGTGAGCTGTTGATAATGTACACTATTCTCCCAATAGAAATAAACTGAGAAATATTAGCCGTACCTTTTGTTCAAGGCTTATTTTTCAGTAGCAATAGTCCTGGGTTGGATGAGGCATGCATACCTGAAGTTCATCTGAAAGAAATAATTTGTGATTGCATAACATTTTAAATTACTTTAAATTGGCTAGAATGTCTGAGTAATTAATCTATAAACTCCTGCAAAGCTGAAACTTAAAAATCATTGTCAACAAATACCTTACAATAACATTAATACAGTTGTAAGAAATATTTTAAAGTGAAGTATGTATTTACTAAGGTTTGTTTGGCCTAATATGCCAATTAAAGAAAATTGTGGCATATAGATAATAGAAGAGAACATCTTCAAATTATTTTAAAAAGAAGGGAATACTAACTCTGGGATTTTTATGTTTATAGATCTCCCTCAAGTTCTTGTGTTTCTTCCTGGTATCTTACATTCATCTTTACGCTCAATTTCCATCTCCATCTAGCAAAAAGGGCCCTCTTCACCTTAGTATCTGCACAGCTTTCTAGATGCTGCCTTGACTCAGGACACCCCACCCGCCGCCAGTCTCCAGTGCAAACGCGCCTCTCCGGTCACCTTGTCCACTTGGCCTTAGCTAGTCTCAAATCGTGCAGAGACTCCCAGACTCTTCATGGCCTTCCAGCTCTGACTCGTCTTCTGCCAGTGGGAGCATCTTGCTGGCAGTTTGCTCTTTCGCCTGGCTTCGGGGATCGGTCTTCACACAGGGGCCCCAAACTTTTCCAGCTTGCCCCCTGTGCCAGCCTGCACAGCTGCTGCCTCTGTATGCTGCCCGCATGTAATGCCCTTCCTTCCTACAAATCCAGCTCCTATAGGCATCTGCAACACTTGCCCATTTCACCTTTCCCATGAGGACACTCCTGCTAATTTGATCTCACCCCCATTACAACCTTGAATACACAAATTTGGGTTTTTTTTTTTTTTTTAATTTCTGAGCCTTTCTGCTATTGTTTCATCGGCCTGGAATAAGCCCCTCCCTCTCATTCTCCCCACATGGCAGCTCCTCATTTGTCCCCTAAGATCCATGCTTCAATGTCTCCCTAGGATAAGGGTATTCAAATGCTAGGTGGCTGGTGCCAGGGTATGAAAATTCTTCTCACACAATTATCTGTGATCAGTTAAAAGGATTTTTCTTTATTCCAAAAGTATACACTTAATCTTTTTGGGTAGTAACCTTTTATGAAATGAGGGTGATAGTATAACACTTTTTTATTCAAGTGCCAGTTTGAGATAATAAAAACTTGACCACTCATGTCACTCGGCATTTTTTTTTTGTAAATTTTTCCTCCATGCAATCATGAATCTGAAAACCACTTCCCGAATGCTGGCATCCTTAGAACATACTGCAGTAGCACTTCTCATCCTGCAGCATTATTACTGACTCATGAGGTGGTGAGTACTTGCATGGTATTCTTCATAGCATCCTCACAACCTGCGTGCTAAATATTCGAGTGAAGGAGACAGCTGGGAAATATTAGCTCTTTATTATACTGAGGATATTAGTCAATTTCCCTTAACAAGTGGCTGTTGATCTGAGTTCCATGGACCCATAGGTGGGTCCATAGAAGGGCTTCAGAGGACCCAAGAACAAAATCTTATGCAAAATTTTGCACATAGAGCGTATATGTGCTTATTTTTTTTCCGGGGAGAGAGTCTGTCGAATTTTCAAAGAAGTCCTAACTCTCCACACTGCGGGAATTATGGGCTCGCTTAGCATTTTCTGAACGACTGAGATGTGCCAGCCTCTGCACTGACACAGGAGCTACGGAAATGCATCCGGTGCAGTCCTTGTCTTCAAAGCACTCATTCATCCTCAGGCTGGCCCGACACAAAGAGGCCAATACCAACCACTAGTGGTAGAGACTGCAATATCGGTAGCTATATGGGAATATATGGGGCGCTGCCTGGTGGTGGGAAAGGCCACCAGGGGAGGTGACATGTTAGCTTGGCCTTGAAGAATAAACAGTTTGTGATGCAGCAAATGAAAGAGTTGCAAAGGATATTCTAACTATCCAAAAAGGAGTCCAAACTGAGCAAAAGCAAGAACAAAAACCACTAAATGTGCACACACGCCTCTAGGCTATGCAAAGAAACCCGCATGCCCACAATTCCTTCTTTCCTTCCTAATGACATCTGACCTAGTACTAGTCATACTGCATATATTTCACAAGACTTGGGACGTGACCGACTACGGAAAAGGCATGCCATGACATACTAACAAACTTGGGTGATCAAAAATACTTTTAAGTGTAAGGGCAATGTAAATACTTCTTATACTCTTTCAAGCTAGCTGAAATTAAGAGCTGTCATGGATTTGAGGCCTGTTCTCACAAGTGGCGAGGAAGAGCTATGTACTTAGAAAGACAGGAGGGTATCAGGAAGGATGAAGGCTGGATTCGGCCCCTCAGCCTGGTTTGTGCGGATGCTGCGATGCACAGGGTGGCCAGCAGCCCATCTGGTGGCTTTGTGCACAACAGAAGGGGAGGCTCTTTCTCTGAGTGGACTCAGCATACGGCCAGGGCACAGGGCTCAGCGAGCCAAATGAGGGCTGGCTTCTAGCCCCCCCCCCCCACCTCTCTGCTGGGTGCCTTTAACCATCAAATCCTATGGGTGGGACGGAGACACGGACAAATGATTTATCTAACATAACTTTAGCATATGTTTAGCTGCTGGCGTAGAGCTCCTGTTGGGACAGTAAAAAGCTAGAGGAGACCCCCAAACCTTCTCCTTCCTCTTAGGTAAAGTGAGGGTGCAAAGCCCGGAGCAGCAGCAGCAACGTAAAAGCTGCAAGAGTTGCTGCCAAATCTAGAAAGACACTGTCTGGGCTGAGTCATTAAATCTTGCACATTCGCGCAGGCGCAATACATTGTGACGAGGATGAAGAGCCAAACTCCTCACGTTTTTAGGATGTGAGGCTCCAGAGAATAGCAATTCTAAAAGGAAAAAAAAAATCATTTGGTTTGTCCACTATTTGGAAGGAAAATTTCAGGGTTAACAGCAGACTCTGGATTTCCAAGGAGCACAGCATTATATTGGATGAAACATGGTACTTGCTGTGCTCATAATGTAACACTGTTGCTTTTCTTCCTGGCATTTCAACTCTCTCCTCTAATGAGGCTCAGTAAATACAGAGAACTCTAAAGCAGACATGACTTTGATGAGTTCAATATTGAAAACATATTTAATGTATAATACATACAACTTATATAAATATATAAAATCAGATTAAAAAAAGGTTCCCTTATGATTCAGCACTGAACAACCAAATAGGAAGAGCACGAGTCTGCCAAAAATATCTCCCCGACTTACTTTATGTAGGTCCTTCCATGTCTTTGTGGTAGATCCTCTGGGAAGGTACTATGCGAACACAGGCCATGCCACCATCCCCAGGAGTCACCCCAAACTGCTCCTAATACACCAAAGGGGGTAGGAGGCCTTCACGTTGTTCTTTACAATCCAGTGTTAACATAGATCAGTTTATTGTGTGTTCTATTTGCCTCCCTAGAAGACACAGAGTTCCCAGCTTCGAGAATTAGAAGAAGGCATACATCAGTATTATTTCAAAACGACAAGAAAATGGGGATCAGGAGCCTGGTGTCCTGACACAGACCGTACACTCTTTGAATGCAATATCTTACACTTGTGCCCAAACGGGAAGTGCTCACTTAGTGTTTGCTGAACGGAGAGAGGGAAAGCCCTGGAGGGCGTGATAACTCGTGCATGTCCTAACGAATTTCCTGGTCCGTTTAGAAGACAAGCACATTTTTCATATGTTAAGTTTTTTATATATATAGTTTTTTTAGTGTTTACTTATTTATTTTGAGAGAGAGAGAGAGAGAGGGAGAGAGAGCAGGGGAGGGGCAGAGAGAGAGGGAGAGAGAGAATCCCAGGCAGGCTCCACTGTCAGCTGTCAGTGTGGAGCCCGACTCGGGGCTCCTTCTCATGAACTATGAGATCATGGCCTGCGCCACAATCAAGACTTAGATGCTTAACCCACTGAGCCGCCCAGGCACCCCTCATATGTTAAATTTAATATCTGTTTTTGTTTTGTTTTGTTTTGTTGTTTTTTTACCCCTGTTCCTTTTTCTATTTTTAAATGGGTCATAAGTGATTTGAGCTAGAAATCTGAACGCTTATTCTCAAAGAGTTCTTAACCCGGGGTTGCAACTGTATTCATGGCATCTCTAGAGTTCACCAGTGAATCAGTAACGGTGCCTGCCTAATAAGCGCTGAAAGAACGACTTGCAAAAAATGAAACGAAACCAAACCAAACCAAAATCTCTGCATCAGGAGTCAGACCCTCCCGTGATGTTTATGAAATTTCCAGCACAGCTTGGTTTTCAATATTGGAGGGTCATCAAGTAACCCATTTTTCCTTATCTGTGAGCAGCCATCCCCTTCCTACTCCCAGAAAATGTGCCTAACTCAGCGCATCTAACTCCTCTGACCCACAATGTCGTTACTGTTTGTATACTAAGCCTTAGCACACACAGCAGACTGCTTTCCACAAAATCAGTGAGCTCGGAGACTCACGGGATTCACCACCTACGTTCCTCAGGATTTTTATTCAGTTTTCCATTTCCTTTTCACCTCATCTTCATGTCCACTTTTCCATCTCGGTAGGTGAGCAGTTAGCAGCACTCTGAAATAAGCAGAAAATCTTTCAGGTTCCCCGATTCTCTGTGGGTGGCACAAGAGGGCTGTGTTGCTGGATGCAACCCACACTTAATTGCTGCCAAATTCGGAGCCACAGACATGGCCGTGAACATCCATAGGCAGATGTGATGGATAGCTACTCCAGCGGTCCGCTCGCTCATCCATCTCTGTAGGGAAACGACAGTGATCGCTGCAGAGTGGAGCTGACATCAGCAGAAATGACCGCAAGACTCAGATGAAAAGGCAGCAGAATAAGGGATCTGCTCTCTGAGGCCTTTTGTGAATGAAGGCAATTCTAGTCACTTTGGTCCAGACACTTTGCAGATCTCTCAGTGCGAAGAAAATGGCACATCTCTAGGGGTAGGCGGCCATAAAAGTTTAGCAGAGCCAATAGGTCAAGAATATTGATTATCTAACTTTCCTCACGTTCTGAAAGATGGAAATTTAAACTGAGGCAAACTATCTCCACACCAATCCATCGGATGCTTGGGTCTATTTTATGGATTGGAACATTATTATTGAATAAAGCTTCCACTGTGCCTACAGCAAAGCCAATGAAAGTGACACACCTCTTACCCTCTGGAACATACAACCTTGATATAATTTTGCTTTGAACACAAATTTTAAGTACAAATGTGGGTAGCAGTCTCAGGTAATGTATATGATTAAAAGAGTAACTTTGTAGATAATGGGTTATCTCAAAAGTGTGATTCTATGATGAATGTAATTCTATATGAGGGTGATAGTGGATAGAGGATCTTGTAGTGCCATGTGTCATCAATTAACAGTGGAGGTAATATCAACATTACATACATCTTCTACTATTGCAGTGGATTGAATACTGTCCCCCAAAATATATGTCTACCTGGAACCTCAGAATGTGACCTTATTTGGAATATGGATCTTTGCAGGTGCAATTAATATAAAGACCTTGAGATGAGATCATCCTGGATTTAAATGGGTCCTAAATATCTCATATATTTACAAATATATTTATTTTAAAGGAACTGGTTCATAAGATCATGGGGGCTGGAGAGTCCAAGGTCCATAGGCCAAGCTATCAGATTAAAAATTCAGGTAAGAGTTGGTTGGTACGGTAGTCTTGAATCCACAGGCTAGAAACTCAGGAGAATTTCTGTGCTGCAGTCTGGAGGTCAAATTCCATCTTCTTCAGGAAACTTCAGTCTTTGCTCCTAAGGCCTTAAGCTGATAGGATGAGGCCCACCCTTATTATGGAGGATCATCTGCTTTATTTAAAGTCAACTGATGGTTAATCACATCTTTAAAAAAAACCTTCATAGCAACAACTGCAGTAGTGTTTGACCAAACAACTGCTCTCCATAGTGTAGCCAAGTTGACACATAAAATTCACCACTGCAGATGTGTCAGACATCTTGAACTTAACAGAACCCCTGTCAGTCCTCTAAAATAAGCTTCCCCTCAACACTTTTCTAACGTCTGTCGAAAATATTGAAAAAAATACTGAAGTCATCTTAGATTTCGTTCTTCCTTCATCATTATAAATATAAATATTTATCAACAGGTTGAATATTTATAGCAAGTCTATTACCTATAAGATATTGAAGATCTGACCTCTGCTCACTACCTTCTTGCTATCATATTAGACAAATCTTCTCTCACCTGGATTTCTTCAGTAGCCTCTTAACTAATCCCTTCTGATCCATTATTGTCACAGAGGCCAGAAATATATATCAATTAAAAATGCCATCTAGAGAGAGAGAGAGAGAGAGAGAGAGAGAGAGAGAGGTAGGATCCCCTCCACGTATAAGATCCCACGGTGGTATCCATTGCCATCAGAATAATACCCATCTTCTTCACCCTGGCCTACGAGGCCCCACATGACCTAACTAATTCTTGCCTACTTTTCAAACACAGTTTATACAGTGCTCTCTTACAATCAGGTTGCCCATGCTTTTGGTCTCCTTTCTTTTATTCTTTTTCCTGAACATGGTCTCTAGTCTTTATACTTATTCTTCCCTGTTGCTGGAATTCTTTTTCCTCAAATATTCTTGTGTTTCTTTCTGAGATTTTTGCTTATTCCTTTGATAGAATAGTTATCAGACCAAACTTCCTACCAGAACAAGTATATGAAAGCCAAGGGAGTGGGGACCCAATAATTGAAGGAATAAGAAAACAACCAAGGCAACCAGGACTTTAGGAGCCAAGACCACAGAGAGAAGGAAAGTATATGAAAAGAGTATGTATTAGTCTTCTCTGGCTGCCATAACAAAATACTATATACTGAGTGTCTTTTATTTTTTTTTATTTTTTTTAACTTTTATTTATTTTTGAGACAGAGAGAGACAGAGCATGAATGGGGGAGGGTCAGAAAGAGGGAGACACAGAATCCGAAACAGGCTCCAGACTCCGAGCGTTCAGCACAGAGCCCGACGCGGGGCTCAAACTCACGGACCGCGAGATCGTGACCTGAGCTGAAGTCGGACACTCAACCGACTGAGCCACCCAGGCGACCCGTATACTGAGTGTCTTAAACGACAGAAATCTATTTCTCACTGCTCTGGAGGCAAAGTTTAAGATCAAGGTGAGGACTGATTTGGTTCCTGGCAGGACTCTCTTCCTGGCTTGCAGATGGCCACCTTTTCCTTGTGTCCTCATATGGTGGAGAGAGGCGGTGAGGGAGGGAGAGAGAGATATCTTCTTGTAAGGTCACAAATCCTATCAGATTAAAGGTCGACCCTTATGAAATCATTTAATGTTGATTACATCCTGAAAGTCCTATCTTCATATACAGTCACTTTGGGGGTTAGAGCTACAATATATGCATTTGGAGAGGACACAGTTCAGACCATAGCAGAGGGCAGTATTTTCTAGTGGTTTCCCCTTGAGACATTTGCTCATTTGTGGCACGAGTTCACAAGTCTGGGTAAAAAGCAGTGGCTTGAAGCATTCAGCAACCCTCATGCGAATTGGAAAACAAAAACTGTAGTTCATCGCTGCTAAGGCTGGCAGAAACAAGGGGTGCAGATCTTGGAGATGACAGAACTTCAAAGATGTGAGCTCAACTTGCTTGGCTACTTTCTTCTTCAAGGTTTTTCAATTGCCATAGTGGAAAGCTGTAGAAGCCAAGAATAAAATGCCAGCAAGACTGAAAATCACAGTCCTGGGGAGACAAAATTTGTTCTGGGGAACTGCCAAGGTGGTGGATCCCTATTAAACACTTCATTCTTTCAATGGAAGCCCCTAAAAGGCTATGCCCTAAAAGCGAAGGCAAAGCAAAACTGGACCAGCCCCCATAAAGCCTGAAACTCTCGCCTCAATCATCTCAACCCTTTATCAGATCAAGGTGGCCTGTTCCTACTGCAAACACCTACCAGTTGTTTTTTTTGTTTTTTTTTTTTTTTAATTGTAGAATACCAGAAGACTTGTAATGAAAAATAGCCTCCGCTATATTTTTCTCTATGCACAGGACATCATCCCAGAGGCCACCACTGTTAACCCTTTTAGGTATTTAATATTTACCCTTATATATATCTGTAAGCAACATGCTCATGTTGCTAATTCTTTATCAGTTATCTACTTAACTTCCTGTTGTGGTAGATGAAGAGTTTTTGGACTTCTCTTTCTAACAGATTTGTAATGTTTCAGTTAAAATCCATAGACAATGTTTACATTATTATGAAATGTGAATACCGCTCTTTCCAGTGTCAAGGAGTATACCTGGATAATGTTTCTTTCTAGTTCAACTTTTATTTTTCCTTGAGTAACAAGTGCATCGTTTTTTTTTGTTTGTTTGTTTTCTGTAAATACAACACGTTTATTGTTTTAAATACTTTTAAATTTACATTTATTTATTTTTGAGATACAGGATGAGGAAGAGCATGAGCAGAAGAGGGGCAGAGAGAGGAGACACAGAATCTGAAGCAGGCTCCAGGCTCTGAGCAAGCATTCAGCACAGAGCCCGATGTGGGGCTAAAACTCACGAACCGTGAGATCATGACCAGAGCCAAAGTCAGACACTTAACCGACTGAGCTACCCAGGAGCCCCCAACACATTTATTTTGACCAGATCCCCCAATATATCTTTCTAATGTGCATTAATATATTCTCAGAACAGCCAAAAGACAATGTATTATTTCCATTCTTCCCTTTGGAGACGACCTCACTCGCACAGCCCTATGGTTTCGTCTCATTGCTATCTGGCCTTGCTGCAAAGCTGTCGATTTATTCTGTGAAATTCTGATGATCATCTTTTTTTTTTTTTAATATTTTTAATGTTTTTTAAATTTATTTTTGACACAGAGAGAGAGACAGAGCATGAGCGGGGGAAGGGCATAGAGAGAGGGAGACACAGAATCCAAAGCAGGCTCCAGGCTCTGAGCTGTCAGCACAGAGCCTGACGCGGGGCTTGAACTCACGGACCGCGAGATCATGACCTGAACTGAAGTCAGATGCTCAACCAACTGAGCCACCCAGACGCCCCAAAATTCTGATGATCATCTTAATGTGTGATCCTGATGTACTTCTTCACTTTCTTGGAGCACATGGTCAGTATTTTACTAAGAAAATCCTGTTACATGTAAAATCATCTTTAGATCACTCTCGGACATGATTGGTTTAACAATTCTAATATGGGAATCATCTTCCATCAGAATCCTAAAAGCATTGTACTTTCGTCTATTGGCTTCCTGTGTTGCTATTGAGAAGTTGATGCAGCATTGTTCTTGATCCTTTCCATATAATTTTCATCACCTCTGTCTGTCTCTGTCTGTCTCTGTCTCTCTGTCTCTCTCCCTCCCTACTTGAAATATCACTCTATTCCAGGGTTCTAAAGTTCCATAGTGCTGGGCCTTGGTTAAGTTTGTGGTTGTTGATTTTCTTTTTCACATTTTGTATTGGAGAACTGGTAGACCATTTCAATTTAGAAACTCATGTTTAACAGTATGGAGAAAAATTTGTATTTATTATTTAATTGACAATTTCTTTTCCTCAGTGTTTTTGATTTTGCTTATCCTGGACCTCCTCTATATAACCTGTTACTACTCTTCTAATTTCTGATTTTCTTAGCTATTTTCTCATAGTTTGGTTTGTTTGGCTTCTTTATGCACTCTGAGTGATAGCCTTGTATTTATCTTCTAACTCTTATGGTCCATTTGCCACTTGGGCTATTTGATTTTTAATTTCCATGAGCTCTTTCTGGATATCTAGGAGTTTTATTTCATGAGAGTAATACGTACTTATCTCTGTGAGGACGTTAACTTAAGTTTCTTCTTATCTCAATGTGCATTGTCCAGATTTCTTTGTTCTGCTTACTTGTTCTAATGTTGGCTTTGTTCATTTTTTGCCTTTTCATTTTGGAGGCGATCCTTGGTAGCCATTTGTTCATAGAGCTACAGAGCTGATTGGGAACACTGCTTGCCTGAGTGAGTCTGGTCAACGTCCTTCTGTGGTGACTAGGCTACAACTTGACTTTCTCATGTTGACAGTTCCCACTCATCAGTATCTAGAAGCACTGTCTTTGTGGAATTTCAGGGTCTCCGGGAAAAATCCAAGAATGAGAGGTGGAGGGGAGGAAACGGTGTATGTCCAACCACAGGGAATCTGGGAACAGGACTGGGGAACAGGGTGGGGGAGGGGCACCCACCCGAGACTGTATGGAAATCCACTTTTCCACCTCTCAGCTCCCAGCTTCACCCTGCCCGTATCTGTGCCCCATGCCTACGGTGTTTTACTAGCTGGATTTATTCAATGACTTAGCTTTCAGTTTGTGTCTCAGGATGGCAGAGAGAAGTAGTGACTCGGTTCCACGGGGCAGGGGTGGTGAGCCAGAGAAGCAAATCCTCTGTCTATAGACTTTCAGTCAACCTTGGTTTTTTTCATCTGTCTCACTCTCCTACTTTCCTAAGACTCGGTGTCCCCAGGGCCTGTTCTGTGGGGTATGTTGGTTTTGTTTCCTTTCTATCCTTTCTATTCTATTCTGTTCTATTCTATATTTATAGAATCTCTCCTAGCCACTATTCATGGATTTTTAACAGGTTTTCTTGTAAAACCTGCATGCATTGTGGATATTTGCCTCTTTTTATCTTTCAAAAATCTCTTGAAATTTCCTGTCCTCTACTGCCTCTTGTCCCATTCTCTTTGTCTTTGTGGCTCTGTTCCTTCTTAAAACAATACTATTACTGTCATGTGAGGTCTGTTCTACAAAGGAGAGGAAATAAAACTGTATCATCAACCCGTCATTTCTCCCATTCACTGTATCCTTATAATAATATCTGTGAAACATCACGAGGCAACTACGTTCAAAGGAAAGATCTTGAGTTTAGGGTTAAACCTACCTGTTTCAAACACCAGCTCTGTTACTTAGTGAGTGTGTGGCTTTTCCCCCCACCCCCCTCAACTCTCCTGCCATGTCAAGCCAAGATGCCTAGGAACACACTGGCTGAAAAGCATCCATCAAGTTGGTAATTAGAAGGTCTTCAGTGACCTTGACCAGAGTAGTTTCATAGAGTGGCAAGTGCAAAAGTCAGGCTGCACTGGGATTTATCCATTAATTATGCTTCCGTCTGCCGTGTGTGGCTTCTCAGGCACAGTTTCTAGTAAAGCTGTGAGTTACCTGCACCTTTTGGTCTCTGCTTACTTTGCCAGCTGCTTTAGCACTTTAAATGTGCTGCCACGTGTATGCATGCTTTTCCTTCAAGGCTCATATAAGCCAGCTGTTGCAACAAGCTTCAAATGCTCCCTGCAAACTGGCAGGAGTCTGAATGCCCTCGCAGCTCCAAAGGGACCAGGTACAAGCAGTGTAGCAGGAAAATTGCTTTGGGAAGGCAATGTAGAAGAGAGGGTCTGAGGACGGAGCATCTCAGCATAGGAAAAAAATGCCCCCTTGCCAATCATATACTTGGAGAAAAAATATGGAGCAAGAGAGAAGAGGAAGAAGCCCCTCTTAGTCTTTTTGGCAAGCGAGGCTGCGAGCCCCATGTAATTAGTGCCGGTCTTCCGTCAGGACTCTAACCCTAGCGAAGCTGCTGGTGAAAGAGGTGTGTGGTCAACGGAGGGCAGAAACCGGGAAAGCAGATCGCTTAGGATTTCTTGCACCTAACTCATCTGCAGCAGGCGATCTCTTCCCACACGGAAGTGCGCTTCTGACCTTCAGAGAAAGAAATTCTGTAAGGGACCATTTCCGGAAGGCTTAGATTGCAGTTTTACAAACACTCCCAGGCCTCCTTCCTGGGGCCCTAAGTTTTCGACAGTGTTTTGTTACCTCAATTGCAATGTTGTTTGTTTGTTTGATGGTTTTACTACACAACCCATTTTCGTAAACGGCAGCCCAGCTGCACACACTGGTGGAAAACTAGCTGAAACAAAATGCCATTACTTACTCTGTTCGGAAAAGAACTGAAAATTCTGGGGACCGGGGAACAGTAAAATGAGAAGCTAAAAAAATACTTTTTAAGCATAGAAGTTCAATGCCAATGTTGGGATCTTTGTACCTGAGGAATAATTCCTATAAATCTTTCTTGTCTTACAGAGCAAGGACTCGTATATAATGTGATCTAATTGAAGTTTATTCTACTGACTTTTAAAAATAATTCTTAATATTGCTTATACAATTCTCCTAGAATGTGCTCATTTTAATCATCCGTCAGCATTTTATTATATTATAATCCTTAATTGATTGACGTTTAATCACAGTCTTTGTATTTTACTATCCCTTGTCTCATAAGAGGCAATTTTCTCTTTACTGTAGTTTAACAGCTGATGAAAAAGATTTAAGGAAACCTATAAACTTAAGATTGGTTAATGGTCCCTTATAAAAGAATATTACACTTCGAGGATCCATTGCACAGATGTGATACTCAATTGTAGAAATGTGCATGGGGTTTATTAAATTACAGCACAAATCTTCGGTCTTCTGAGTTATTGTCCATGTTGGTATTGTTAGGCAAATGGGGAGACACATTATTGCCTCCAGTTGTTCACATTACTGTGGTGTCCTGCCGGCGGAGACAGCTGGCGCAGCGCCGTGGGCGGACGCAGAGAGCCTCAGCAGCTGCCGAGAACAGGGCCTGGGTGAAGGTCCAGCGCCGCTGAGTCAGGGCTGGGTGGCTCCTCGAAGGTGTCCAGGAGGTGGAAAATAAATACACCCACCAAACTGGCTGTCAGAGGGGAAAGGAGGGGGGGAGCAGGGAGAGGGAGAGAATACTTCGTATGTGAATTTATCTTTCCGGATTATTTCTGGATTTTAAGACCCCGTGGAGGGCCCTGAATACCTTGGAGAACTAATTGCTAAAAAATGGCCTCTGGACTTCTTTAATGGGCAGGACCTTAGCTGTTGTTGTTTTTTATCCAAGTTAAGGTGGTATTGGGTTTTTTGTTTTTGTTTTTGTTTGCTTTTGGTACTTGTGGTAGTGCTATATTTGAATGTACGGGAAGATAACAGGCAGGTGGAAACAGCTTGGACTTTGGGGGTCTGACCCCCCGCCCACCACCAATTATCTCTGTGATATTGGATAACCTATCCAACTTCCCGGAGCCTCATTTTTTTTCTCCTCTGAGATGTGGGTAATGATGTCTATCCTTCAAGGATTCGAAGTAATAGATATAAGTGCTTAGCACAGTGTGTTGGAGTCAGTAAGTTCACAGCAACTGATAGCTATTTTATTAGTGCTGGGATTGTGATTTCTAGATAAAACCAAAGTTTGTTACAGTTTACATAGAGATCTGAGCGAATATTTCTCACACCCACATCTTTAAAAATACTATCTCAGAGTTCTGCCTGAAAGCAGAAGTGCTTGGTGGCCTAGGTTAGGTTCTTGAGTCACCTGATGGTTTAAATCTATCCGGTCTCTGGCAAGTTTAAATTTTCCCCAAGCCTTAGTTTTCTCATCTGTAGAATGGGAATATAATATCACTTACCCAATAAAATTGTTCTGAAAATTAATCAAGTTCACGTAGGTATATTATTTAGCATAGTATGTACCAAACAATTAGCATTTAATAAACATTAGCTTCCATTCTCCACACAGTTGCATTTTGCATTTGGAATGTCAGTTTATGAATTGGGTTCCTAACAGTAAGATATCTAAACCTTACCCCATTGTGTCTGTTGTTAATTGCATTGTCTAAGGCCTGTTTGTATTGAAAGTCTATCTAGATGCCCTCTGCTTAGTCTGTTCTCCAGGTGGCCTGAAAATTTTAGCTGTTTTAAAAAAAAATGAGGCATGATTGTTGTCATCTAATAAATACTCACTCATCTAACATTTATTGACTGAATGATTAGAAACAGGGCTGGGTTCGCAGTGCACAAGAATGAGTATGACAAAACCCCTTCCTTCAAGGAATATATGGTGCAGTAGGGGGAGACACCCATGTACATAATTAAAGGTGCAAAATGTCATTGCTATGTAAGATGCTTATATAGGCTACCATAGCGTCTAGGAATAAAATTGAAGTCCACATAGGCTGGAGTGGACAAACAGGAAATTCATGTGTTCAGTCACTATTTGTTAAGTGCCTACTACGCGCCAGATGCTAGCGGTCTGAAGGATCCCCCTCCAGGAAGGTCTGTTCCTGCCGTCCCATTGAGATCATCTGAGTAAGGTCACTCTCAATACCTCCTTGCCCAACATAACGGGAAGCATGCATTTGATAAAGTTGAGCACTCCTTCCTTTGGGGAACTTTCTTTTCTAGAATGCTCTTACCTGGTGGGTAGTACTTTTTTTTTAAGGTTTATTTATTTTTGAGAGAGAGAGTGTGCAAGGGGGGAGGGTCAGAAAGAGGAGCACAGAGAATGCAGAGCAGGCTCTGAGCTGTCAGCACAGAGCCTGATGAGGGGCTAGAACTCACCAACTGTGAGATGATGACCTGAGCTGAAGTTGGACGCTTAGCCAACTGAGCCACCCAGGTGCCCGTGGTGGGTAGTGCTTTTCAGCTTCCTCTGAACCCTTCTGGGCCTCTGCTCCATCTCTAAATGATTGACAACTGCAGCTATTGCTATTTGACATGATCAGTGCCTGTATTTGTTTACTTGTTTAGCACTCCCTCCCTTTACCCCTGTCTTCCTTGTCCTTAGAGTATTGCCTGGCACACACCAGCTCAGTAAATCTTGGTTGACTTTATTTAAAAAGAGAGGGAGAGAGAGAGAGAGAGACAGCTCACTGTTTGAGGCGTCAGTTACATATATAGGTAATTATAATACAACAATTGCAGTAAATTGCAGCTACTCGGGGAAACGCTCTCTGAGCTGCGGCTAAACGGAGGCTTCGGTGTGGAGCTAGGTGAGGGTTTGCAGTTCAAGGGAGCATGCGGGAAGCAGGACCAGCGTGGTCCATCGGGAGGGAAAGCGCGGGAAGGTAGGCACGGCAGCCACGCGGGCCACATGTTTCTTATTAAAATTTGTATTTAATTCTTATGTTCTTCTCGAATCTATTTCGGGTGGTGTCCACTGACATGAACTGTAGACGCCACCATGAGAAGTTCACGGGCGCACCTCGCGAAGCCCTCTGAGCTGAGCACGTGTTAAGTCCCCGAGGCCAGTGCGTGCGCAGGCGCATGCGCGTCACACGCGCCGGCTTCGGCTTTGCCTTCTCCCGCCGCCAGCCGCTGCCCTCTCTGCAGAAGACAAGGTCTTCTGCAAGAAGACTTTCATGCTGCTAATTCAACAGCTCTGACATTCTAACCAGTCGCCTCCTTTCCCTTGCCCGCAAACATTTCACCGTTAAACTGCTCTCCGTCTCTGTGAGTTAAGGATGAGGAACGAAAAAGAAAGAGGTAGAAACAACCTGGCCTCTCTAGTCACTTTGTTTGAAAGATCAATCAGTTCCCTATGAGAAATTTTCTGGGATGGGAACCAACGTAGCTGACATCCAAAAGCAGCGTCTCCACTACGGGCTCTGACGGCGATGCCCCATTAGCTGTCAGCAGTAATCACCCTTACATCCTCTTTCCAGGCCTCCCGCTATGAGGGGACGCCATTAGACTCTCCCTGTCTAGTTGCAAAGCACTCGACGACAGACACACAAACAGACCAAGCCGAGCGGCGCTGCGAGCACGTCCCTGGCACAGGGGCCTCTCCGGCAGGTGTGCGCTAACTCACCTGCGCGGCACTTGGCACCGGCCATCGGGACCCGTCCCCGGGCACCCCCTTGAGGAATTTGTCTCCACCTAGATGTGAACAGGACAGCAAGCCGCTGCTGCAAAGGCGGGGGTCTCTCGATTAGCTAATGGCAGGAGTATCTGCGACCTCGGCTTCTGTGTAGGAGGCTGGCCAGCATTCTGAAGGAAGGCTTCCCTGCCCTGGCCCTTTTCAGGAATGCGCTGGTTCGAAAAACACACATAGACATGCACACGAGGTTTGATTCTGATGCTTTTTGCTTCTCCCCTTTAAATATTTCAGTGACCTAGCAAAGTATTCATTCATAATGAACCCCCTCAAGGAAGAACAGAAAAGCTCAGAACATATCGGGTTAACTATTTTTCCTCAGGCTTTTGATTTATGGAATGTATCTCCACTCGTCATTTTCAAATGAGAGCGGCTATGGCTTTGCACTGAGCCTTGAGCATTAACTCCTTATTAAAAAGGACTTGCAGGTACCCCTGGGCTCAAGGAGGGCCCCGGGCCAGGGTAATTAAAACATAGCCTTGAACAACATGGCCATATACTATGTGTCCCCGTGATGAGAGATTATCAATTTCTTTTAATTAAGAGAAAGGTGCCCACTTCTAAAATAAGAAATTGCCTCAGACCCCACGTTTTATCAAGAGGATGACTGTCAAAGGGGTTAATTTTCATCTGGAAAACTCCTATTCATTCTTCAATGCCCTTTTCTGTTTGCGAAGAACTAGGTCTCATTTGTGAAGTCTTGCCGGGACAGAGTTTGTCACTTTCAGTTTTACTCCTATTAAATCCCTCTCATAAATGTCTTTGCAATTTTCACCAACTGTGTAGACATATTCTCCCTCTCCCTCCAAATACTCTCTTTCTCATTTGTTTTGAAAGAGGCAACACTTCCAGTCCTTCTTGCGCCTCTCATCTTTGAAACATGAAAACAGAGCAAGTGCTTCACAAAGAACAGTCTAAGGGTGATGATTACTGGGGCCATGAAAGGGAGCGGCGGGGCTGGGAGGAAAAGGAGAAAGCATCACCCGATAAAGCCTTGCAGCTGTTTCTAGCATCAACAAATTGTCGTGTGGAAGTGGGTGAAAAGCGACAATCATTCGTTTCTCTAATAGAAAGCCAAAAATAAAGATTCTTTTGTAATGTTGAAACTATTTATCCTGAAACGTGGGCTCAAGGTTATGTTGGCAATGCCGTGCCAACCACAGACAGCACGCGTATGAGCACAGTCTGGCTCACAGGTTGCAGCCTGAAGGCACTAACTCACTGTTCCGGCTTCACCCTCGCTCAGCCCCTTGATTGCTAGCGCCACGTGTGGGCACCACGGAGCAGAGAGGACGAAGGTGCCTGGGAAAGACAGTGTGCCCTGCCACCCCAAGCCCACCCAGCCACTGTCGGGCTTGGGATCTGTCTGATCTTGCCTACCTCCCCGGCCCGTTTCTCTGCATGGAAATGTCTTCCCAATCTAAAATCCCGCTTGTGAGACAAGGTCCAAATGTCCCCGACAGCTCTTTGTCCTCTGCGTTCTTTTAGGAACTTTGTTAAGATTCACTGGCATCAGGGGCACCTGGGTGGCTCAGTAGGTTAAGCATCCAACTCGATTTCGGCTCTGGTCATGATCTTGGGGTTTGTGGGTTCGACCCCTTGCATTGGGCTCTGAGTTGACAGTGTGGAGCCCGCTTGGGATTCTCTCCCTCTCTCCCTCTGCCCCTCCCCCACTTGCGCTTGCTCACTCTTTCTCTCTCAAAATAAATAAATAAACTTAAAACAAAGAGATTCAACATCCTCAAATATCGGCATGCATCCAAATCACCCGGAGGGCGTGTTAAAACAGACTTCTGGGCTCCATCCCTAGAGTTTCTGATTCAGTTGGTCTGCGGTGGGGCCCACAAATCTACATTCTAACCAGTTGCCAGGTGCTGCTGGTCTGGGGACCGCAGGCTCATATTTGGCGCTGTGCATAGCTTATCTGTGGATCTCCAGAACAGGCACGGTCAATAACCCTTTTATTAATGGTAGTAATAACAGTCACTTGGACTTCCTTACCAAGCTGATCTAATGAACATCTGCCTGATGTCAGTGGGAAGAAGTGGGTTATCCACACACCCCCTCACATAAAACTTTCATAAACTTGTGGAACTAAAGAGCTTGAAGTGTCCTTCAAGATTGTCTAGTTCAATCTGAACATTTTATAAATGAAGACGCTGAGGCTGTCTGTCTTAGCTCGGCTTTTGCCTTTCCAGTGACGCTCTAATTTCCGAGGTCTGCCTTCTTATACCAGCTAAATCTCTCTTTTTCCCTCTAAAACACAGAAAAGCCGTGATAAGTTTTGGAGGTTTCCTGCTGGGATATGTGGAGTGGTTTAAAATGATAAACGTGACACAGAGCAAAATATGTTGTGACATTTGTTGCATCAGCTATATATTTACATTTTTTCCCTTGTCACTAATTTCACATGCCTAGGAACCATTCCAAATCTGGACCACAGAAAGTGAAAAATATACCTAATTACTTCTGCTTAAGCTATTTACATTTGTCTTTCAACAGTGCAACATTCTCCTTGCAAAAATGAGGATGACACAAAAGATACTTGCAAACCCTATTAGCGGGTCCCGTTGACCTCCAACTCTAAAATAAACTAGATGGCATATTTTAATATAGGTCTCTTATTAAAAATTTTCAAATGCAACAACAACCATTAACATGTCCATGGTTCAGTCTGTCTCCCCCAAATGGTCTTGTGATATCGATCCTCATCCCCACCCTGACTCTCACCATTAACTTTCATGCTGCTAATTCAACAGCTCTGACAGCTATTTATCTAGTGTCTATGGTACGCTGGGCTCTGTTTTAGGTATTACAGATCTAGTAGCCAAACAAGATAGGTTTAAGGTCTTGCCTTTGAGAAGCTCTGGTCTGGTGTGGGCTGGTGTAGTGTGATAAGCACTCTGAAAAAACCAAGCAGAGATGGTAATAAAGGGGGCAGGCCATTTTACATAGAGGGTCAAAGAGATGACATTTGAGCCTGGCCTGACCTGACCTGTAGGAGGTGGAGAAGGCACGTGGAAACCTTGGCTGAGGGAACAAGAGCAAGTACGATAACCCTGAGGTGGGAATTAACCTGTCATTTTCAAGGAATGGCAAGAAAGCCAGTGTGGATGGAGAAGAGGGAGGGAGGAGGAGGAAGAAGGCACCTCTGTGGAAGGGCCAGGAAGGATCAAGTCATAGGGTAAAATAAGGTAGGCCAGAGTCCTCACGGAAATGGCGAGCCTTTGAAGGGTTCTAGCAGGAAAGTCATGTAAACTAACTTGTTTTATAAAGTTCCCTCTCGTGGCTGAGTGGAGGGAGCATCGACTAGACGAGATACCAGTGATGGGAAAGGGTATCAGGAGGGAGGTTAGCCAGGAGGCTGCTGTGGTAACCCTGGAGGGAGAAGACGGTGGCATGAACTAAGTGCCAGAGTGGGAGACATGACTGACAGTGACCGGTGGGTGATGTATTTTGAAGGCATTTCAGCTGGAGAGAAAGGTCAGAGCACTGGATTGATCTACAGTGGAGAGAAGCTGGTTTCAGGACCGGGGTAAAGAAGGAAATGGGGTAAGAGCTTTGTGGGTGCCAGGGAAGAGAGGTTGAAATGAAAGGCCAGCGTTTCAAGTTGGGAGCAAACCACGAGCTGCCAGATGGGCTGATGGACTGAGAACAATGCAGGGATCAACTGTGGGATTAACGTAAGTGATGAAGATGAATGGCAAATATAATAAGAGTGAAGGATAACAGACGATAGCCAGAGAGTAGACTAGTACGGTTTGATTTTAGAGGTGTGACAGTTCAGAGTAGCTGGTTCTGTCTTTATTTGTAAATGTCCACACCCCACTCTATACAGTAGTTTATGTAGAAAGAAAGGCCACCTAGATCCCCGTTGGTGTAAAGTTTGTGCCTCCTGACCTGTGCTTCACTTCTCACTCCCCAGTTTTAAACTCCTGACCTGAGGTTATCCGTCTTTTGGCTCATCACCCATTTATGCCTCCATCCAAGCACCTTCAGTTTGGTGGCTGGTGAGTTTCTTTCTAGTCTGGGAGCCTAAGTCTCCTTGTTAACTGCTATGCTCTTTCCTCTATGGTGCTCTGACCTCTCTCTGGCTTGACCGGATCCCCAGTACCCCTCATTCCCAGGTTATCTCCCACAGGCCTACCTCTGATGGGACTCCTATGCAGATAACCACAGGGTACAGTGTGTGACTACAGTCATGGACTGTAGATGCGGATTGCAGGGCAAAGCCACTAGAGAACAGGAAGGTAAGAACTTGTGGAGCTAGGAGCATGGATGAATGTGATTTTCGGGTTAGCACCACTACTATAGTGGGCCTTCCTCACTTCCTCTCAACGCTCCAATCTTTCCCTGGGAAGTTTCTTTTTCTTAGAAAGATGATTATCAAACATGTCTCTTCTTCAATCTTCAAGAACTCCTGCTTCTTCTGATTCTCAGCTGATAACTTCACATATTATGTAATGGGAGGAAGTAGAAAATCAGAGACAACTACCTCATCTTGTCAACGGCAAATCTATCAATGGACCTTAATCTTTGGGCACTTCCTCTCTCCTCCGTCCTCTAACGATGTTGCTAAACGTACATCCACCACCACTCATACTGCTCTTGTCCTCACCTTCCTTCACAATCAAACTAGATAGTCCACACTCATCCCCCTTTCTCCACCCCCGCTCACCCCTTTTCCATCCCCACTCACCCCTTCTGCACTCCCCACTCACCCCTTCTCCACCCCTCATTCACCCCTCACTCCACTGCAGTCCTGCTTCTGACCCCACAGGACATTGAATGTATGTAAACCTCCAATATAGAGCCAACTTTTAGGCTCTTAATTTTATGCAGGGTTTCTCTTAGTGTTTAATTCACTCCTTCTTGGGACTTCTGGTGTAGCTGAGAGGGAGTAAGCTCACTATAGTCTATCTTTCCTACTAACTATGACTAAAGTCTCCATTCCAAATGCAAAATGCAAGTGTGTAAGGACTCTGAAAAAGAAACAAAAGTAAACAGACCAGGGAGAGGAGTCAAAACAAACAAAAAGGATCCATATGGACAGTGAGTGTGTCTTTTGTTGTTATTTCCTCTTTCCCTTCATGGACTTGAACCAAAGACAGTCCTCCAGTGGGCCTGACACAGCAGCACCATGGATATGTCACATTCTGAGATAAATTTTGTCTTTCTGGCCAAAACACTGAGATATAGCCTTTTGTGAGCCAAACAATATGGGGGGAATTTTTTTTCTCTGATGGTTTCACGAGGCTGGGCTCTGGTGGAGTCCGTGTGTGGGCCGCACAATATGTGTGAACTCTGATAGAAGCCATGTCCTCTGGATTGAGGAATTGGGCAAAGGGGCCCCTGCAGTCAGGAGAGTACTGAGGGGAACTCTGTTTTCTTTATCTTTTTCTCCCCAATTTGTCTGGGGTAGCTACAGTCATGGGAATTATGCAGTGATAGTGCGGGCAGCTAAAACTCCAAGATAAACTCCACCTTTGTGGCCAGAGAACCAGAGTAAGGGGTACCTTCCAAATGGAGAGTATGAGAGAAATTCTGAGGATGAGAGATTTGGAGAAGGGTTTCTCCTAATTCTGTGAATGAATAACTTTCAGGTTTGCTCTTGAGCTGTAATTAGGAGAGACCCAAAGGAGCACAGCAAAAGCTCTGAGAACTGAGCTTTGATGGAAACCATCACCCAGGTCTCAGACTACCTGTGCGGCACATGCTCACAGCAGACCCAAAGTAGCATATCAACAGCTTTGACAACTTAGCTGGTATTGGAACCATCACTCCCAGAAGGTGCGACAGAAATTGCAATCTGAAAGCAACTGGCTTGAAGGCTTCTCAAACAAACAGATAATAAACATTCCTCAAAAAATCTTAAAGGATTTTAACAGGATCTAGAATCTAAACACCATCTTAAAAGTGTCCATGATACAATAAAAAATATTCAATTTACAGAGAACTAGGAAAGTGTGAGTAATTCCAAAGGGAATCAACAAGTGCCAACTGCGATGACCCAGATGTTAGAATTATCAGATAAAGATTTGCAAGCAGCTATTATATGTATGTTCCACAAGGTCAAGACAAACACTCTTGAAATCAATGAAAAGATAGAGTTCTCAGAAGAGAAATAGAAATTGCAAATTAAAAATTTAGAAATGAAAATGATATGAGAAATAAATGTGTATTACTTGTGAAAATCCTCTCCTTTTGCCTTCTACTATGTGACCCCTTTCACAGTTCCATCTAATCTGAGAAATCCCTCTCTGTATTCCTCTTCCACCGTCTTTCTTCTTCCACCTCTTCTCTTCTTCCACCGTCTTTCACTTGCAAACTTGGCTTTCTTTTCTTTTAACTACATATTTTCATACATAAAGCTTGTGCACAACTTTTCTACTCTTACTGTTTCTTCCTCTTCACCCATCATCCATTTTTTATACTCGTGTTTTCAGGCTTTTGCTTTCAACATTCCACAGAAATTGCTCCCATTTAGGTCATCAGTGAAACTCCTCATGGCTAAACATAACAGACAATTTTCAGTCCACTTTATCTACACTCTTGTCTGAATACGGGCCACCGTGCTCGGCAGAGTAGATGCTTAATATATTTGTTGTTTCATCGCTTCCCAACCTTTTGGCTAAGATCAAGTGTAATATATTGGTTGTTTGAATAAGTGAATGACTGCTTCCTTAGCTCCCATATGAATAGACTTTGCTATTTTTTAAAATCTCTTTGGCCATTTTTCTAAGTTTCCTATATGTGTTCCTCTTCCTTTTCCCACCCGTTGGTTGCTGGGATTCATCAGAGTTTTACCCTCAGCCTCTGATCTTTCCTGTTGACGCATGCTTCTGGAGATCACCTATTCTCTTAGTGAACACACCAATTATTTATCTGTAGCTCTAAACTTCTCCCAGGCTCCAACTGATTGTTTTCACTTCTAAGTCTCACAAATACAACACGACCCTCCCCCCAAAATCGAATTTTTCTCCAGGCTTCTAACATAGTTTGTAGCGCTATCATCCTCCTGGAACCCAAGGAGGAAAGCTGAGAGAACATCCTTTCTCTCACCCTGGCCCTGTCTAATCACAATATTTGCCAGTTTTCCTTCCTAAGTGTTTCTTGAGTCCGTTCACTCTGCTCTATACCCATTATTATCGCTTAATTCAGTCTTAATCCATTTTTGACCTGCAAAATTGCAATATACGCTTAATGAATGCTTTGGCTCCATTCTTTCTCCCTACAGTTCCAAACAGCTGCTAGAAAGAGTCCTTAACAACATAAATATGATCATCTTTCCTTTTCCTAAAACCCATAAATAGGTGTTCTTCCAGTAGAGCAGTCCCCCATCTGGTGGCCTTTCCAGGTTCCTGTCTTACCTCTTTCTGACTCACACCTTAAATCTACAATAGCCAAATGCTTATAGCTATCAAAATAACCTATTTTTATGATTTTACAAACATTTGTTTTTCTCTATCTGTTGTATGTAATAGCCTTCCCCCATCTCAAATTGCAAATAATAAATGTAACAATAATAATGATGTTTATTGAGCACTGGCTGTATGTTTGGACTTGTACCTTGCTCTTTCATGTACCATGATGGCATCTAATCCTCAGTATTACCTCGAATGGGTATTGCAAAATTATTATTATCATCATTTTGGAGATTAGAAAACCGAGGTATAGAGAGGTTTCAGTGACTTGCACAAGAAAATAATTGACCCAGGATCTAAATCCAGGAATTTTAACTACAGTCAATTGTAACTACATGCTTACCTATGCCCAAAGTGCTTCTGTCCAACTTCCTACACTCAGCTAAGACTCACCTACAAGAAGACTTTCTTGAATAAGAAACACCATCAATGTTCTAACCTTTGTTAGAAGCCTGCTAGTCTCTCAGAGCACTCTACACAACTCTTATAATAGGGACCATCTTCCAGAGCTATCATTTGATGTGTCTTTTGCTCCTACTAGAATTAACTCCTCGGTGGCATGGATTATGTTTTATCTTTGTATCTGTATTGCAAAATACTCCATACAGTAGACCCTCTGTAAGTAGTTGCTCAACTAAATGTGAATGGTTGTCAGTAGTCCAGCCCTCTATGTGTAGGTAGTGACTGGACCGCTCTGCTTCAATCTCCTCAGTACTCAAGAACAACTTGGATCAACTGAAATTCATACATTCTCTCTACTCTTGCCCAAGATTGTTCTGAATGCTGTGACCTATTTCTTGATTAATGTACAAATATCTATCCAGATAACCAAATCAGAAACCTGAGAAGCATCCAAGATTTGTCTCTCTGTCATGCCCAATAACTAATCAGTCACAATTGCCTTTATTTATATCTTATGTATGTCTCTTAATCCTTCCCCTCGATCTCATTGTTCTGTGCTTCTCTCCATTCTGGCAATTATTACAAAATATTGTGGCTACTTATGTGCATATCATCATCTCCCTCCCTGCCACTGGTCTGAAAACTTGTTGAGGAAAAGGATAATCTTTTCATTTTCATACCCCCCTAAGTTCTGCCTCCTCTTGAGTGGTAAGTTGGGGCATGGATCAAGAGCCTAGTAGGTATTAGCTTATACTTTGCAGTAACCTAAAGAAGAAATTTCTCTTACCAGGGATTATGCTTATGATAGCCATTAAAACTGTTCATAAATATTGCAGTTCTCCTTTTAGGTATACTGTAGGGTTGCATATCCCTGCCCATTTTGAAGTCAGATGAGCATGACTAGCTTTAGCCAATGAAATAGAGGTGACTGGATAATCTCTGGACAGAAGTTTTAAGGGATAGCACATGATTCACTACATCCTCTTCCCTTCTCCACAGGGAGCAGGAAAGTACATAGGAATGCAAACATTGTCACATGAAATGTGAGTAAGACATAAATCTTTGCTATATTAAGCCATGGAGGCTTAAGGATTATTTGTTACTGCAACATAACTTAGCATATCCTGACCAACATGGTATCCTTGGGTACAAGCATTTTTCTCTTCTGGAGGAGTGGCGTTCAGGGCAAATCGTGCTGCTGTCCCTTTCTTGTCTCATAGATGTTTTTATCCAGATGAATTCAGGTTAAAATTAGCATCAAGGGAAACCTTGGAATGGAACACAAGTCCCAACTTGGCAATATTCAACCTAAGAATTATGTGTAGAATGAAAAGGGTAATCGTATTTGCTTTGAAGGATAATTATGAGCTAATTGTATGTAAGAATGGAGTAACCACTTCTTTTCTTAAAAGTCTTCTTTTCTCTCTACTGGGTGTGCAGCACACAGGAAGATCCAGTCAGGGATAATACGCCTCCCGGAGCACTGCTGTGACCAAAGAATTAATGCCACAAATATTTGATTGGGATTACTTAATTAGGACATTATGTGAAAAGTTTGTCCCCAAAATAGCTCAACATGGGAAACAGGATAACATTATAACCACACTTATTAAGCATTTAGAGTTTGCAGTGCAGCATTAGTTATGAATAGTCTACATCCTAAGAGAAAACTCTGTAGGTATTAATATTTTCAATCACCAGTGCCTCCTTGCTAGACGCACATAGCCTAGTCTGAGAAACTATTCATTTCCCATATTGTCCACCTTTCCTCTGCAGGGGACCAAATGTTCAGATAATCCCAGAGGGTTTTTTTTTTTTTAAGTTTATTTATTTATTTTGAGAGAGCAAGAGAACAAGAGCAGGGGAGGGGCAGAGAGAGAGAGAGAGAGTGAGAGAGAGAATCCCAAGCAGGCCCTGCACTGTCAGCACAGAACCCGATGTGGGGCTCGAACCCTCCAACAGCGAGATCATGACCTGAGCCGAAATCAAGACTTGGTTCCTTAACTGACTGAGCCACCCAGGGGCCCTGAAACAATCCCAGAATTTTAAGGCATTTCTTAAAGCCATTATGAACTCACTTCTCATTTTACTGAATTTCTTCTGATGTAGACATTCTGTTTCCCACAGCTTCTCATCCTTCCATACTTTTTTAAACGCTCTTTCATTTTTATTTCAGTCCTCCAAACATCGCCCATTTCTGTTCTTTATTTGCTGTTTCCTTGGTCTTGCTCCCATTTTTTTCAGGGTGGAGCTGGTTTTCACTCCTAAGAAAACGATCATGGATCAGAAAAGGCTTGACTTTGCGGTTCAGTCCAAATAAACTCTTGCCCTCGGAAAGCAAACCAAACTCTACAGCGCTTCCTGTTTGGGAATCCCAGAACACACCCAAATCTAGTGCCACCTTCTCCATGAAGCCTTCCTTGATTTCCTTCAGACAAAGCTACCTCTTGTATAAAGCAGCATTTCCCTCTGTTCTCTATAACACCACATCGTTGTATTTGCACTTACCCTCTCTGTCTCCTGCACCACACATGAACCTCCCGAGAAGCAGACAACTTGTTTTATTCACCTTTACACCTCTGGTCCCTCACCAAGCCTGACACCTTATTTTTAGGATACAGACCATTTAGTCACACCTGACGCTATAGGATGGAAGTCTCAAATTGTAGCTTTTGGGTTGGACGAGACCCACAAGCATGTTCTGTTTGGCTCACAAAGAGTTGCCCAGCACAAGTCTTAAATATTTTTAATTTATTGCCGATCTTAAGAATAGAGAAACGTATCATTTAAAAAATCTGCATTTCTAGCTCAGTCTTTAAAAACAACAACAACAACAACAATTAGGAGATTGGGCAATGGCGAGCTCAGGTTCCAACGTAGGAGCAACCACTGTAGCTGAGGGGCTGCTACCCTCCTTGGAGGGACCTCCAAGGGAGGACCTTGGAGGACCTCCCACCCTCCTTGGGACCACGGCTCTGGTCTCCAGGTGACCACAGCTTGCCAAGAATGTCATAAGCAGCCCAGAAGCCATCAGAATAGCACCGGAATGACAGGCTCCACAGGGACACTTTTTAGGTCAGTGGTTTCAGGACTGAGCACTCTCCTGATTGTCAGGCCAGAGATGAGGAATTAATGCTGACACAGGTGGGAACCCCTGGCCCGGGAAGCCCTGGACTTGCTTCCTGTCACCCTCGGGGTGATACTGCTTTGGTAATGACCGCTTCAAACTAGAGCACGCTCTCTGTTCTGCTGCTCTGGAAAACCTACTCAGAGTCCAGCCTCCAGTTTTAAGATGTGAGGATTTACATAATGAGAAGGCAAAATGGTAACCCAGTCACTTTTTAATCCAGATGCTTTCTGAAGCCTAGGGCCTCGGTGAATTTTGGGGTTTGACCCCGGGTCCTCACTCCTGTCGAAGCATTCAGTGTCTATCCATCTTTTTAAATTCCTTTTCTGGCTCTTCTCTCCTCCCTGCCACACTTCATAGCTAAATGCATTTCTGTTCTTCTCATGCTAGTGCTCTCAAGTAATGTCTTGATCAGCCTCATATTTTAATCTTGTCTTTTTTTTTTTTGTCTCTACCCATCTTTTATATCGTAAAGCATGTGGAGTTACACAAAGTAGAAAAAGTAGGACCACGAAAAATTAATACCTTTTTAGACTATGAAAGTAAGACACGACTTTTGGTAGACTTTCTAGAAAATAAAGCAAAGCATATGAAAGACAAAATGATCCAATCTTCTCTCTTTTCAAAGCTGTGACAATGTGCTTCCTAATGGAAATGTATTGCAAGTATAATTTGAAGTCCTGCTGTAGTCACTTAACTCTGTCTTATAATATTTTCTCCAAAATTATCTGAAAACATTATTTTTAGTGGAAAGGTAGTATTCCATCAAGAGACGTATAAAACTTACTCAGCCTTTCCCCTATACACATCAACATTGTATCTGGTTTATTTTTCACTTTATAAAAAAATTTCACCCTATATTTAGCTAGTTTCTTGGAGGAGATTTCCCAAAGTGGAATTTGTGGCTTAAAAATTAAGAATGATAAAAAAAATCTTATGAAATAGATTGCTAAATTGCTTTTAGAAAGTCCGTCCTTTTACAGTCTTGCTCGTTGTCTATCAGACAATGGCTATCTTGCCAGCATTATGAAATTAAAAAAAAATTAATAACCAGATAGTTGTAAAAGTGTTTTAATTTGTATTTGATTTTGCTGAGTATGAATATTTCCAAATACTTATTGTCCACCGTATTAATTATTTTGTTTCTTAATTGTTAATGTTCATTGCCCACTTTTCTGTTGGCTCATTGACAATTTTTCTGATCCCAACAACTTCTTATATATTTATGATAATAGTCCTGTGCTCTGTTATACTTACTGCAAATATTTCTCCCGATGTGCCAATGGCCTTTTTACTTTTTAGGACAATTTTGCGTACGTAAGTTAATTTTTTAAACTTAGCATGTCCCATCAACTTTCCTTTTCCTTCCTTTTATACTTAAAAGTTCTTTACAAAATGGTAATTACATGAGAGGACAGAGGTGTTATTGTGGTGATCGTTCCTCAATATCTATGGTTATCAAATAATCACCATGTACTCCTTAAACTTACATATGGTATATGTCAAGATCTCAATAAACCTTGGGAAAAAAAGGAAATAATTTTATTTTATTTTTTTAGCGTTTATTTATTTTTGAGAGAGACAGAGCATGAGCGGGAGCGGGGGGAGGGCGGGGGGGAGAGTGAGGGAGACACAGAATCTGAAGCAGGCTCCAGGCTCTGAGCTGTCAGCACAGAGCCTGATCCAGGGCTTGAACCCACAGACCACGAGATCATGACGGACTGCAAGATCATGACCTGAGCCGAAGTCGGTCATTCAACCACTGAACCACCCAGGCGCCTCCCCAAGAAAGTAATTTTTAAAAAGCCCTTTACATTCCTGAGATCAATTAGTCACATGTGTTTTCTAGCCTTTTGGTTTTAGGTTTTAAGCTTAATTTGACCAATCTGCTTCATACTTATTATGGGTCATGGTGCCCACTGGGTAGTAACTAAAATGACCAGCTGCCAAAGGCCAGTGTGAGAGCAAACACAATGCTTGGTGTAGAGTAAGTGACCAAAAAAGGCCACCAAGATCCTTCCAAATAGTTATTCTTATTTATTTTTATTTTTTGAATGTTTATTTATTTTTGAGAGAGAGACAGACAGATTGTGAGCAGGGGAGGGGCAGAGAGAGAGGGAGACACAGAATCTGAAGCAGGTCCAGGCTCTGAGCTGTCGGCACAGACCCCGACGTGGGGCTCGAACTCGCACACCATGAGATCGTGACCTGAGCCAAAATTAAGAGTCAGAGGCTTAACCAACTGAGCCACTCAGGCGTGATCCCAAGTAGTTATTTTTAAACAGCATTTGGTATGTGATGCTTTCTTATTGTGAAAGAAGCTATACAAGACTGCACATGCACTTTGCCGATTTTTCTATAATTCTTCTCTACTGCTGCTGCTTTATTAGTCTTGCTTTATACCAAGTCAAAAAGCTCTCTGAATCATTTTTTGGGAAATGTTCTTAATTAGTTTTCTATTCTTTCATATTAACTCAATAATTTTATTAATTTCTCCGTACCCCGCATCCCACTGGAGTCTTTGTTGTAATTTTGTTAAGTCTAAAAATTAATTTGTTATTTAAAAAGTTAATTTGTAAAGATAGGACATCTTTATCATCTTGATTTGCCCATAAGGGAAAAAAATAACAGCTAGCCTTCGTGAGGGCTTTACCATATGCCACTGGCCAATCGGGGTATTTTCACCTGTCAACCCATATAATCTGCACAGTGGTTTTCAGAAGAAGGTGCACGTTTACAAGTGAGGGGACTCAAGCACAGGCTGGAAAGCAATCCTTTAAACAAAATCACTGGTGGTAATGGACATTAACTAAATTTATCCTGGTGACGTTTCACAATATATACATATACCAACTCGTTAGGTTGCACACTACAAGTATTACAATGTGATATGTCAATTATATGCCAATGAGACTGGGAGAAAAATAAGGCATCAGAAAAAATTTTAAGTGTTTAAAAGTTTACAAAACCACTAGCCAGGTTTTTCTCCAGTACGATGATCACCGTTCACTCTCTCCACCTCTTTCCTGCTTTCTTATCCTTACATTTTTTCCATTTCCCATTCCATTCCGAACTCTCTCTGTACCTGCTCTGCTTCCTCCTTTTACTCCTATATAATTGGTAGTATTATGCTGTTCTGAAGCCTAAACTTAGTTGATTTGAATTGTTATGCTTCATTAAGGAAACAGTATGAGACCTCAGTCGACCTTTGTTGTTAGCCAGGGTCTCATACCCCACCCAATCCCCGAAGGAAGGTAGGAGTGACTTCAGAGGTATACACTGGAGATAAGTAGAAAGCCAGAACCTCTAAGATACGGGGAAGGGAAAAGAGGCAGAAGGGAGGTTTCAGGATGAAATTCCACCCCCACATTTAACTTCAAGAACCTGAGAATACGTTTACTTTGAAATTATTGAGCACCTACTGGATGCCAGGAAAAGAATCCTGAAACTTTATCTTTCATCCATTATGGGCGATGTATCTATTGGGGTTTTGCAAGTTTGTGGAAGAAAACTTCCAGGATCCTAAAGAGCCCCAGGCCATGCCAGGGAGGAGTGGGGAATTGTCTCCACCTTGCCCCTACAGAAGAAAACAGCATTCACTTCACTGCTTATCCTAGAGCAGAAAAGGGCTTGAATTTGTGATTGATCTGACAGGATGACAACGCAGTTCAATTAATGTAGATTCTTGAAACACTTCCAGGTTGATGTATCTATTCACAGCCCTCCATGGATTGGACTTTCATCCCCGGAGGGCTTCTTACAATTCAGTTTTGGCCCTTGAGACCAGGACCAGATCTAAGCCTGGCTGGGGGTACCTGAGGCCCAGCATGGCCCAGTGTAACATGCAGGCTTGTGGCCATATGGCATCCCCCGAGCCTGCCATTCTCTGATCTGTGCCAGAATGGGCATATGCGGGGATATTCCAGGATTTGAAGGGAGACTCAAAATGTCATAGAGCCAGTATGAGGTTAACCTTTCATTTCTCTTCTTTATGGCATGAGTAGAAGTGGAACCAAGAGGAAGCAGAAAATGCCATTATTTTTTTTTAATTTTTAAGTTTTTTAAGTTTTTAAGTTTTTTATTTTATTTTTGAGAGAGAGAGAGAGAGAGAGAGAGAGAGAGAGATAGCATGAGCAGGGGAGGGGCAGAGAGAGAGAGGGAGACACAGGGCCCAAAGCAGGCTCCAGGCTCTGAGCTGTCAGCGCAGCGACTGACGCAGGGCTGGAACTCACGAACCATGAGATCAGGACCTGAGCCCAAGTTGGCACTCAACCAACTGAACCACCCAGGCGCCTCTCCATCATTATTATTATTTTTAAATGTGTGTTTATGTTTGAGAGAGACAGCAGGAGCAGGGGAGGTGCAGAGAGAGAAGAGGACAGGAGACAGAGGATCTGAAGGGGGCTCTAGCAGAGAGCCAGATACCGGGCTTGAACTCAGGAACGGTGAGATCATGACCTGAGCCAAAGTCAGATGCTCAACTGATGCAGCCACCCAGGCTCCCCATGAAAATGCCATTATTGATTTTAAGGCATGACAGGTTGAGGTTAGGACACATAATATAAAACTTCTGGGCTCTCTGAGGTATGGCCTGTTTGTACGTATAAAATAGGTTTTTTAAAATGTCCCAAGATGAGAGACCTGCCATGGTTATGGATTTCACCCACTTGGCCTCACATATTTTGAGGAGAGAAATATCTAGAATCTGGCCGACTAGTGATTTCTTTTTTGAGGGAGTGCTTGGTTGGACGGTCAGATGGGAGGCCCACAGGAACAAGTCACTGCTTCTGGATTTGTGCTATTATCAAATATATATATATATATATATATATATATATATATATATATATATATATATATAATTTTCCCTGTGTTGCTATTTGGACTCCACAAGACTGAATGGCAGTTTGGCTCAATTAATTTTAGATGCTGCCTATTATGTAAGAGCGAAGTAAGCTTCCCAGAAAGAGCCACACCTTCCAATAAGCATCCTGACAAGCATATTGGGAAGAAGAAGGGAGAAATTGCATAGGGGTGTAGGGGCGGGGAGGCTGCCAGATGGTGGGGGCAGAAGGAGGCAATGCCTTGAAGGCCAAGTTAAAGGAAGAGCTTTGAGAGAAATTCCCATCTGTGGGGAGGGGGAGGGAGTGGCAGCACAGAGGAGTAGTAAGAAAAGAGAGCTTACAGAAGAATATCAGAATATCAGAAAACAGGAGGTCATTTTCAATCTGGACCTCCCACCTAAGGGACTAAGAAAGAAACTGTAAACACGAGAATGTACATCAAGGACATGTACATTTGTTTCATTCACAAATGAAGGGTGACTGTCCTCTGAGAGTTCACTTAGTGGCCTTGAGAAGGGAACTTTTTTAGTATCAAAATTGTGCCCATTTACCAGTGTTCACAAGTTGCTGTGAAATGCTGACAACTTGTTTCAATATTGTTTGTTTTTACTATTAAAGCCTCTGATGCATTTTAATGAAATCCACTTCATAAAACACAAAGGCATGTCTCTTCTCTTACTGAAAGAAAAATACTAGTGAAGCTCTTGGCCGTGTTCTTTCCGTATAATGGAATCTGAGATACAAATGCAATATTTAACACATCTGAAATTTAGAATGCCCGTTTTAACGTTCGCATGCACATCACTCCATGTGCGTTCCTCATTTTGCTAATTTTGACCAAAGAATTACTTACCGGTTGAACTAAACTCTTAATGAACGAATTTACAATTAAGATCTTCCTCATACGATGAAATTGTTACAAAGACTATGTAAGTACGAGGCTCCATTTAGATTTCATTAACAAAATGCTTGGAATAGGAAGATAAGGAAAGAGCAACATTCGAGTCTTCTAATGCATAAAGCAAAGCAGTATTAATTTAAAAGCGGAAGGGATACAAAGACAATGGAAACCAGCAAAGAGTTCTGTCTCTAGGCATGGGAAGGGGTTTGTGTGTATGTAGTGCGGACAGACACAAATGCGTAAATGGACGTGCACAGTGCAAGAAGCACTCATCACAAATAAATTTGCTTGGATTCAACGGTGGAGCCGAGACCCTTGGTCAATGTTGAGACCGCGCCACCTTCTGGTTGCCATGTGCATGGCAGGCACTCATATTTACAGACCTAGCATTTCTGTTTTATGCAAAACTTATATTGAAGGGAGGCTGCAGATACGTTACTTGTGCTGTGCACTCCGTCCCCTGGGAACCGTATTGGAATGAGAACACGATCCATAAATGTACTCCAGTGACTGCTCTGCTTGAAAATCTGAGTTTGCCTTTTAAGCCTGATCAACTGTAATGGTGTATGATAGGCCAGACAGAGCACAGGCACTAACGGCAAGCGCGAGCAGGAGGCTTCGGTTGCTTCGGTTGCCCGTCTTTTCCTGTCTTGTCCCTGGTTGCCACTTTGGGAACTTCCTAGCGTCGCAGAAATGGAGCCCCAGGAAACGCGGCAAGGCCTCTGCTGGTCAGGGAAAGCAGATGAGGGCTGTGCCGCGGTGCCTGCAAAACTGCGAAACAACAAGTAAACAGGGGCGCTAATTTCCGGACAACTGCTGACACACAGTTGTGGCCAAATGGTGATTTGGGGAATTACGTCCTGCTGAAATTCCTTCTTCGTTTCAGTTGGATCGTTTATGGTGTCATGGCCTTGGGAGTCTTGGCTGGAGAGGTGAGCTCACCAATGATACACCTTTGCCACCGCGCCAGGGCATCCTGACAAGAGGACTTTGGGAGGACACGTGACCACCCATTTTATGCGTGGATCTGCCATAGCCGCATATGAAGCTCCGCTGTTGGAAAAGATAGTCACAAAGGAAAGGTGGTGTTTTTCCCACGTGCTTTAATTAAGGAGTCTATATGTCTTCATCAAAATTAGGCCTAAAACCTTAAATGCTTGAGGTTAAATGCTTAAATGCTAGGAACTTTGTGAAAGCTTCTATAGAGGCAAATATATTTATATAGACAAAATAAGCCTAGTTGAATAATTGTTCCTTACATTTTATCAATGTAGACTTCTAAGATTCCTTGGGCAGGCAACCCTATGCCACCCCACCTCCCATCCTCTCCCATCTCCTGCTCACCACTCTGCACACGCACGCACACACACACACACACACACACACACACACTTAGCCCCGAGAATAAAACAGAGAGGTGGTAATACTTTTACCAACAGAAAGAAGTAAAATTCGTAATGATCCGGATGGCTTCTTCAACTTTCTATTTCACGTTGCCTATGTTGACAAAAACTGTAATAGTTTTGCAAATTGAACCACTTCTGAATCTACAAATAAAATGATCGAGAAAGGAGTGGTTAGAAAAAAAGAAAATGCAGGTTTAATTTTTCAAAACGAGATTTAGCTGTTGTGGTGGTAACTCATGGTCCTAAATTAATACTGGGATTTGCTCTATTTAAAGTTTGATTATGAAGGTTAAAGTCTTCTGAGATGGGTGTTTTAGAGGGTACCCCAACCAAAAGAACAGTGAGGTGAAAGTGTGAGATTGAACAGATGATGCAGTCAGAGCCCCCTGGAAGTCATGAACTTAGAAGCTCGCCATTTGGCAACTAGCAGCAGAGTAATTGATTCAGGGAAGTGTCATACGGGATGCTGAAAGTGGTGGGTGAAAGTATGAAGAGGATTATTATATGATATCATAGTATCTCTCTACAAAATTTATTAGAAAGGATGAAATAGGAACTTGAAAGTGGAGGAATGTGGTAAATCTCCCCTTGGCCAAGTGATCAAAGTTAACACCACCAGCAGATCTCGTCTGTGTTTCCCGGTATGAAGCACTGAGAAGAATTTAGCACCCCTTCCATGACATTGCCACAAAAGCTCAAAATCCAAAACTAAGTTCAGGACGAAACCTCAAGGCAACCCTAAATGAGGGACATTCTGTATGATAATTGGCTTCACTCACAAAACGTCAGGGCTATGAAATACAAAGAAAGACTCAAATGCTGTTCCAGGTTAAAGAAAACTGGAGACAGGATGGCTTGAACAAAGCATGTGGCTTTGGATTCTCTCTCTTACAAAAGGCGTGGAGTCAATTGGCAAAATATTCTATAGCTTAGCTAATAGCACTGTCTTGGGGTTAGTCTGTCTCCTGATCTTGTGGATTGTAGTGTGGCTACCTAAGACAACTTCTTGCTTTTAGGAAATACATCTCTGCAATTTCTCTTAAATGACTCAGTTAAAAAGATGGCAAGTGCTAATATCTAGACAATTTGTATATGAGAAGTCTTTGCATTTTCCCTTCAGTCTTTCTGCAAGTCTGACATTTAAAACAAACAACTTTTAAAAATCAACAAAATATGGACAAAAATGCCATTTCTTCCAGCTCATGCAGTACCAAATAACAAGTAACTCTAACTTTTCTAACCAAAAAGCAAGTTGTTTTAGTCTCAAGTACACTCAACTTCAGGCACTGAAGGTGGAATTTGGAAAGCAGATCTTTTCAGAGGACCCTCTTTGCACAACCAGCTGCAAATCAGCTTCCTGGCCTATTTGAGCCCCATACTTTCTCTTCTCTTCTTGCCAACACTGTTCCTTCTTTCATTCAAAGGACTTTTATGGCACAGCCTGACCCTGTAAACTGCTGGCTATTCGGAGAGGAGCCAGACTCAGCTTCCAGTCTATGGCACACAGAGAGAATTCCAGTGGACTATATTTCAAAGTGCCACCACAGTGGAAAAACAAGGGGAGAAAATGGTACCATGGACAATTTCAAGGAGGAGGCCCGAGTTGCAGGCCCCAGTCACAGGGAGATTGAAGACATTGAGGGGGAGCAGGGGTGCAGTTGTAGAGGGGTCTTTCCAGGACCCGTTATTATGGGACGTCAGCTCAGTGGTGAGGGGTGTGACTGCCCCCCAGGCAGGGGCTGGAGCACATCACGTTTGTCCCGCTAGAGCATTTGAGTTCTATATCTTGGTGGTGGAAAACCACTGAAAGATCATGCTTAGATTTATATGTTCAAAGGGCCCTTGTTTCTCAGGCTCCCTTTGTAATTCTTTCACTGGTCAATTGACTTTTCCTCAGTGAATGACTGTTTGAAGTCAGATGCCGTACTGGTTTGAGGTACACATGACCAAAAAAAAAATATAATTTTTGCTCTAACAGAGTGTCTCCATTCTGCAGTCTCTGTGGCTTTTTTCTTTCTGCTTTCTACCACTTAAATGTGAGCCATATTAAAGACCACTGTAAGTCGTACTTGGTCTGCCCTGTATTTATTTGTGCTTCTTAACCTCTCCCTGGAACTCCTAAACCTGCTCTCCTTATTAAGCTAGAAGGAGAAAGTACTCGAAACACACCACAGTGCAATAGAAGGCAAACTTTGCCTTTCCCTAACCAAAGTAGCCAGTTTAAACTATACTCAAAGCTTTATGCCCAATTCTAGCAGGTAATATTAAAATTATAGGATTCCTCGAAACTCATCTTTTTAATCCATTTACTTAACAATATTCCTGTCATCTTAACATTTATAAGATAAAATAATTGTATCATTTGTATAATTCTGAAACGTAGTTAGCCATTATTTTCAATTATTTTTTTCGCAATATAGCATGATCATTTATATTTCATGCTTAGTACACTAATTAGGTTAATAGCCTCTAGTGCTAAGCACTGTAGTATTTTATTTCATGGTGTTTGAAAGCTATCTTGTATGGAATATAATTTTCACTGTTTAAATTCACATATTATCATTTTTTGAAGTATATTTTCATTGTGAGAATCAGCAAGGGGAAAATACTCAAGGTAGCCTAGATTTTCTCAAAGAAAATAATATGTCATTCAACCAAAGCACCTACTGTGTACCTAGCATTTGGTTAGGAGCTCTCAGAGGACACTGAAGAAAGAAAAGCGGACAGGGAGGGGGAGCATAGCAGGGACTTCTTTAGAAAAATTCATTTGGCAGTTAAGGAAATAACAGGTTTCTCTAGTACATACTTCCATAAGCTTCACAGGCAAAATTTGAATTTCAATCCTCAAGCTGCTACTTTCTAGCAACACAAATACAGGCACCGTGACCACTCTAAGACTCAGCTTCCTTGCAGTAAAATGCAGCTAATAGTGACACATCGGTGTCTCTTTCTCTTCTTCCCTTCACTCTTAGACTCCAACACATGGCCCCCCTTAAGGGGTAAGTCCATGTTGTGGTCTCTGTCTACATTGTGGTCAACATGGCGACGCCTACGGCCCTCACACCTCTTGCTCATATGGCAGCTCCTGGACATTACACTCAGACTCATGTCAAATCCATTCCACAGTTCTTTGAGCTTCAGTTCCTTCAGGAAAGAGAGACTAAGGAGTAGAAAAGCAAGTGCATGGATTGATTTGAAATGTAGGGTATATATGGATCTTGTAATGAACTAAATAACGATTTGGGTTTTTTAATTTTTTTTTTTAGATTTTTTTATTTTTAAGTAATCTCTACACCCAACACAGGGCTTGAATTTACAATCCTGAGATTAAGAATCATATGCTCTTCCAACTGAACCACCCAGGCACCCCTGACTTGCAGGTTTTTAATAATTAGAACATTTGTGCTACTATTCTTCCCTTTTCTTGTCTCCCCCCCCCCATATATTCTATCCGGTTAGTTACCTTTTTAAATAGACGCCCGTAATTTTTATTCATTTATTCTTTGCATTTCCACCGCTACTCCCTTTCCCCGGGCCCCACTGCCGTCCTTCCAGACTGTTGGCAAAAGTTTTCTCATCTGTGGCTAGCATCCCCCTCTCTGGTCCATTCTATCCTTGGCAGCCCAGACTTTTCTGCTTGAAACTGTATCTCTCTTATGCTCCAGAATGCCCTATCATTTAAAGTGCTCTCTAATCTGAAACCAGTTGACTCCTCATATTCCTTATATTTCAGCAAAAACAAACAGCTTGCTTAGTTGTCCTTGTATGATTTCCATCGATGTTGTGTCCTCCACCTGCAAAAATCTTCCCTCCCTGTCCTACCCGTTCCAACTCAACACGGACAAATCCAACCTCCCTCAAGCCTCAACTCAAATATTACCTCCTCCCTGAGGTCTTTGTAATTGTCCCTACTCCAACATAATCTTAGCCCTTTTAATCTTCATACACTTCATATCGAAGAACCTGCTCTTGCATAAAACCTATAAAAATCCCAACGTACTGCACCTCTTTTGGGAAACCGTCACTTCTTCCCCTGCAAATGGGGTGTTAATGCAGGTGAAATCACTACTGTATAAGCTATAGGTCTTAACCAGCTTTGTATTTTCAAGGTATTTAGCATAATGTCTTTATACTAACATTTATTCAATAAGTAAATGGCTTTTAATCACAGCGTTTATCTGTTTATTTATTCAACAAATATTTATTGAACACCTGCTAGGTATGAAGTGTTGTCCTAAGTATGGGATTCACCGATAAGCCAAACAGACCCAAGTCCCTGTCCACAAGGAGCGTGAAGTCTAGTGTTTGAGAAGGATGTGGGAGGGGACTGACAGTAGGTCATGAAGTAAGAAAAACATACAGCATTTTAGAAAGCGACAAGTTCTGTGAAAAGGAAGTTAGAGGAGTTTCGTAGGCCCCAGACGTCAAGTGGGTGGTGGTGAGGATTGTGGTTTAAATAAGCTTGCCTCACTAAGCTCCGCGAGAAAACTGAGCAAAAACTGGAAGGAGGGAAGCCACTGAGTCTTTCAGAGACTGAGAGGAAGCGCCTTCCGGCAGAGGGAAAAGCGAGTGGAAAACCCTAAGAGGGGAGCCTATCTGGCATGTTTCGGCACCACAACAGGGCAGAGCAGCCGGGAGACATGTGAGAAGGGGACAGGAGCAGGGGCTGAGATTAGAGAGGGAGTGTGGGCAGGGAAGGGAGATCATATAAGGACTCCGGCTCTTCCCCTGGGAGAAACCTGAAGCCGCTGAAGGACTTCGAGCCAAGGAGTGGTGCAGTCTAGTCCAGCCTTTATCATATTTTACCCTCATTACTTTTTCACCTTTTGTGCATAAAGATGTTGACTTAAGATAGATGCATCTAACAGAGTCCAAATATTATAAGCATGTGCCATCAGTGGACACCAGAGCATGGGAAAGAGTCCATTCTCCAACATGCTGGCTCAGAGACCGGGGAGATGAAAAGGTGGCAGGAAAGGGGGCACAGTGACCTAACTGCAGTTCAGTCGGTGGACTGCTTCTTTCCCTTTAGTCCACATATGCTAACCAGAAGCCTTTAGTCTTTCTGAAATTTTATTTAAAATTTCAGGTATTCTACACCTGAATAGGCTTGTCAGTGCATGAAGCAACAGTAATGGTTAAGTTACTAAGTATTCCACGCAATTGTCAAATAAGCCATTGGTTTTAAGTCCAGTTTTGGAAACATCATTTTCATTTCATTTTACTGGCAAAGAGGGCAAATTTAAATTGGGTCTACGGAGGGGCGCCTGGGTGGCTGAGTCAGTTAAGCATCCGACTTTGGCTCAGGTCATGATCTCACCCTTAGTGGGTTTGAGCTCCCCGTCGGGCTCTGTGCCGACAGCTCGGAGCCTGGAGCTGCTTCGAGTTCTGTGTCTCTCACTCTGCCCCTCCCCTGCTCAGACTCTATCTCTGTCCCCTAAAAGTAAACATTAAAAAATAATAATAATAAATAAGTTGAGCCTACTGAATTTGTCTTGCTTTCCCACTGTATCCTCTCGTGTAACTACTAATGAGGAGTGAATTGACTAAAAACTGGTCATCCCAAGGAAAAAGTTCGGAAGGGGTGACAGTGCCTCATACACTGGGTCCAGGGTGGCAGATGTGGGGGCAGGACTCACTCTGGTCCCTTGCCACGGGTCACAGGTCATTCCCGAGGTGCTGAGGAAAGAGTCCTGATGAGGCCTCCTCACGAAGAACCCAAAGTGTCCTGGCGTCTTGTTCAGCTCAACTTTGTGCCTGAGTGACCTTGCCAGAGTGTGCCATGGGTGTAGAGCCATCAGCTCTACTGTATTACGGAGGGGATGGCGGAGGCTGATTTGGGACTGGTGCCTCCCTTCCCATTACTGTACTCATGGTCACTGACCACTTGTGGATTCACGCCTCTAAATTAGAGGAAAGGTCCAACCTTAATACAGAGTTTCCTCAATCACAGCAGAGAAACGGGCTTCAGTGGCCCGGGTCTAGCATCAGACTATTGGCATCTGGTGTAGCCTGAGTACCCTGGGCCCTCTGCCCTTCCCTTCCTGTGCTGTGTGACCTTGGGAAAGCTGTCCAGCCTCCCTGAGCTTCCGCTTCTATATTTGTCAGTTGGTTGACAAAACTGACTTTGTAATATCGTTGTCAGAGTTTCAGGAATAATCTTTGATTGTGGACCTGGAGAACGGTAGCTCTACAATAAATGCCAATTCATAATCTCAAATGGATCTAACGTTACATCGAATATACCTCTTCCCATTCACGTATTTTAGCAATTTGCCTTTCACCCGCATAAGAGACTCGTGACTTTTCCTGTGTTTCGATGGGACTGGCGCTATTGAGTCCACATACATTTTAGAAAACTTGATTTTCAAGGTAATTCTTCTACCGGGCTGCTAACAATGAAGTGGAAATGGCTGTTTGTTTAGCTATAAAGAATATTCCCGGAGGGAGTATTGTGAAATATCAGATGGGCAGAAGGAATCGGCGAGTGAATTTTACAGTTCTTTTTTTATCCCCAAAGACTTTCCGAGAGAGAGATACATTTTGCACACCGAGGGTTTTAGTCCATCCCTGTACCAATATTTTGGGAGATCTGTTATATGTCAGGCTCTGAGGGTAGCAAGGGACGGGGCTTTAGCTCCTAGCCTAGAAAAAGTTTCCAGTCTGGTAGATAAAACACTTTCTATTGTATTCTATTACAAGGTGATGAGTTCTAGCACGGTGTAGCCATACCTGAGGGCCGAGGGATGATTTTGACGGTCTCTTGCTGTCTAGTCTGGCTGAATGCTTTGGTGATGAGAAATGAGGGACCAGGATATTGTGACTTTAGGAGGCCATTCCCTGCCAAGACGGGACTGGGTTCTGGGTGCTAATGGGGGAAGAGTAACCGGGGTACAACAACCGTTGGGCACTTGCATTTTTCCAAGTGTTAGTGGTACCAGCATTTCCATTTTTTGGTGCGTTGTTCACTCCTTAACGATGATGAAAACTGTCCACTCTCCATAGGCTACTCTTTTCCCAACCGTGGAAATTGTGACCGTCAATTCCCATCTGCGCACACAGAAGAAACACAGGCAGGTAACCCAGAACATCGACGCTCTGATACTCGTGTGTCCTCCCTGTCGGAAACAGGGTCCAGGCTGCAACGCAGACGGAGTCTAAGGGACTTAAAACGACAGGGGCGTGGGAAGCCACCGCCGAAGGCGGCTCTGACACAGGGATGGGCCTTTCTCGTCCTGCCCAAACCCGAGCCGTTCTCAAGCTGTTTAACTTGCGGTTCTTTTCTCCGGTTGCCTTTTCTTTGAAAACTAATTGTAGATGTGAAATGGCCATGTTTAAATAATTCATAAAAAAAAATAATAAATCCAGAGGAAAGTGGCAGAGGTGCGGAGGAACCTGGTGAAGTACAAAGGAGGGGTCGAGCCCGGCGCAGTTTTCCAAGAGGCTCTCCTCACTCTGGAGTGCTTAATGAGGCCCGCCTGCCCGCGTGGCCCTGGGTTGGTTTTGTTCTTTCAAGAGAGCTGTTGACCTCACCCTGCATTAGAACGCACGGAGCGGTCGCTTCTCACGATTCGTGAAAACATTTGTAAATGCTGTTATTTGGGCATGGGGGAAAAAAATCGGTACCTTCTGACTGAGGGAAACTCATACATTTATAATTGTATTTTTTAATGTCGAGGAACAGCCTTTTAGCCCTAGCAATTATGCAAACCAGTTAGACAACATTGTTTAATGTAGGCAACTAAATGCCCAGAAGATCCTTCGCTAGAAAAACAAGAGCTTCTGCAACTTTTGGAGGCTTCTTCCAGCCAGACAATTAATGGAACTAACTCAACGGTGCCTTTGTAAGGTTTATAGCTCCTGGAACTACGGCCGTGCCTACAGAACTATTTTAAATGTTACACCCTTGAAACTTCTAGATCAATTAGTTTGTGATAGAAGGCAATCTCTAGGTCTAAAACTACTTTTTTTATGCTGATATATCATTTTCAGTAATAGGCTTTTTCTTTTTTCTTATCTTTTTCTTTCTTTCCTTTTTTTCTTTTTTTTTTTTTTTTTTTTTTTTTTTTCTGTAGAGCTAATTAGTAACTCCTGCCCTGGAGGAGCTGCTGCACATTGGTTAGACTTTCATCCCCAAACTTCGAGGGAATTTCCACCATGTTCTTCATAGCCCCTCATCAGATGTGGGGAGGGGGGTAGCTAGAATAGTAGGAAAAAAGTGGGTATTAGTGCTATGAAGAGATGACTCAGGTCTCTCTATTCTGTTACACCTGCTAAACACGTCAAGGTTTTAGAACCAGTGCTGTTCAAATATGCACTGTGTCAACTATTCTATATGCCCACTGTAGTTTCTCTTTTAAAAGTACCCTGGCATTTCCTCTGTCACATAATACCAAATATGCTTCTGCCCAATGGTTTGTGATTGAAAAAGTGGTCTTCAAAGTTGCCATTCAAAAATATCCATGTGGCTCCTCGAATCCTACCGCGTCTCTTGTTTTCCCAAGTCTCAGCCTAGGAAACGTTTGTCACTTAATTACTGCTGAGGATCACAGATGATGGTTTATAGGTTTAGGCAAATAGTGGGCAGCACTTTGTTAACCAACGGAAGAGCACGCTGGTACTTGATAATTATCCTACGGAGCTCAATTGGCCCTTAACGGCACCTACCCCCCCAGCATCGGGGAGCCTGTTTCAAAACAAAAGCTCCTTCTTGTTAATTAACCTGTGTGCACTTGTTACAAATGAAACCTATTTGTTTCCAGCTAATACATTTGCCGCTACTTTAAATATTCATTTATTATTATGCTTGTTAAGTGAAAGGTGGAGAAGAATGGCTTGGATGACTTCCATCAGTAGGCACTGAGCTTTAAGAGATCAGCAAATAGACTAATATGTCAATTATGTTGCCCTGTGCTCTGTGGGCCCCCAAATCTGCTTAAGAAAGATGAGCTTCTCTCAACCATGAAAACCAGATAGGGGCAATTGAGAAGCAAGGCACCCACAACAGTAATCTGTGAATTTTCATTAGAGGAGAATTTTCCTGAATGTGAAATGCAATTCATGTGAAGCTTGGTTCCATTTCTCAATCTATGTCGTGACTGTTTGGTGTCTGGGTGGACAAAAAACTGGATACATGCAACAGATATATCTTGATTTTCCCTTCCCCCAAATGAAATGATAAACCAAAATTATGAGGAATTTGCTTGCTTTTATGCAAAACTAATTTGAGAATCATAAGGAAATATAGGTACATACCATAATATGTCAGAAGTGTGGTAATTGAAAAAGCAGTAGAAACAAACAAACATGCATTCATTTAGCATATTTTATATAAAATCTAGAATAAAATGGTGATCCTTAGAAAGCCTGCCAAAATGATCACTTAAAGTTTGGGTGATCCTGTAATTGGTTTTAGGTATTTGTTATTGTTCTCCAAAACTCATGTTGGAAAATTTTCTAAAACACATTATTCTCAAAGTAAGAGTAACCTACGTTACAAATTATTTAAAGAGATGAAAAAATAATATTTTATGCCAATGTCAGGAAGAACTTTTAACTTTGATTTGGATGAAATATTGAAATGTCATGGCTTTAAAATTTGCCCTTCGGAATATTTTCTTTTTGTTTTTGTTGCATCAAAAATCACACTTGTGTGACTTCAGTTAGGTTCTCTTAACTGCATAACAGAGTTCAAAATACACTTGAATATTGATGGAAGCAACATTCCCACAGCCACCAATCAATTACTTTGATTCTTCCTTTTTAAAATTGGTCCAATAATGCATTTGAGAATAGGTCAATACTGCCTGCTACATGGAGTAATGTCTAATTTGTTTCTATTCATCATGATCATGTAGTTAAGAACAATATGCTTAAAATCCCCAGTTGTCACTGGGAAGAATGATATGTAAAATTGACAAAAGAATTTATAAAATTGCTATATGGGTATAATGTTTTTAAGAGATGTGGGGCACCGAGGTGGCTCAATCATTTAAGTGTCTGATTCTTGGTTTCAGCTCAGGTCATGATTTCATGGTTCGTGGGATTGAGCCCCATGTTGGGCTCTGCGCTGACAGAGCAGAGCCTACTTGGGATTTTCTCTCTCTCTCTCTCCTTCTGCCCCCACCCTGCTCTCTCTCTCTCTCTCTCTCAAAATAAAATAAACTTTAAAGAGATAGAGAAAGTGAGAGAGAGAGATGTAACATATCCCTGCATCATCTTTTTCCCATCACCAGGTAATATTCTGGGTATATTATACATTTACATTAACTTGATGGGTCAGCACACCTGAACACCCACATTCTCTGTTTACCAACTCAAAAGGGACCACTTCTCTATGCCCAGAAGGAATGTTTCTTGCTGCTCCCTGCAGCATCATTCAGAAAAATTAGAGAAAACAAACCTTTCACTCTCACCTTACCAAATCACTTCTCTTCTCAATACAAATTCTTCAGCAGCAGCACCAGCAAATATTTATGAGTACCTGTATGCGGCAAGGGATATGAAGATGGTACCAGAAGGATTGTGAGAACATCCACTACCATCACACTATAAGTTTCGCTCTCACCAACTAGGGATGGTTATCAGGGGACCACAAGAAGGGGAAGCATGGAAGTTCATCCTCTGGCTAAAGTCCTCTGTGTACTTCACCCATTAAAAGAATGTAAATTCACAGCACCTGGGTGGCTCAGTTAGTTAAGCATCCAACTCTTTATGTTGGCTCAGATCATGATCTCAAGGTTCCATGAGTTCGAGCCCTGCATCAGTCTCTGTGCTAAGTTGAGTGTGGAGTCTGCTTGGGATTCTCTCTCTCTATCCCTCCCCCATGCTACTCTCTTCCTCTCTCTCTCTCTCTCTCGCTTTCTTAAAATAAACATTTTTTAAAAAGACTGTAAATTCATTATGTAACACACCAAAGGAAAAAATACTGACCTGAAACTCTGGAAAACTCCACATGTGGCCCTTGTGAAGTAACAAGCACCTTGTGCCTGAGTTTATCATCTATTCCTTCTTAGAACTGAAGAACCAAAGGAAAGAAAACAACAAGCTATTTTCATTTGCATCCTGGTATACGTTGGACTCACATGGGGGATGCTTAACGCTTAGAACACTAGGGCTGTGTTTAGTGTGCTATAATCAATATAAAATACCTCATCCTTCTATCATTAAGTGGGTATTTGGAAAAAGTTGTTACATCCTCAGGCATTGCTTTAGTGCTAGGGAAGAACTTAAAAATTCATAGTGATCACTTACCTGGACTCTTATATCACCTATTGTCTACATCATTCTGATTAACCACACATATGCTGCCTTGAACTGCCAGGCACAATTGGATTTTTCTACTTACATAATAAATGTTGCAAATATATATTACTTATGCACATGTCTGGTTAGTCATTAATAGAAAGAAACTATATCAATCCAGCGCTCACTATAAACCAAGCAATCATATACTACTATTTATAAGACAATTATAACGCGTAAGTACTCATGTCTTTTATTAATATTGTTGCTACTGATCTAAGCCTATTTGAGCATTCACAATTATTTGGTTCTTTGGGTAGATACATATAGCTTCTAATAGTTAGAAGTAGGTGATGGTTAAAATTCTTCCCCCCCTCAAAACTTTGCTACCTAATGGTTTGTTACAATAAAAGCAATTGTGAGAATTAATTCTGCAACACATATATCTATCAGTAAGCAGGGACAAGAAAAAGACATACAATCTGCTCTGTAAAAAAACCTCACATAACTTGTGGAGATAAATGTGCGCCTACCAATTCGAGTCACACATATTATGCCTTTTACCCAATGGAACAGACAAAATGTGTTATAGGATTTAGGTGGAAGAGAATCCACTATGGATGGTGGTGGAGAACTGCAACACAGAAGAAGATAAACTTGACCAGACTCCCAAGAAAAGGCAGGTCTGAGAGGAACGGAGGGGGACCAAGGACATCCTAAGCAGGCAAGAACCAACAAAAGTTTAAAGGTGGAAACCCTGTAGTCAGTCTTACATATTTATGGAATTGCACTTCTCCTAATTCCAGCCGTCAAAGTTGGAACAACATTTTGAACATGAGGAAAATTATCATCAAATTATAGGTGTCTTAGCAGCCATACCACCAGAATTAATCTATTCTAATAGGCCACTCAGGCATAAAGATTGTGGATTTTCTACTTTTTATAGGCAACTTGACTTTCAGTTAGAATATTTTATAACCTATTCCCTAAAACATGAAGGGCTGTGAAAACACTACCTGTAATCCCATTAGCAGTGCAGAGCGTTATTGCTGTTAACAAAGCCAAGAAAGCAACAGTCTTCCCCATGTTCATTCATTCGCACATTCATTCAGTCAGTCATTCATTCAGCGATCTCGATTAAGTACCTACTGGGTCTCAAGCATTGTGCTGAATTGTAAGCAGTTACAGTGAGTTGAGAGAAATTCTGCTTTGTATCATCACCTGGTAACTGACGACATTAGTTGAGTAAGGCGACTGTCCAAAGCTATGACCAGGGAGAGGTGGGCAATGGTGGCAGGAAGGAGGAAATAGCAGCAACAGACTGAAGCACTACCCCCTACTGAGGCCCTCACCTGCAAAAGCTCGTAGCTGTTTTCCCGTTGCTAATCTGGAAGGCTAAGACTGCTTTTAAGGGTACCTAGAGTCCAGGCTTGTTTTGATAATTCCTAAAAGGTAGGCCTACCTAGGACTCTCCAGTAGGTTTTAAAATGCGATTCCAGTGTACAAAGTAGGAGGCCAATGAGGTGACTCCGTTTGCACATATTATTTGCTCTCATTTTCCAAGGGCATCCGGAGAATTGGCAAGGATTTCCAGCTGTTTTCCTGTCTGCACCATGCGGAAAGTTGAGCGTCCAGGCTTCGAGGGACTTTGCCAGGGTACCTATATGCTTAGGTTTGCCTGGGACAGTCCAGATTCTGTCAACTTTCCAAGTGTGTAACTATTAACAGCATCTAACTTCCTTCTTTAAAATGTCCCATCAACACAATAAATTATGTGGTCACTTTTAATACTATCTGACTTCAACCTTGAATAATAGGTCTCTAAGTCCACCAACAATTTGGGAAATAAGACTTCTGATACGTTAAAATACTTCCAACCAAGGAAAACTGCTATAGGGTTTTCCTGAGCTAGTTACATGATACTAAAAAAGTTTGGTCAATAGAGCCAGATGGTTGACAAATCAGGGAGACAAATTGCTATGACCTGGTGGTCAAGGGCATAGACTTGAGCCAGGCAGCCCAGTTCTGCCACTTCCTATCAATGTGACCTTATCCTCACTGGTTTTGGTTTCCTTACTTCAGAGTAGAGATGTTAACAGTATCTATTTCGTAGGTTTGCAATGAGGATTATATTAATTAATATATTAAAAGTGCCTAGAACAGTGCCTGAATAAAGTTTGCTCTCATTACTACCTCATCCAAAAAGGTAGGCACAGGAATGCAGATATCTCTTCAAGATATGATTTCATTTATTTCCTTTCGATATGCCTAGAATATGGAATTGCTGGGTCATAAGGTAGTTCCATTTTTAATTTTTTGAGGAACCCCCCCCACACTGTGTTGCATAATGGCTACATCAATTTACCTTCCCATCACCAACACACAGGGGTTCCCTCTTCTTCACATTCTCATCAACATTTGTGATCCTTTTTTGTTTTTCCATGCTGTCTTACCTTTAAATGTAAAGACTTCCAATCACATCACCGAAAAACCATTTTACCCACCACTCTGTTTGGCCACCAGTCTCTCGTCTCTCTCTCTCCAGCAATGGTGAGGTAGATACCATTTCCATGGGGGGAGGGAAATCCATGGTTCGTTGCCTTTGCCAACAACAGAAACATTGGACAGCCAAGTGACAAAGCAGTTGCCACTGGCATCTTTCATGTGAACTGCATCAAAAGAAGCAAGGTGTCTCTCTGTTGGTGATCACACCAATTCTTCCCAGGTTAGCACCTCCAGTCATCATACACAGACACAGATTACCAGTGTCAAACTTGATGAACTCAGCAATCTTTCCCTCCTCTAAATCAATCTGAGTGGTCTCATTCGCCTTGATGAGGGGATCAGGATAGCAGATGGTATGAACATCATGGGTCACCAGATTCCTTTTGCCCCCCAACAAAGGTATTTCTCCTTTGCACAATTTATACTTGAACGGCAAAACCAACACTTGGTGTCGTGGATCAGATGGAAATTCTCCCCGGTCTTGACAATGCTGATGATGCCCATAAAACTAGCAGGGTAGGATCTATCAGTTCAGAATTTGCCAACAGTCATAATAAATAATACAATTCTGCATAAAGATCTTCTTTACTTCATCTCCTGTTAGGACATACTTAAGTCTATTCCCTAGGAAAATGATGAGAGCTTATGGAACCAGTAGATAGACAAGGGGCAAACACACTGGTCAGTTTATCTAGTGTCCAATGCTTTAGAGCTGCTACACACTTCAGATGCTTCTTGGGACCATGAGCCCCAGCTGTGCTAGGCGTAGAGAGAGCTGTTATCATTTGTCTGTTTGAAGATAGCCATTCTAACAGGTGTGAGATGATCTCTTATTGTGGTTTTGATTTGCATTTCCCTGATGATTAGTGACATTGAGCACATTTTCATATATATACCTGTTGGCCATTTATGTCTTCTTTCGAGAAATGTCCATTCAGGTCCTTTGCCCATTCTTCAATCAGATTATTTTTATTTTTATTTTATTTTATTTATTTTATTTTATTTTATTTTATTTTATTTTATTTTTTTGCCACTGAGGTTGTACATTCATTGCAGGATTATTCACAATAGCCAAGATATGGAAACAAATTAAATGTCCATTGGCAGATGAACAGATAAAGAAAATGTGGTACATACATACAGTGGAATATTGTTTAGCTATAGAGGGTCAGGAAATCCTGTCATTTGCCACAACATGGTTGAAATTGGAGGACATCATCCTAAGTGAAAGAAGCCAGACCTAGAAAGACAAATACTGCATGATTTTACTTGTAGAATATAAAATAGTCAAAGTCATAGAAACAGAGGGTACAGTGGTGGTTGCCAGAGGCTGAGGGGAGGGAGACATGGGGAGATTTTGATCAAAGAGTACAGGTTTCAAGTACACAAGATGAATAAGTTCTGGAGATCTGCTATACAGCATGGTTATTACAGTTAAAAAAAAAACTATCATATACTTGAATTTTGCTAAAGAGGATAGATCTTAAGAGTTCTCTACACATACACACACAAGAAAAGAAAGCAAGAAAAGAAAATAGTAGCTATGTGAGGTGATAGATATGTTAATCAGCTTGATTGTGGTAATCATTCCACAATGTAAATGTTTATCAAAACACCAAGTTGTACGCCTTAAATATATACAATGTTTATTGGTCAATTATACCTAAATAAAACTTTAAAGAAAGGTAAGCATAGATGAGTTAACAGCTCTTGTATAGATGAGGCCTTAATTGAGAAATGTCAACCACTACTCAATAGCCTATAAAGCAAACTTACTCATCTTTGAAACCAATAGCAAGTTGCTATAAAACTTTAATGAATATATTTGGGCTATATAATAAAATAAAACCACAATTTTTATTTACAATAACACTTTGAGCTCACTTGAAGTGAAACTGTCTTTTATCTCACTGACCCTACAGAAATTTACTATGTTCCATTTTATTCCTCTCAAGATAGAAAGCATTCTGGTATCAATATATTATAGTATCTGAAATTTTTTTATCTTCTAATATTATAATATTGTAAGCCCCCATTCTTATGTCTCCCCAGCTCTGTGTAAAATGTATCGTATATATTTTTTGATTTGGATATGCCTTTAAACCAGATAAATTTCATTGTATACATTAGAGGCAATATAGGTTTAACATGGAAAAGAATCACTGATAATAATAGGATACATTAAGTTGGCAACAGTTGACTGTTGCCCTATTGAACTGGGATTAAGCTATCAGACAGTCCTCAAAAGTAAATACCTTGATAGAATGATCACAATGGAATTTAGAAATTAAATACAAAAGACTATGTTAATGTCGTATAAATGGGAACATGAGAAAATATCAAAGTTGAAGTTTTTGTTGGAAGATGAATTTGAAATGATCTCTTATGCATATGCAACTTTTAATACATACTCTCTGAGGTACATTTACACTCACATTTAGAAGTCTAATTAGTAATAAAAAGGAAAGAGTTCGTAATGATAGCACCCTGCTCTTAGGGTCCCTATTATAGATTCTGAAAACAAATTCATTAATATCTTAATATATGTGATGTCATTTTCTACACTTACATTCTTTCAGTCCCAAAGATGTAAGCTTCCCCCCACCCCCTTTTTTTTCCCTTTACATTGAATCTGTAAATTTCAAGCCTGGGGATCTTGTTACTTTCAAAGCCAGACTTTTGACATTTTTTTCCTGCAAAACAAAAGATTTGGGGGCGGTGGGGGGGGCGGATAGCCATCTTGCCCTGAAATATGTGCTTTTTCTAATGTGTGCTGTTTCTTGGAAAGGCTAACAGGCGTTTGGATAGTGAACCATCAAAAAAACACCACTTCTAAGGCTTCTCTTTTAGGCTATTATGGGTAGAATGCCTCTTAACCCTTGAGGCAACTCAACAATTGAGTTAAGGAGATTTTCATGTATCGGTTTTGCCTGTCACATGGTTGACTTAACTTCAGGATATACTTTGCTGCTGAAGGTTCATTTCCCTCCATTTGTTAAGTGGCTAATTATAAAGGTTCACAAAAGAATTGACACAAGGGAAAGAGAGGGGCCTGGCTTCTCTCCGCAGCCCCAAGAGGCCTGTACAAGTGTCATTTGTAAAAACAGAGCACAAATTAAGCAATGGCCATAATAAGCTGCCAGTAGCTGGGGTATAATGAAAGGGGAATTCTTATGTCGATGCAAAGCAGGCACTAAACTGTTAGGGTTTTTGTTTATTTTTTTACATTGACAACTAAGCCCAAATATAAGTCATCCTGTTTAAGCTTCTACTGCAAAAATAAAATTTTAAAGCTGAGTTGACCATAACAAGCTAAATAAAAAGACGATTTTAGACCTGCAGCTAGGATTTACAGGTTTATTTTCTCTCTATCATGTATTGAAAGTACTTTTGAATCCCAGTAAAAATTGCTTTTATTTCCTGAATAAACACATATTTTAAATAAAGTTATTAGAAATAATAACCAGAAATAGGAGTGTGACATGACATCTGTATTAAGAAACATTCTCCATCAGATAACAGTCGGCTTTCCTATTTACACCCAATACCATGAATTCTAAATACCAGCCTTTTTAACGTTTGAAAAAGCATAAACAACAAAGAAAACTCCCTTTACTTAGGCATATGAGAGCTAATGAAACAGACTGGAAATTGCTGCATTGTTTCTACCTTTCATCAAAACATCCCTATGCATAGTATTCGCATCATTATGTAAGACATTTGCAAATATGTATAATGCTTTTGCCTATGGGAAAACTCTCCTGCTCTAATGTATTCCTGAAAGATGAATGAACAATTCTTTAGGTATGATAAAAAGAGTCAGAGGGCTGGATAGAGCAGTGATATTAAAGCTACAAGCTCATCATTTAATTTTCTTTCTTTTTAATGTCAGCTGCTAACACTGCAGGTCTCTGTTTTACTTAATTTTTTCCCCTGCAAACTCACCACTTCTTTTCCAATTCCTTCTCTGATTCAAGATCAGCAACCCCCAATTTGCTGAAGGCTGCCTGCTTTGATACTTCAGCAGGGATCTTGTGAAGCTAGAAGTATTCTCTGGCTTCAGATCTCTGATCTGGATTTTCGCCTGATTTGGGATTTTCAGGAGCATCTGAAACAATTGTGGAAACTGGGGCATCAGCAGATATCCATCTCATTACCAGCTGAATTTAGTAATCAGACCAGGAGCTGATTCTTAGGGCGTATGGGGGCTCCACTTAGACTGAAATTGTAAAAATGTGAAAAGAATTTTCATCAGATTTTTGAAAGGAGATGGATGGGTAATAATGGTACTAACAGACTGGAGGAAATTAGAACATAAATACCAGCAGAGGTGGAGCCCCAACACAGGAGCACGCGTGAGAGGTTCTGCACTTGGGGACATCAAGTATCTGATGGGTACAAAGCCAAGAAGATATGATTGGGCTAAAGGTCTGTGTATAGTCATTAAATTTCCCAAGAACAGTAGAGTTTTATTTTTTGAGAGAAACTGAGCAAAAAGTCTCCATAATTCAGGTACAATAGGCCCAAAAGGGGTTAGGCTCAAGATGTGGGGCTGAAAACAGAGTGATTTGATTAAGAGAAGTAGGTTAGAAGAGTCCTTACCACCAATCAGAAAAAAGAAAAATAGAAAGACTCTTCTTTGGGGAAATTGAACTGACTTTAAAGAGAGCTTTTGATAAAAAAGGTGACTTTGCTTCCTGATGAGTCCGCAGTGAAATCTTTCAGTGGAAAAGTCCCATCCACACATATAGAGCCTCTGATTTGCTCTTAATGCTTCATTCATCAACATTGACAGACAATAAGGGATCATCAGGCATCTTAGTAAAGCCTCCAATATGAGAAAGAGGATAAAAAATAATCACACAAACAAAGGAATCCAGAGCTGATGGACAATTCAGGTTATAGAAGAAAGTTAAAAATAATAGTAATATCCTTAGAGAGTCCAGAAAAGATATTGTGTTCATAAAACAAGAACTGGGTGTTTTGAAAAAGAACAAAGAACAAGAAAGAGCTCTTTTAAATGAAGAATAGAGGGGCACCTGGGTTGCTCAGTCAGTTAAGTGACCGACTTAGGCTCAAGTCGTGATCTCACAGTTTGTGGTTCGAGCCCTGCGTTGGGCTCTGTGCTGGACACTTGCTTGGAGCCTGGAGCCTGCTTCCAATTCTATGTCTCCTTCTCTCTCTGCCCCTCCCCTGCTTATGCTCTGTCTCACTCTGTCTCTCAAAAATAAATAAATGTAAAAAAAAATTTTAATAAATGAAGAATAGAAAAGCCAAAATAAAAATGTAATAGAAAGGCTGATAAAGAAAATTCCCCAGAATATATGTCAAAAAGACAAAGAAATGGAAAATGGTAGAATAAAAAAGAAATTAGCCAATCGAGAAGATATAACCTTTATTAAGAACAGGTCTACAGAGAATAGAGAGAATGGAGGAAAGAAAATTATCTAAAAAATAACATAAGAAAAGCATTCAGAACTGAGGGCATTTATCCTCAGGTTATAAGAATATTGTAAGTACTCAGCCCAATAAATGAAAAAACAAAACAAAACAATGACAACAACAACAAAGTAAACCAAGTCACGTCAGCATGAATTTTCACAACATTAAGGATAAACACAAAATCTTAAATAGTTCAAGAAATAAAGAAGGAAAGGAAAATAGGACAAATAGATTAAGAAAAATACAAAAGACAAAACAATAGATCACATATAAAAAACACAGAAACAGAATGGCATCAGATTTCTCAAAAACAACATTGAAAACTAGAAGTGGAAAAATTGCTTCCAAAACTCTAAGGCAAATGACTTTAAACCCCAAATTTTACATTCTGAATATTCTTAATTGGCTCTGAGAATAGAATAAATTTATATTTAGAGACCAGGAATCCAAAAATTTTACCTACCATCAGCTGTTTTTAGGAGACTACTGCAAGTTATAATCCAGAAAAAGTAAGAAATGAATCAAGAGAGGAGATGCAGAATATAAACACTCATAATACTAGGGTAAAAAAGTCCTGGTTTGTTTGGAACAGTCTTGGTTAAGTCCAATTGTTTTGGCATAATTATTAATAGCACTCCTTTTATTCTTAAAGGTGTCCTAGCTATTTCTAAAGGGTGGATATCTCTATTCATATTTCATGACATTGAAGACTTTTAACCAAAATTTCTCCATTTTGGTTCAATGTCAAAAACCATGATGAAATCAGTGGATTAATTTATATACAATCTGAGAAATAGATCAGAAAATATACATGATTATCTCGAAGCTATGAAATAATTATGAGCAAACCTTTCATTAACAGGTGCAACTTTCTTCCAGGTAAAGTTAGTAATTAAACAAAAGCAGAATATATATATAAATAAGGTTCCAACACTCATAAATTTCATTCAGATGTTTTACTCATTTTTGCTACTCATATAGGTCAATAGAAAATGCTTAACAAAGGTTGCTTTCATCATAAAAGGCATCTGTAAGGATGACCATGAGATGCTAGTGTATGGATCCCATTGACGTAATCTCAGTTTCTTTGATTCACCATCAGTTGTCTTTATAGTTGAAATATGGATCTCGGGTGCCTGGGTGGCTCAGTCAGTTAAACGTCTGACTTTTGATGTCGGCTCAGGTTGTGATCTCCTGGTCATAACATTGAGCCCCTCGTCGGGCTCTGTGCTGATTGGAGCCTGCTTGGGGTTTTCTTTCTTCCCCTCCTGTCCCTCCCCCGCTCGTGCCAGCACTTTCTCTCTCTCAAAATAAATGAACAAACATTCAAAAACCAATATGGATCTCTTTATTTTGAGCCTAAAAATGAAAATGTCTAAAGTGTATATACATTTTTTTAAGATTATCTGAACATAAAAATTAACTAGTTCACAGATTGCCGAACACGGGGCACTAAGTGCTACCCACACACACCTAGAGATGGTTAAATTCTCGGGCTTCAGAAGGGCCAAAGCTCTGACTAGCTGTGTGGCTTTGGGGACAGTTACACAATCCCTCTATGCCTTAGTTTCCTCACCTATAAAATGTCCAACACCTCACAATTTGGTGTGCTTCGGATCAAATACCGTTTTATGTTTTGTTATAGGGATGTTTCCCAAATATTGTTGCATTCATTACTAAGTCTTTGTCAGAGTTGTCTTAACAATGTTGGTAAGTTAGGTCTTCTTTCCCCCAAAACATTGGAGAAAGCTATACTATGTAGCTTAAAATATGAGTGCATAGTGCACCATTATCCTACTCAACAGAAATGAATATAGAAGGGAAGATACTCACCTATGTGACTGTCACCCACAACTCCCTTTTCTTTTTCACCTGGAAGTATGAACAGGAAACCATGAACAGCTGGCCAAAGAGTTCACTAGGCTGCTTAGAGAAGTCATGGATGGAGTCCGGGTCTTTTTCTATGGATACAGTTAAGTACAGCACCCAAGAAGCCAAGAAGATAGAAAACATGAGAAATATCTTACCTGGCACACCATGATTCTAGCTGGTACCTGTTGTTCCTGAAGCCATGACAACGTGAGCCAGATAATAGGTGAAAGCTGGCAAGTTTCTTAATAAAGATGAAATGATAACTCACTTTCTAAATACTTATCAGTGTCTTCAAAACGTATAAGCTGTCTGATAATTTAAGCATAATTGTGTTGACATCATTTCTTCTAAGATTTGAGGATAAAAATATATGGTGTGTTGTTTTCTTTTTTTTTCTTTCTTTCTTTTTATATACATGAAGCAAGTGATGAGTAAAGAATTGAAGTTTTCTGGTGAATGAAACAGCCAGACCACTTTTCATGACAAAGTTGGTAATTAGAAGGCCAATTTAATGGTGAATCAGGCAGAAATATTCAAACCATGACAAATGACTTTAATAATGCAGCTTGCAATGCTTGAACAGAAATAAATTTCACTTCCTCAAACTCTCGCCTTTTCTGCCTGCCTGGAAGATAGAACTGTCCAGGAGGTATTTTGTACCCTTTATTCAGTAAAGCTTTTACTAGATTTTAAGCGACCAAATAGCTTGCAAATGCAAAACATCATTCAACTTCTTATGATTTTTTTTTTTTCCTGAAGGTAGACCGTGTTCAGAATTCTGAGTAAGTCAAGATTTATTTTTCTTCTGTTCTGCTTAGCCCTGCAATAGTGTTTTATTGTTGCCGCTCTGACTTGAGGTATTAAAGGGAGCTACATTGGCCTCAAAATTGAAAGCTAATTTTGGTGTTTGTCATAAGTTTGTTAAGACCACATGCATTCCACAGTTTGAAAAATTTCATTATTCTGTCCATGCTGGGGCTTCGTAATTGGATAGTAAGGATGTTCAAAGACTAATTTAGTGAATTGCACAATATTTTAAATGGAATTATGCAGGTTTATGGGTCCTCAGGGGATTCAGCTAGGAGCCTCTCGAGAAAATCTGTTTATCAGTAAATGATATTAGCAGCTTTCACCTAGCTTTTGTCTTCATTAAATTGCTGCTCTCCCAATTGAGGGTCACATCTGAGGCCTGCTTTGATAATTTGTCATTATTGTCTTGTTTATTGGAGCATAAAGTTGATACAGGCCAGGCTGTGCTGTTTATATACAATGTGCAAAGAAGTTTCTATTAACAATTTCACCAGTGCTAAATCAAAGTGGAATTTTTCAGGGTTCAAGAAAGGGGATCATTTGTAGCATTCCAATTTCCTCTAAAACTCTCTGAGTACATGCCATGCCCCCTTCTCTAATATGTATAACACATAATGGCTTGGCTAGAGCCAATCCTTTGCGGACTTTGTAAAAAATTCATTCTTATCTTTAAAAATAAGTGTTGAAAGTTGAAAGTCTTTCTATAGTATTGAGCCATCCTGCAAAACCCAATCCATGCCACAGACATCTCTTAAAGTATGGCATTCTCACATAGTGACCATTAACTATTTATCTTAATAGACTTGTGGTTATATGGAGATATTAAAATTGGTAAGAAACACGATGAAGCATACTTTCCACTGAACTTTCGAGTTCTAAATCCGGCAATAGAAGGGGCAATCCTGGAGAGCTTGTTCGGGGCATATTTGAACGTATCACTGAGTACGTCTAAAATCAGTTGGCTGCTGATTATGCTTTCTGCCATGAGGTATTCTTTGCCAGTGATGATATGGGATCTGGAACTGGGGAACAGGGCAAATAGACTCCATTTTCAACCAGGTCTGTGATTCAAGACATTTTTTTCCCTGGGAGATTTGCATATTTCATGACTGGCTCTGCTTCTTCTCAGCAAAATCATTTGGGGGACCTTGGTCTTCCCTATGTATATGATCTGGGGTTGTTCTGTCCACTGGTGGGTTCAGACACATCTCCCTCTCCCCCGACCATCTCCCATTCCTCCAGCCTCTATTCTCAGTCCCTATGCCCCCAGCAGCAATACTATTTATGTCTCTACAAGAGACTAGGCCCAGCAGGAAGGAGAACGGAAGGTTAGTGGCCAGTGTGCACCATACTTTTGTGGCTCAGCCAGCGAGAAAGGAACTCCCAGTCCCCTGCAACACGAAGGGCAAATTCTCTGTTGGAGTTCACACAGGTTAGCAGCAGATCCCACGGTTTGATCATACACATCCAGCGTCCCCATTGCCTGAACCACCTTTGGCCCTGCTCTCCCTGGGAGGGAGGTTCAGAAGGCCAGTGCTCATTCAGGGACCTAACTATATTTTAACACAAAGTGCGCAGGGGTTTTGGGGATGGAAGGAAGGAAAAGACCAACCCTTCAAGGGTAAGGACAAGTAGAAATAGTAAGTTCCACCCTCTTAAGGGCTCAGAATGATTGCTTAGGCCTTCCTTATGTAAGTTCTCAGGCCAGGAGCCTAGCCAACCTCATTTTTATATACTATTACCTAGCACATCCACAGCTTTCAAAGATTTATGGTTATTATCGCCATCCACTCACCCACATAATCACCAGCCTTTCACTTTAAAATGGTTAAAAATTGTTTCATGGATTGCAGATCATTAATGTAAATTAGACTATTTCTATATTTGATTTCTTAATTTTTAACAGGAAAAGAACAGCTCTCACACATACACTCTTTTTTTTTCACTTGAAAATTTTAAATGGCTCTCCAGACACCTCTTTCAATAACTCTTACCCTCCAAAGCTAGGCTGCCTTTTAATTTCACTTTAAAATAGCTACATTGGGACCATAATATGATTAGAACTAATGAATATTGTGGAGAGAAGCAAGAAAAATTTTATTTAAAATCTTTAAAAAGTATAAATACTTCATGTGAGTAAGGACCTGTGGTTTATCCCGGCTCGGTCAAGGACTCAATTTTGATTCTCAGGAACAGTCATCGGAGCTCATCAGGTTTCACCTTGTTCATCCTCCAAAGGATCATGACTCCAAAGCTTCCTCACTGGATGGTAGGAAGCAGTTGTGTTAAAATAAGTTAACATCTCATAATAATAATGATAATAGTAAAATTGTCTAAGTGAAAAGGCAATAGAAACTACTTATATAGTGGATCTAATAAAACCTTGCTCATTTTCCCTTTAAGGAGCTCTGGACACAGAGAGCATTAGCAGGATGCTACCAAATAGACATTGTATAAAATTGCCAACTTGTTAACGAATGTTCTAATTTTACCTAAAAAGTTCATTCTTTGGAAGGAATTCTGTAGTCTTGACTAGTTTCTTTCCTTTACACTGATTTCTCAAGCTTAACAAGCAGGCATCTGGAATTTGCTTAGTAGTCTCTGAAATTTAAGACTTGGATATCAAAATCTGCACTGCTTAAGGAAGTCGAAATGAACTGTTGTTGCCAAAACATAGTTCCACCTTCCTGAGACCTTTGCAACCCTTAGCCACTCCTCCATCCATTGTAACTTTCCCACCATGCAGGTTTTTTCTTAAGGCTTGGGCACTGTTGCCACTCTATTGTGCCATTGTTACGAGACAAGAGGCACTTAAAAATTTTTTCTTAATATTTATTTATTCTTGGGAGACGGCGGGGGTGGGGGGGGGAGCAGAGAGAGAGAGAGGGAGACAGAATCCGAAGCAGGCCCCTAAGTGGGGCTCGAACTCGCTGACCGCAAGATCATGACCCCAGCCGAAGTCGGATATTTAACCAACTGAGCCACCCAGGCGAGAGGCACTTTTTCATCACCTAAGCAGCTTGAGTCTGATTTCTCCATAGAACACTTTAAGAACGCTTGGTGACTTATTTTGGACAGAGGCAGCTAAAACTGTATTCATCAAAGCAGCAAGGTTAGCCCCACCTGCAGAGTTTGGAGACACAGCAGCGTGGAAGAACCCTGAACACTGCCGTTAGCCAAGGACCCGAGGCTACTTTCGATTCTGCAACCTGGGGCAAGTGTCCTCAAGACTTGGCTTAGTCCCCTCTGCTGAGGAGTGATGGCGGGGAGAAGAGGCTTTGGCCTACTGAGTACTCATGACAGCCTGTGGACCACCTCAGGGGTTCAGAGAGAAGAGCTGGTATTTTCCCCATTGTTCAGACCGGGCAGATGTGCTCGGCTCCGTCACAGTCCAGGGATCAAAGCTGGGATTCCAGCGCAATGGCCGGAAGCACACAACTTTGTAGGAATACTGTAGCCTCGAGAGAAGACTAGAAGTAGGCTTGTCAGCAGAAACAAACGAATCTATGTTCATTTTTCTTCTTCTAGCTTCGGTATTCTTATTTTCTGCTTAGGCTTGAGCTTATTTAATTCTGCTATGGAATTTTAAAAGCTAGGCATTTCTCTGGCAGTTCTCATATTTGGTGAGAAATGATGAATATACAGAATGCTTTTGGCTTTAAAAGCATTAGCTATTTGGAAGTGGCAGTATATATTGATAGATAGAATCCCAAACTGGGGCCAAAGAAGATCTAAAAGTTCTATTCCTTGACCCATAAAACCGAAAACTAGTTCCTACCTCATTCTCTCAAGGCTCATTGCAACTGAAGGACTTATCAGTCGCTGTATTGAACAGCAAACAAAAAAAAGTTTTGGAGAAAAGAGGTTTATGTTCAGCTTCTAAGCAAAAATAAAACAACACTATAATTTGATTTAGTTATCAAATTCAGAAATATAGACATTTCTACTTCAATGCAAGTAAGCACAACTTTGAAGAATTACTTGCCCATCGATATGATCATGTTCTGAAATGGAATTTACTTAATTTAGGAAAGAAATTTTTGCAGACACTGTTTTATGTATGTTTCTTTGTTGTGAATATGTATCAGCTTGATTTTTCAGGAAATTGACCATTGAAACATTTCTTTCCAAGTAAGTGCTTGTAAGCCCTAGAATATGGGGTCTTTATTCCCTGAAGAAGCAGAAAATGCCTCAATGAATTCTTCCCTTACCCTTTGAATCAGCTTGCACTTTAAAATGTTGTGCTTTTTTATTTTAGTTGGGAATCTATTTATATTCTTGTTAATGGGAAGATATTAGGGACTTTTGTTACAAACGCACCAGTGCTGTGTGTTAAGGGCTGGAAGCAGGGGCAGGGAGATAAAGGGAAGATGAGAAACAGAAAACACGGACAAAAAGAGCCAAGAATTATAAGATGGCTGATAATGTTACAGAAAGTTCAAAAAATAAGGAAAATAATAGATGGATAAGTAAATAACGACATAGGTTCTATTGTTCTATTGAGCATTTTGATTATGTAGCTTTTTAAGTTACTTATGTTAGCCTAAAAATGATAAGGAACTACAGTTCATATGCATTTTTTTCTATACCCAGATAAACCATATTCACGAGAATTCTTATTGGCCATGGATATATCTGGTCCTAGAACAAGAGGAAGTCTTGTTAAGCATTCCCCAGAGAGAAGAGGTCTTTCCAGGGCTACTAATGCTCTCTCCTGCAGGGTAAAGTGCCTTCTCAACTGGATGCCCACGCAATGACATTGCTTCCCTGGTGAGTTTCCCCTCTATGACAGCTTGCAACTCCTGAGAACTGCTTTGTTACAAGACTGTCATGCTTCCCCCCAATTTTCACAGTTGTGGGGGCATTTCTTAAAATCATGTTATCCCTGAAAGCCGACCAAGCAATCTGTGGGAGAGAAGGGCAAAGGGAGGTAAGCATGCCTTTTCCCTCCCTTGAATTTCTCTACACTTGTCTGGGACTTTTCCAAAACTACCCCATGGTGGCAGTTCACCCTAAAGTTTTACTTTTGTGTATTGCTGCCATCCAAATTATATTTATATTTTTATAGTCAGTTCCCTGTGCTAGGCATGGCTGATATTTTTCAGGACAGCGTGTATTTGAAATTGGACAAATTAATGTTTGGCCAAGTTATGCTCCATGGAAACACCACTCCCATGAAACGCACCTGGAACAAAAGAAATATTTGGACATATAATTTTAATAAATGCTGCATACTATCTATCCCTCTTGGTTAGCTGCAATGCACATTAGTATATCAAAGCTCTGAGAAGTCCTGTAGAAACGATACATTTCACTGCATTTAACCCAGTTCCCAATGAACTTAACATCCCTTTTTGGAGTAGCACCTGTGTATGTGCTATATAATTGGTTTGGAGAGGTATACCATTCAGCAAAGAACAGCTGAGGTACTCCAGACATGAAAAGAACTAACAGTTAATGAAATAGGACCAAGATCAAACAGGGATGATAAGAAGTATGATCAATCCATTTTCTTTTGTTTTTTTAATGTTTATTTATTTTTGAGAGACAGAGCATGAGCTGGGGAGGGGCAGAGAGAGAGGAAGACACAGAATCTGAAGTAGGCCCCAGGTTCCAAGCTGTCAGCACAGGGCCCGACACAGGGCTCGAACTCATGAACCATGAGATCATGACATGAGCCGAAGTCCAATGCTTAACCAACTGAGCCACCCAGGCGCCTCTGATGATTCCATTTTCTAATCCCACTTAATAGCCTGCTCCCTATCTATTCAGAGTTGGCCAACAGAAGAAGTTGATATCCCTAGCATTGTTGCCTAGAAACACTGGCACAAAATTAGCAACCAAAATTAAACTTAAATACGCTTTTGAACTGTCTGCCTGTGTAAGCCGAAACACCACTAGAATGTGCTTCAATTACTTAACCCTTAGATCAGCCAGTAGAATTTATTATATCATCATTTTTAACACCCAAATTACTATTCATATTTTTAAAGCCGGTGATGAAAGATGTTTCTGAAGCTGTGAGGTTGATTCATCACACAGTGTATCCCAAATTGACCTTCATCTTAGGGTTCATACTCCATGCTTCAGTTTCTTCAAAGAACACAATTATAAAAGTGCAACCCCCAAATCAATGAGATGACATATTAGTTAAAAATATTCAAGTCTCTCTGACAAGGGAGACTCTTCTGGCAGCTGTTTTCTAAATAGTACAGAGAAATTATCATAATAGTTATACCTTCCATACACCACACCCCCAGCAAGTTGGAGAGGTTGCCACAAACGTAGATACATTTAGTCCTGCATTACAGTTGAAGACCTGACCATGCAATGACTTTATACACTGTGAGACTGAATTTTCTTTCTTTTTACAAGCTACCTTGCCTAGTGAAATTGGACAATTTATCACACAATTGCCTGCAGCAAATTTAGTATATGCAAGTGATTAGTTTGTCTCTTCCCCAAGCAGCTTTGATGCAGTTGGGTAAGAGTGGCAGCAGAAACAGAAGGTCACTTATAACACACATTCTCTAGGGAACCACTAATGGGCTATTGACCCTTTCCCACATCAGGTCGATGTGTCATATTTGATTCTGGTTCCTTGAGATATAATTTCCAAGTGGTGATGGTTCAAAGTCCACACAAGATGGGTTGTCATATCAAGTTTTAAGCATGGCATTATTCACGCCCATGAAAGGCAGGTGCCAGCTGATTGGATTGGAGATAATTTTACCATTTCCATCTAGCCAAAGGCAAAGCAAAAATACACTATTTACAACATTGGTTAAGTTTAAATAACCACGTATGAATTATATTTTCATTCTTGGGTTACCTGGGTGGCTCAGTCAGTTGAGCATCCAACTCTTGCTTTCAGCTCAGGTCATGATCTCACAGTTCATGGGTTCAAGCCCCATGTCAGACTCTGTGCTAATAGTGAAGAGCCTGCTTGGGATTCTCTCTCTCTCCCTCTCTCTCTGCCCCTCCCCTGCTCATGCTTTCTCTCTCTCAAAACATATAAATAAACTAAAAAAGAATCACTCTTGTACTTAACATCTTTCCCCCCCTCTCCCTTTAGCCTATTTCCATGAGGTTTGGGAAAGCAAGTCAACATTTTTGGTAAGGTGTGTCACTGGTCTATTATTTATTTATTTCTAACGTTTATTTATTATTTATAGACAGAGACAGAGCATGAGCATGGGAGGGACAGAGAGAGAGGAAGACACAAAGTCCGAAGCAGGCTCCAGGCTCTGAGCTGTCAGCACAGAGCCCTACATGGAGCTCGAACTCACAAACCGCGAGATCATGACCTGAGCTGAAGTCTGATGCTTAACTGACTGAGCCCCCCAGGGGCCCCACTGGTCTATTATTTAAAGAAAATTTAATGAGTCCCTTTTTTTTTGGCAACTAATGGATTTTATTGCACTGCCATGAAAAAAAAATTTTCTGTGAAGGATTTAAAACTATTTCAGATAAAATATTAGGTTCAGTCAACAATCCCTAATGTAAGAGAATTGGTGCAGACAATCAGAAAGGTCAAATGGACAAGTGAGCCTTACTTTTTAAATTTAAAATGTGACTTTTTTTTTAATCCAGAATAGAATTACCTCTATGCATTCCAAGATCACATATTAAAGTTGATAGGTGTTTGAACAGCATAGTCAAACCAACACGTTATCTATGTACATCGTTTTTCTCCAACCGTAGAGAAGAGACCAAAGAACACTCAGAGGTGGGAGGAAGCCAGCATGGTGATGAAATGCTTTTCTTAGCTCAACGGTACGTTGGCAACTAAAGAACTGTTGTTGGGGAAGAGTGGGGGCTTTTTGAGGTGGAATAGTAGAGGTGGGTGAAAAGAAAGAGCTGGAGAACTACAGACGACAACACAGCGGGTGGAAGGAAGGTCCTCTCTGTCCAAAAAGGGTGCAGTTTTTCCTTGATCCCCACCCTGTGCTGCATGTGGAAGCAGATTTCTCTCCCGCTCACCTTGTATATCTTACAGCCTAGACTCCGGACGCACAGGCAGGAGGGTGTGGACATGGGAAAACAGCAACAGGAGGTGGAAATTGAAAGTTTCCTTGAATTTTCAAGACCTCAGGCCCCGGTAGTAGATTTAGAAAGCAGGTATATAACAAGCTTTCAATTTCTGGTGGCAGTAAACTTAGTTTGAAATCATCGATTTAGAAAGAGGGAGGTTTGAGCTCTCTAAGACCCACTAAATTACTGAGCCAGGCCAATTTATGATCTTCCGTGTGTTGCTGCAAAGAAAATTTTCCCTGCAGGTAAACTGTCTATCTGGAGCCAGAGTTATTAGAAGCAATTTTATGAGTGGGATCATTAATTATGACCTATGAAATTTTAATAAGTACCTTCTTCGGATCTTCTGTAGGAGCTGAGATCAAAGTGGCTCCAAACCATTGACACAAACTTGGTCATCAGGAAGTCTGGCAAGCTTGCAAGGATTTGGGATCTCTATGCATTCTTCTATTTTCTTTGCTGAGGTTTTGTTAAAGGCATATATACATACATATGGATGTGCACACACACACACATGCGCGTGCACACACACACACACAAAACCCACATACCCATGCATATATTGCAGCTTCAACAGATTTTTATTTACTTAATCCTGGTGGTCATAACTGACTTCATTCTTAAAATGTATTTGTATTTCTTAAGTACTACTTTTCTTTTTTAACTATAACTAAGAGAATCTATGGTGTGGTTGGAACATAAATGAACGTGAAGTAACGTACATTTATCCCCGGTCTGTCATATAACAGAAATATTCCCTTGGGCAACTGACTTAACTGAACTGGGCTTCTGTGTCTTACTCGTGTGAACCACTCGTGTGGCATGAGAGCTAGTGGGAAAACAGTGCTACATGTTTATTAATATGTTTGTCTTTCAAATCTAAAATTCAATGGATACATGTTTCTCTAGATTCCAGTAAAATGAGGGCAATAACAGTACCTGCTTTAACCTTCACCTGCTGTGAAGACAGAAAGAAGATAATCCTTGTAAGGCACCTCAAGGGGTATCTAGCACACAGCACATCCCACGGGTGTTCATTCTTCTTTTATTATCTTTATTATCTCTGCTACATGGGAGGGAACAAAGGCATTTTAAAGAATATCTGGTTCAAAAAAAGCTCTGAAAAGTGGAATAAGTGAAATTAAAGATCCATCATCTGGGGCATTGGGTGTTCCTAAAGCTGTTTAGTGACTGATATATGCTGTAGGTGTTATAAGTGTGTAATATCTTCCTCCCATTTCTCCAAAATTAATATTTTTTGTTGCACACATGGATAATGAAAACCCTCAATTAAAGAGTAAGGAGAGGAAAGGAAAAGAAAGAAAAGAGAAAAGAACAGAGAAGAGAAGAGAAAAGAAAAAAGAAAAGGAAAGGAAAGAAAGGAAAGGAAAGGAAAGGAAAGGAAAGGAAAGGAAAGGAAAGGGAAAGGGAAGGGAAGGGAAGGAAAGGAAAGGAAAGAAAAGAAAAAAGAAGAAAAGAAAAAAGAAGAGAAGAGAAGAGAAGAGAAGAAAAGAAAAGAAAAGAAAAGAAAAGAAAAGAAAAGAAAAGAAAAGAAAAGAAAAGAAAAGAGGTGCTCCTGGATGCTTTTCTTAGAGCCCTACTAAAATTGACTATACGATATAAGGTCTTAGTAGAGAAATCAAAATCATGGGACTCACCTGGCTAGTTCTCTATGAGACAAGGCTGGTCAGATCAACAGTCCAACAGATCACTTTCTTCTATATATGATAGAAGCAAGCAGAAATGATTTTGCTGTTTATGTCATTCCTGAGTCTAGCTTAGAAAATTGTACATTTCCTGCTATGTATCTGGAAAAAGTTTTATATGCTGAACTTTTGCTAAAGTTACAAATTACTATCAAAACCAGTTGGCTGTCTGGTTAAAATTATTTTAGTTTTTTAATGAATAGCTTACCGGTCAAAGCATTATTTTGTAATTAGCTCTCATGTCTCAGCAGTATGTCCAATGGATGACTAGTATATCCTGTTAGGCTGGGCTTTCCTTGGCAGACTAGCTCAAATTCTAGCTGTACCCGTGCCATCATGTTCAATCCTGTCTTCTCTAGACCCTTCTGCTGGCATTGCCAATGACCTCCATCTGCAGGATAGAGTCCCTTGAGTTCCACAGTCATCCTGATCTGGTCAGAAGGTCAGCACCAGTCTTCAGCCCACAATGGCAAGGTAGGGGTCCTGCTGACCTAAATCTCATCTCTGTTATTCCTTCCCTGCTTCCCTCACCCTTGGCCTAGACTGCAGACTGGATTTCTGCCTTCATTTCCCTCTAATCCTCCAGGTGCAGCTGGAACTGGAACTCTGTTCTATTCCCTGAGCTGCATGGATGAATCTCGTATCCTGGCCAGGAACTGAGCTGATGCTGAGCGGACACAGCAGCCACCTGGCAGCCTTTGGTACCAGCTGCTCCTTGATGGCACGTGCCTTATCCAGGTATTCATGTCTGGACTTAACCCAACTCCAGACCAGGCTCCAGAATGCCACCCCATTTGCAAGAATCAGTCTCTAGAACTGGTTTCATTTCTCCAAACTCTTTTCTTACCTGGCCCAGGCTCTTCCTCACCACCAGGGCTACTGACACCTCTGTAGGCTCTTGAGTCAGATAAGTAAGGTTATTACATCTGTCAGCCATTCCTCCTTCTCCACACTACCTTAATTACCGCCAGCAGGGATTAGGATGGCACTAACTTGAGCTCTCTTTCCTTTCTGCAATGCTAACATAACAGTTTTCAAGAACTCACTCTGGTACGCTTCTCACCCTCCACGCCTACTTCTGTTTGTGAGCACAGTCACTCTGTGGGCCTACCAAGGGTCACTGTCACTCCTGATCATGTTCTTATGACCCTGTCCCATACCCCTCACGGCCTCTTGGAAATGCACTCCAGGGAAGATGGCAAGTAAAGTAGGTTGTAAGTTGTGGCATTTCAGTGATTTCTTGGATAAATTGAATCAATGAATATTCCAGGGATGATATTTTATAACTGTCTCTATTTTCACGTAAAGGAAGGGTCTTTGGCTTGCTTACTTTGCAGGCTATTGAATGGACCAAATGAGATTAAGTACATGAAACCACTTGTCAACTCTCAAGTGCCATGCAGATGCAGTTACTCAATATAGTTGAGCTATATCCATTCATTACTAATTTTAGTTTCCAATATGGTATTGGATTTATTTATTCTGCTTATGTAGTAGATACAAATTTTTCAGAAGGTAGACGTCCATAAAAAGAGATTGTTACTTTCTAAAACTCAATCTAATCTCTGCTTTGAACCTCATTCCCCCAGGTAACAGAGTACTTAATTTTTGTCAAACACCGCTAAATTGGTGTTTTCTGACATTTCAAGATTTCCCCAGGCTCCATTTATGTTCTGGTAAACATCACAGCTGGGCTACAGGGAAAGAAGTAGGAGACAGACTCCTGGTTTTCAGCTGACATCACCCTTGTTTCAGCACCCCCTGCTGATGCCCGAGTTCCCATCAGCCTCCAGCGCCCCTTGCGTTCTCTGCTTCCAGTCCACAGTCCTTCTCTCAGGCACTCGTTCCTCTTTTGGAGTCAGAGAAGCATTTGGATTCCCTCACTCAGCACTGCTAGAGATTGGAGAAACTGACCCGCTATGCTGAAAACCACCACATAGCTCTTTCCACCACCCTTGTGCTCCACAAGATGGAAGCAAACAGGCTAAATCTTTGCTTTTCTGACTTGCCTCCATCTCCACAGACAAAAGAAATTTTTAGCAAGAGTAACATGAACTTACAGAAAACTCACCCAGCATTCTTCCCAAATCTATTGTTTGGCTAAGCGAAACTTCAGCTCTCGTATTCCAATGCTCAAGCTTTTGAGCCTAAAATTCCTTCCTCAACCAATAGCTTCTATTAAAACTTACAAAACTCTATCTGAAGAGTTTATGCTTTCTTGTTCCTTTTCTCAAAGCAGTTTTCTCCAGATGCTGCCTGTAAGGAGGGAACAAGTCCTAAGGTAAAAAAAAAAAAAGTTCTATATCTGGACTGTATGGGGATGACATAGGGATATATATTTTCAAAACTCATTGAACTCTTTACTTAACATATGTGCATTTTCTTACATGTAAATTATACTCGATCAGGTTGATTAAAAATATTTAAATACATGTGTGCACACATACATACACACTCACACATAGGACAATATTGAAATATTTCCCCCATTACACTGATCCGTTTTGCCTTCTTTCCTAATAAGCACATCCTAACTATATTGTGGAGATTGAAATATGCCTTTTTAAATTTGAAGATTTTTTTCCTTATGACATTCCTTTAGTTCTTAATCTTTCTTACTTTAGCATGCATCAAACTTACTCTCCTTGTTCCTTATTTTTCCTTTTTATAATTTTGATTTTATTGGCTTATGCCAGCTACTTTCTTTCTGCTCTGTATATGAATGAAATACATGTTGTTGTAGTTTGTTCCATAGACATTTGTGCTGAGCTAGGTGAGTGAGGGCATACTCCAGGGACAACTCAGATATTCTTAATGATTAAGATCCTTAGACTGAAGAGGCACCTGGGTGGCTCAGTCTGTTAAGCTTCTGACTTTGGCTCAGGTCATGATCTCACAGCTTGTGAGTTCAAGCTCCCCATCAGGCTCTAGGCTGACAGCTCATAGCCTGGAGTCTGCTTCAGATCCTATCTCTGACTCCCTCTGCCCCTGTCCCACTCACACATTCTCTCTCTCTCTCTCTCAAATATAAATAAACTTAAAAAAAAAAAAAGATTCTTGGGCTGAAGATGCCTAACCCTGAACAGGCATCAGACATTTTCTATAGCATGACTGTTCTTTGCATTGATGCCTTTTTTTCCCCAATAAAAATTTATTAATAACCCACATTTTTGCAAGAGTCATTAATGAGATGTTAATTTTTTTATTCCCCAAATGACTTGACTGCTAAGAACATGAAACATTAAAACAGTCTGCCTATATTTCTGGTTTGTCGTAAAAGTGTTGAACACCTATGTGTGTTCATGATTGAAATGATGGATTCTTAGATTGTACTTTTTTAAAAACATTCCTAAGACATTTTTATTTGAGTATTTATAAAATGGCACAAATGGCACAGTCTCATAAACCATCTGTTTACCACCTATCGGGACTCAAGCCCAAGATAGGCCTCTTCTTTCCAGCACTTTTTTTCCAATAAATAATTTGTCATGATGGTCTTGTTCTGTCTGAGGGGCACTTTGTTTAAGTCAATTCAATGCTCCTCCATTACTCTACATAACACAGTTAGAGGCATCAAGTTGGTTGAATATCTGTAAAGATCAAGACTACAAGATTTCTTGTGATCATTTGTATGCACTCAGTCATTTAGCAGGTTGATTTCAAAGACAATGGTAAAGAATCAATCCCAGACTCAATTCAAAACTATGGTTATGTGCTGCTTTGGGCTTCTTTTTTATGATACAAAAAAAGACTGCCTTTAAGAGTATACACACCTCCAAAGAATCGATGTCCTTGTGCAAATATGATGCTACTCTTTGCATTCCTGTATGGCTGGAGGCCTTTCTGCACCATGCATTAATGGACTTAGTTCTTTTGTTGACTGTTCCCATTGGTTTTTACAACCCAAACTTTGGGTGTCCTTTACGAAAGTACCTTTCCTTTTTTACACAGCATTTGCATCAAGACTGCTCTTTCCATTGCTCTGATCGTCCAGCCATCTCTTGTGCTGCTACAGTAATTACAATAAGCAACTTTTCAGTTTTCTCCCATTCATCATCATGAATATTAAATTTCCTATAACTATTCCTTTTCCAGAAAATACGCTGCTTTTTTTGTCAGACACTCAAAAGAGTTATTACCGTTACGAGGTCATTATTGATTTCTAAAGTGATCAGAAGGAATTTCCCCCAGTTTTATTGAAAAATAATTGACCTATACCACAACATGCATTTAAGGCATACAGCGTGATGGTTTGATTTACATATATTGTGAAATGATTCCTATAACAGGATCAGCTAATATCCAACATCTCCTATAGATACAATATAAAGAAAAGAAAGTAGAAGAGAAAAAAAATTCTCCACCTACTCTATTTTTTAATTCTACAATTTTAAGTTGGGTAAAATTGTACCAATATGTCATCACAAAAAAGTGTTTTTCCCTTTCACATATAATTTTGTGAGTTCTCAATGCATCGATATTATGTAGATTATAGCATAGATATTTATTTAAATAAATTAATCATTGAAAAGTCATTATATATCTTTGTCTTTGTTTCTAGTTCTTTTGCAATAACACTGATGCCAGTGAATGTCAGTCATTCTCTAGGGAGTTTGAGAGGATCCAGGGATCTGTAGGTAATTGATAACATCAGAAAATGTGAGTACATAAATTGTACACCAAATTTGACTTTAAAAATGGTGACAACGTGTAAAACTGATATCATTATCACTAAAGTCATTTATTTATTTTTTAAGTTTTTAAGTTTATTTCTTTACTTTGAGAGAGAGTATGAGCACATGAATGGGGGAGGGGCAGAGAGAGAGGGAGCAAGAGAATCCCAAGCAGACTCCACGCTATCAGAGCAGAGCCCAACTCAGGGCTCGACTCACAAACCATGAGATCATGCCCTGAGCCAAAATTAAGAGTCAGATGCTTAACCAACTGAGCCACCCAGGCGCCCCACCAAAATCTTTTATTAAATAGCCAATTGAGCATGACATCTGGCTTTTATCCTCCAAGAGAAATTTTTGCCAATAAGCAACTGTTCACTTGATTACCTTCGGCAATCACAAGTCCCTGGTGATTACAGAGGAGTGTCTGAATTTGATGAATTACATTTGGACTTCCGGCATTATATGTCATTGGCACATGCAATATTAGTGGCTTTCTTTTGCCACTTTCAAGTCTAAATTACTTTTATAAAGAATCAAATGATTTCTATTGAACTTGATATATCACCTGGAAAAAGTTACTCTCAAAATACAATTTGCTGTTTTATATCATTATGGATAGTGATGTATATAATTGCTACTACCATATTATATTGAGGTCCTAGGTCAATCAGAATTAACTAATTCAACAGCATCCCATAATCGGTATTTCATTTCCTTATTATATATAATTTTGTGAAAATGAGGGAAAGCACAAAACCCAGCTGGCATTGAGACATAGGGGTTGGTGGGTGGTAGTATGAGGGTCAACAGAGTCACAGCCAAATTCCATTTCTCCACATAGAGTAAAACTTTATCTCTATGATAACCACATTATGATTTTGAAAACTCTTGAATTATTTTCTATGTAGCTTTAAAATATTCTCAAGCCAAGGTTAAAACAATAATAGGCTTAATTGGTAGGTTCACCTTATAATTAATCTAAATATTCCACATTCCAGAGAACCAAATTTTATGATTGGTTTTCACTTCATATTAGTAAGGATACAGATTGGAGCAAAAAGAGTCCTCATATCACAGAACATAATTCTCCCTCTTCTATAATGTTTTAGATGCCCATCTCCTTAGAAAAACTTAAGTTAATTATATTTCTTGGCAGGATGGACCCTAAAGATTGCTTCCGGTCTTAAATTCTCAAGATTATTGATGAAGAATTAAAAAAAAATTAACGTTTATTTCTTCTTGAGAGACAACAAGAGATAGAGCATGAGTGGGGGGAGGAGTAGAGACAAAGGGAGACACAGAATCCAAAGCAGGCCCCAGGCTCTGAGCTGTCAGTACAGAGCCGGATGTGGGGCTTGAACTCACAGACTACGAGATCATGACCCGAGCTGAAGTCAGGTGCTTAACCAACTAATCCACCCAAGAGCCCCTGAAATTTTTTTTTAATTCCAATTCATTTCAATAAATTTCAAATCATACATTATAAACAAAAGAGTGCTTTGCTATATTCAAATATATACAGAATATTTGATGTGGTTTCCATTATGGAATCCATTATCCTGGTTGAATATTAAAATTTATCTCCTCTACACGGGATTTGTATTCATTCTAACATCCTTCATTCTTTGGAGATTGATAGAAATCTTCTGAGGCTTTTTTTCAGGTAGATATTTTTAAGGTAAAAAAGGAAAAAGACTTCAAATACAGCTTTGGCTTGAAATAAAAACCTTACGGTTTTCATAGTCAAACAAACTTCAAAAATGGAAGTCCTAGAAGAAAGAAGATTTGAAATTTGGCCAGTTGGTTTAACTGTGAGATCACAACATTACTTTTAAGGCTCACTGAAACACTGGGTCATTCTGTGGTACTCCCAAAGAAAGGAAAAGAGAAATTGGTTTATGCATGGCCAATGCACTCCCAAAGAGTTCATTGCAAAGTAATGCATATTGAAAAAGACAGTTTAAAGTTCCCACACACTAATGGGTCTGATGGGCTCTGAATTAGCTGGCACCTTTTTCGAAAAAGATCTGGGCGTCATTATGAACAGCTCAATTAAGATGTCTGCTCAATGGGCTACATTGGGCCAAAAAAAGCAAATAGACTGCTGGATGAATTAATAAAGGGAGAGATAATGTGAAAATATTATAATGGCCTTGCATAAACCTTGATGAGTGGGGGTAGTTTCAGTGCCTCCTGCCTAAATTTAGATGAGTAAATCAGCTTCTCCCATCATGGATCACTTGACTCATTTCCAGAGGAACTCTCTGGGTACAGTTTTTCTGACTCTGGGAGTCAGTAGGCAGGTGCCTGTAACATCAGAAACATCATTCTTACCACATCTGTTTGGCTGCTGATGCCTTTGGATGGGGTCTCCTCACCTTTTTTCTTCTGACTCAGCATAGGCAAACTTCCTGCCTGTTTACAGAGTGCCATGAAAGTTGGGAAGAGGAAATGTGATGGTACACGGAAGTCTAACATCCCAGGAGCAACATATTAATAAACACTTCACGGATTTATAACCTTGTGTAGAAATGGGTTCAAAAAGTTTTTGGATGCTCGAGAGGTTTCCCCAAATTTGATAAAACAGCCCACTGCAAGCTATAATAATCCCATTTCACCTAAGCCATACCTTTCCTTTCCAATGGTCCATGCCTCAGAATAGGGAAGACAAATAGATCTGCATAATTAGGATCCTCAAGTCATTTCCTCTGTGAGAAAATTCACCTTTCTTTGAAAAAGCTACAAGAATTTAAAAGAAGACAAAATCAATCTCATGTCCATTCAGGTTTCCTACTCCAATCCTCTCCAATGGTCATACACATTTATGATGACTATATTATTTGTGTGTATGTGTGTGTGTGTGTGTTGTGTGCATGAGTATTTGTGTATTCTTAGTTTTATTAATGACTCTTCTCAGCAGCTCAGTTAAGAAATGAATTTCTATAGGAAATGTTGAAAACAGATACATGGCAGTTGCCCCCAGTTATCAAATGAGCTGGAAACAAATTCTCCCATCAGGTTATGTACAGAGCTTGAAACATTTTTAATCAAAACCATTTAGCCCCTGAAATAAAAAATATATATATAGCAAACTAACATCTCTTATGATCCTAAAACAATCCTGAAAATCTTAAAGCCTGAAAACAACAAAGTCCTAGAAAAGTTAGATAATCTAACTGGGTCATTTGAACTTCTTTTTGGCCTCCAAGGAGAGATTAGTACCAGTCTCTAAACTTTCACACTAATGCTCAATCCACTAGACCAGTACTGTTACAGGTACCGTTTGTTACAGGTACAGAAATGGAGAATAAAAGCATAAAAACTTTTATAACAATTTGGCATCACCATGACAACCAAGAACATGATTTTGTATTTTAGCAAAATGTCAGTCTGTGATAGTTTGAGAATTAAAAACAAACAGATAAATAAACTGTCCTCCACCATGGATACTTTAAAGGCTGGAGTACTCGACTATGTTAAATCATAGCCACTGAAGGAGTAATTTAGCATTTCAGTCAGGATCTCTGCACTTTCAGGTTTAGCCTCTGAAGCTCCACGTAAGAGAGAAAATAAGCAAATCGACATGAAATCAAAACACATCCACATGGGAATGCTGAGACTCACCCTCCACACTTTGACATATTAATATGTTTCAACTTCCTATTTCCCTCTAGTGGCTCTTGGTTCAGAAAATTGAGGAGGGCCTGAGAGACTGAACACAAGCAAAAAGCAAGATCAACTAAGTGCCGTCGCCTTCCTTTTAAGTTGGTGAATAAAAACCTTGAATTCTTTTTGGTATTCTTGTTTGATTTGAGGTTAGTTTCTGATTTTTTTTACTTGTGAATTACCTGCCTTATTTGAGTATCATCAGTAGTGTCGTTTAAAAGACTGTAGTGTAATATATTTGCATATTGGTTTCTTAAGATTTACAATCATAACCATCAGGTTCACAAACAGGGGAAAAAGGGTAGAGTATCCTAGAGATCTAAGAAATAAAATAATGATTCTTTTGTTGATAGTTTATAATTCTCTCTTTGAAGGAGGGACATGCTGCTGGTTATTCCTATCAGATATCAAAGAGTTAATAGCCACTTTTTGGAGAAATGTTGACCAACATGAATGCAGAGTTGGGTCTAAGTGTGATCCTTCAGAGCATATTGATAAAGGAAATGCAGAACAGCATTGATTTCACTGCTGCCAAAGTGCCCAGGCTTCGATCTACGACCATATTGACCCCATTCCCAGAACAAAATGTAACAAAATTTACACAATAGCAGCATCAAATAGCCTCAGTTATGCTGTCTAGGATGATCACTGAGAAGTCGATTTTCAAGTTGTATCAATATTTTTGTTGAAAATGCTGTGGTTCCTGTTGAAATTGGGAGAATAGTACAGATGCATTTGATAAACAGCTTTTATTTTCTCTTGGGTAACAATGCCACACATATCCTCCCAGTACAGTTAGAGTAAAAAGATTTTAAGAGTTCCCGTTGGGGGAGGGGGGAGATAATGATGTTGAAACCCATTATAATTCTTAAATTAATACTATATATTTCACATGTTGATATTTAGTGACCTGGAAAGATGTTTATTAAATGTTAATAAGAGACAGGTTGTATAATGTGATTCTATTTTGCTACCATATATGTATTGGGGAAAACAATCCAAAAGATATATACTTCAGAAATTTAATCATGGTGTTATCTGAGTGATAGTATTATTATTGTTTCTTTTTCTTTATGTTTGTCTGTGTTTTCTCATATAGGTTTCCCCCCAGTATCTGAAAGTAGAGCGTTCCTATGAAACCTTTGGTAAGCCAAAATGTCATAAAGCAAAGAAGCAATTGCCTTTATATGGAAAAGTTTTTGAGCATCCTCATACCCCAAAAATAACCTCTCTTAGACTTTCCTGATACCTTAGGACACATCTTGCTAGCAGATCCACATAATAAATTGAGAAAAAGCACAGATGCTCACAGACACAGCTCAGAGCTCTTGATTCTGAGATGCTGAGATACCGAGTGTAGTTCCCAAGGAAGGAGCTCGGCAGGTCTGCTTTCTGCTGCCTGGGGAGGGCACTGCCTCTATGACAGCTCACTGGAAAACAAACACTGAATGCTTTTTAAATTTTTTTGTGTGTGTGTCTTTTTTGTAAAAAAAAAAAAAAGTGAAAATCCTCTTTGGGTTCCTCATGATTAGCGAAAACAGGTACTAAAGAAGTTTTTTCAAAAAGCAAAGTTGTATAAAGGGCAGTTTTGAAAAGCGAGTGATACCTGTATTTTTATCATAGGCATGAACTTCCCATTTTCCTTTTGAAAAAAAGAAAGAAAAGGAAATACTTTCATCCACTTTGGGGATGGAAGAATGATCTACATAATCTGCTGTTACTATTTCTCCAAGTAGAAGCTCATCCCAAATACTCAAAATTGTGTTAAGGTGTTATAATGACGGTACCCTCTGCCCCCCCCGCTCCCGCCAAAATGGGAAACTTGCTTCCTTTCCTTTCCCAGGTCACCGAAACTTTGCAAATATCAGCAGAAGCAAGTATAGGATTCAGTAACTAAATTACTGGAAGAATATAAAATAAACAAAAATATATGTGTAAAAGTGTATAGAATTGTCTCAAAGTAAGTAGAAATCTCTATTCTTGAATGCATATAAAAATGGAAAATCTGGAGAGCTGGAGGAGTGTTTTCAGTCAACTAAGTAGCAGAGTTACAAGTTTTAGAAACTGAAAGACCTGGGTGTGATTTATGTCACCATCACTTATGAACAGGTTTCTTAACAGCTCAGTCTGTTGTCTCTTCTGTAAAATGAGGATGATAGTAATAACCACCTCATAGAGATTTTAAAAAACTGTATCAGAATCTGTGCTGGAAGTTTAGCACATTGCCTTACGCATGTTGAGCCTTCAGTAAATCATCTCCATAAAAAAATTATTATTATTAGAAGAAAGTTTACATCTTATCCCCTCCAGATTCTCCCATGACCAGCACTATGCTCATCCCTCTGTCCCTTCCTTGGTCTTCCTCCCACGTCGGACCATATAACAAGTTCTATCTCTGCACCATAGCATTTGTACAGAGAGGGAAAGCCATTTCTCCCCCTCTACCAACATTTCCTTTGGGGAAAATTGAAGGCAATAAATTCCACATCCATTATAAGCAAATGTCACTGGGCCCAGTATACTCAGAGGAAAGAAAGAGAGCACAATATCAGAATTTTTGAAACATTAAATCTAATAGCCATGTTGATTGGGAATAGTGGAGTGATTTGTATGATCTGCTCTAAACATTCCTGAAAAGCAAAATCTCCTCCAAAAATCAGAGGAAGTAATAAAAAGACCACTGGACAAAGCAAGCAAGAGCACTGTGAATTTTACTTAAACTGGTTTGGTCATGCATAGATAGCTCTTAGATGCTTTTGGTAGGCAAGAGGAGCCCTCAAAGAAATCTGAGGTGGGTGAGGATTCCATTGCTGCACCAGCACACACAGCTTTACTGAGGAAACCCACCCCAAGCCCAATTCTGCTGCACATACAGACATATGTCAAATAAGCATTGATTAGCAAGTAAGCCTCAGTGTACCTCAGGCAATCTGTTCTGTGACCTCGGTATGCCTTCAGGCAATCGCGAGGTGTGACCGTGTTCTTGAAGCAGGTGCCCATTACTCTTATAGTTGGTATCAGGTGAGCAGCAGTCCTAAACCAGCACCTCAGGGCCACTTGGGGAATCATATCTTGTACCTGAAGATCTTAGCTACAGTCATTGTTGGAGTCTTTTTTTTCCTTTTTTTAAACTTTTTAATGTCTATTTATATTTGAGAGAGAGAGAGAGAGAGCAGCGGAGTGGCAGAGAGAGAGGGAGACACAGAATCTGAAGCAGGCTCCAGGCTCCGAGCTGTCATCACAGAGCCCAATGTGGGGCTCGAACCCACACACTGTGAGATCATGACCTGAGCTGAAGTCGGGCGCTTAACCAACTGAGCCACCCAGGTGCCCCTTTTGTTGGATTCTTAATCCATGTTCGTGCAAGAGGAACAGAGCAGGGGAAGGATATCTTGTAAATATTTTAGCCATTTTGCATGTTTTTCCTACTTCACGATGAGAACCCATTTCTGACGTTAAACATAGTAAATAACAAGCCATTAATTTCATTTAGAGCAACTCATTCTTGACATTCACTATGTTAATTAATATCACCCCAAGTGTCAGTTGGAATATGGGTCATTTTCTACACACTTTAAGGTAGCCGTCTCCCGAGTGTGGCCCACCTGATAAAATGTTAGCCACCATCTTTGGAGAATGGATTATTGATCAAAGCAACTCCCCATTCCTGGAATTAAACATTAAACTGGTTGGTACATACATAATACTCCACTCTTTCTATACTGAAGTATTAGCATATTGCATTAAAGGCATGGTAACAAAATAAAACCTAATGCATTTGAATTAATTAGAAATGAGTAGCTCTTGAGCACCTATATGTATGAAGTTTGCTAGACACTGGGGGAGAATAAAAAGGATAAGCAAGAACTTTGGTGTCTAGCCATTTATAACACCATCTTCAACAACTTTGACTCATTAATCTAGAGATAAATATCATTGAATTGCTCATCAGTTGTCTCCAGTCTCCTCTTAAATAGTCTTTTTGTCTGGATTCATTTTCTAGGATCTGATTTGTCATTTGGCCAGAATTCTCACTTTCCCAAGATACCAATAGATAAAGCCTACTTGTAAATTTATTGTTTGGTTGATATCACTTTACCTGTTCCCTAGAAAAAGAGATCAGCTGTCTCTCATCTCAATCCAAGGAGCCTATAGGAACTGAGACCTGTCCTTAAAAAAAAAAAAAAAAAAATACTGCTGGTATGTTCTGCCCCAGCCAAGATCAATTTTCTGGTTGCAATGGGCTAAAAAAAAACCTCAGTGTGCTAGCAGAACAATGACTTGTGTTGTATCTTTTCCTCGGTGTGAAGACTTACTAGTTTTGTGTGCATTTACTGCTCTCCTTGTTTTTATTACTTGTGGACATTTAAAAATTATAAAGCAAGAGTAAACACAATGTAGCCTCTTCATTTCACACATCGTTAGCATGTGTGTTAGGCTATCAGACTCTTAGCTACAACTATCTACTATTCGGTGACCACCTACCTTTTTAAAATTTTTATCTTAGAGAAGAAAGAGGAGGGGAAAGAGGCAGAGAAAGAGAGAGAGAGAGAGCATGGACCCAGGCACGGGGCTGTATCCCACAACCCTGGGATCATGATCTGAGCTGAAATCAAGAGTTGACAACCAACTGAGCCACCCAGGCGCCCCACTTATTATGATCTAGACATTTGCTAAGTACTGTACAGGCGTGTCATTTGACCTCCACACCCTTTGTGGAGGCTTTTATTATCCCTATTTTATAGATAAGATACTGAGATATAGGAAGACGATAGCAGTTGCCAAAGTTACACAGCTAGTGGGCAATGGAAGTGGACTTTAAGTCAGCTCTCTGTCTCCAGCCAGCACCCTAACTACCTTATGCTACCCTGTAACCAGTCCTTTCCCCATACTGCACTAGGCCATACACAGTCTTCTTAACTATTTACAACTTAGGGCAACCTCAAGCCAGAAACCTTTTCTTATCCTCAGCTCCAGGTTTATGACTTAGTAAACCATGAGTGAGTAAGGTGATACTTTCTGAAAACATTGCTTTTAAAGCAGGACTCTTTTCCTGCTTTTATTTTCATGATCATGTCAATAATCTTCCCCGTGAAAAGTCCAGTTTCTTTGAGTCATCAAATAAACAAAAACTTAACATTGCCAACCCCAACAGGCAATACCGCTTGCAGAGGAGGCATCTCTGTGGCCCCCTTCACAGCGGTCTGTGCAGAGGGTCCCGACACCCCTTGCAGAGATGCCAAAGCCCGAGCACTGTTACTTGTCCTTAATTGCTTCAATAGGAGAGGCAACCATGATGAGAAAGAAAGGGTATATTTACAGAGAAATAGAGCAATGGAGAAAGTTTCCAAAGTTTGGGGGGTTTTGTTTTGTTGCTTGAGAACTCTAAATATTTAAAGTATATCATGACTTTTTGGATTAAGTGCAGAACACACATCTTGCAACTCAGGGCCAACTCCAGGCAAAAACAGAAACTAGGCAAATGTCTCCTGGGACTCTCAAAATCTTTCTCTTGACTTCCATTCTACCCAGTTCTCCCTTTTCTAAAGCTCAAGTAATCCTCCCTATTTTTAAATTTAAAAAATATATTTAATTTGTTAAGTTTTGAACTTTAATTCCAGTGTAATTAACATATAGTGCTATGTTAGTGTCAGATATACAATATAGTGACTCAACAATTCTGTACGTTACTCAGCTCTCATCATGGTAAGTGTACTTTTAATCCCCTTTACCTGTCTCACCCTATTTCAAGTAGTCCCTCCCTATTAAACCTTACTCTTAAAAAGAAAGATATCAAATAGGTAATTAATAAATACTACTGTCCAGCATTAGCAAAAATATAGGAACCTAGAAATTCTCATAAAGAGTTTGGTAAAATTTTATATTGGTACATCCTTTGTGGTTATCACTTATCAACTGCCTTTAAAATGTATATACCTGTAAATTGAAGTATTCCAGGACTCTATCTTTAAAGAGTGTTAACGCAACATTCAAAACTATCGGAATATATCACAGAATTTTTTTTTAAAAAGCAGGCTAAATGAACAAGAAGATGAAATTGGTTAAATCAAATTATAGCTCAACCTTACATACTAAGTAACCATCACAATTATATTGGAGAAACACTTAATTTCCAATAAAACCTGATAAAAACAGATTATAAGTGACCTAGAAAAGTAAAATATTATCTGCATAAAATAAAGATTAAAGAGTGTACTCTCTTTAGAATTTAAACATTAACCATGTTTAGGTAATAGGAACGCAGATGACTTATTTTGTTCTTTGTTCATCTTTAGTCTGGAGTTTTTAAAGTGAAATGCACTTCCATTATGGTAAAAAAAAAAAAAAAAAGGAGGAAGGGTTCTATTTTGTTTTATTTTAAGAAGAAAAATCTGATATCCTGAGTGTTAATGTAAGAGACTCTATTACTTTGGTCCTTATTTGTGAAATGAAGGATTTTTTTTTTTTTTTAATCTGGAAAAGGAAAGCTTCAGCATTTGGGACTGTATGCAAAAGGATTTTCCTTAATAAGACATCCTTTCAAGGACGTATACTGGCAGCTGCTCAGAGGCTCAGTGGAGCCTCACAGGAGGCTAAGACTTGCTTCAAGGGCCTCCTTGCATTTGGAAGTCCCTGTGAAGCCATTTATATCTGCAACTCCAAACCCAGGATGCTGTGGGTTTCCCAATTTGTACTCAGTGATATATGGAATAGGTTTTTCTTCCCTGTAGATGATATACTGGCGACATGAGAAGATGAAATGATAGAGGATCTTTTGAAGGAAAAGAGCAAGTCCCCTCAAAGCGTGCTGCAATTCCTTAGGCGCCGGCGGCCCTGTCACACCAAATTCCCCGCCCGAACCGTGTGTGGTCCTGCACTCATGCCTTTGCTCAGGCTGGAATGTCTTTCCCACCTTCTTACCCTAGGGTAATTCTACTCCATCCAAGACCTAATCCAAACTTCTCCTCTCTTCTGGATACTACGTACTTCACAGCCCTCTCTTGTGTCCTTCACTATCTCCAGAGAGCAGAAACAGAATTATTTCTCTCTTCCATGAGCAGCTACATTACTTTTTATCATATTGCTAATATGGAATGAATCAGAAAGCATTGTGATATTGACTTGCCATTTTATTTCTCTTGGCCCCATTTTTTTTTCTTCTAATCTACTCCAACCATCAGGGGTCTTTAGCAGGACAGGAGGAGGGAGAAAAGAGCAATGAAGCTAATATGTATTCAGTCCCTACTGTTCATCAGGTGCCGTCTATAATAGGGGCTTTCCCGTACACTGCCTTATGCTATTATCAAGTCATCTAAACTGCATGAGGTATTGTCTTTACTGACTAATGGAGCAGGTAGGCTCTCAGAAAGGTTATGGACTTTGATCAAAGTGGCACAGCTGCTGATATGGACTGAATTGTCTCCCCCAACCGCCAAATCTGTATGTCAAAGCCCTACCCCCTAGTGTGGTGGTATTTGAAGATGGGGCCTTTGGGAGGTGATTAGGTTTAAGTGAGGTCATGAGGGTGGGGTCCTCACGATGGGATTAGTGCCCTTTTTAGAAGAGACACCAGAGAGCTCGCTCTGGCTCCTTTATGTGAGATCACCGAAAGAAGGCAGCCGTCTGCGAGGCAGGAAGAGAGCTGTCACCAGGACCGACCATATCAGCACTTCAATCTCTGATCCCAGACCTCCAGCCTCCAGAACTGTGAAAATGTAAATTTCTGTTGTTTAAGGCACCCAGTCTATAGCTTTTGTTATGGCAACCCAAGCAGACAAATATGCTGTTGAATATCAGAGCCAGCATTTAAATCCTGACTTATTTTTTCCTGTCATTCTACAGTGCCTCTCAATGTGAACTGTTTGTGGCACACTTTTATAACTCCAATACTGAGCAGAGTGACTGGAATATAGTAGACAGAAATCCAATGGACGGATGTTGGATGTTGAATGAATGACTGAATAATTGAATGGTTATACGTAGAAAGATAAGCATTGACTGCTGAAATTTCACAATCTAGACATATATCCATTCACAGAGTTTTAGTTTGAGGCACAGTATTTCGGATTACCACAGAGCAAATCTGTACCACTATCTTGGTGGCAAAGAATTTACTGGGGTGTTCTGGATTGCATACAGGATGCTGTGGGCATTTGTTGAACTATTTTGCTAAAGAAGATGAGAGGTGACTTGGGAATCAGTCAGAAATGCTGGGAAGCTACATTTATCTTTTGAGGTTCCTGGGTGTTTTTTTTAAGTTTATTTATTTATTTTGAGGGGGGGAGGGGCCAAGAGAGACAGAGAGAGAATCCCAAGCAGGCTCCACGGTGCCAGCATAGCCAACATGGGGCTCAAACTCATGACTTGAACCAATATCATGAGTCAGACACTTAACTGACTGAGCCACACAGGTGCCCCGAGGTTCCTGGTTTTTTTTTTTTTAATTTTTTAAAATGTTTATTTATTTTTGAGAGAGATACAGAGTGAGCAGGGGAGGAGCAGAGAAAGAGGAAAACACAGAAATGGAAGCAGGCACCAGGCTCTGGGCTGTCAGCACAGAGCCCGACGTGGGGCTTGAACCCACGAACTGGGAGATCATGACCTGAGCTGAAGTCGGAGGCTTAACTGACTGAGCCACCCAGGCACCCTTACCATTTTTTATTTTTGTATGAAATGAAAACTGAGAATATTAGAAAGTTTATCATTCATTGCATTAGTGATATATTGACACACATACTGGCCTATCCCCTATCTCACAAGCAGGGAGAGGTAGTGCTAACCCTCACCTGTAAGTTGTGGGGGGTGAGCAGCAGAGAATGGATCGTTAAAGTCCTTTCCTACTTTGACATTCAGCAACTCTACTCCTATGGTTGTAACAGTCACGGTGAGAGGAGAAGGCTCTCTCTCCCTACCATTTGTAGCATAATGAAATTCTACCCCATCTTCAAAACTCAATTCAAATATTTCCTTTTTCCTCCACACCATCCCACACTCCCTGAGTCATGTCCCTCAACTCTATTCCCCCAGGGAAGGGTCAGAATTAATCTCCCCTTCCGTGAGCATCCACAACACTTTGTTCATATCGCTGATAAAGAGTGGATCAGAGTGCATTATGAGAAGTGGCACCAGTCTATTTCTCCTTGCCCTACGCTTTCATCGGTTCCCTCCATGCTGGGAAGTCCTAGGGAAACTACCAGGAGGATACTCATCGTGAGTTTAACCACCCCAAGGCAGCAAATGAATGGTTCTCAGTCTGCTCTCTTAAACTGGAAAAGCACACAGTAGAATTTATCTCATGTTTTAAAAATAAAAATTGCCACAGTTTATGGTTTGTAAAGAATATTATTTTGAACTTTACACCATTCTTGATTGTAAAACACATAACTTTCTCTTCCCTGTTTAGAGTGATAAATCACACTGATTTCTTTTGTAATCACATCAAATCTTACTTTATTTTAATAGTGATTTTGACTCTGACACATTTGTTATCATGCTAGTCGTGTAACCATTAAGGAAACACAATTTCATAATCTTCTTCATGCCATTTGTTCAATGGTTATAATATTTAAAATACGGCCCTTGAAGAACAATCCAGAAAAAAATTTCAAAGGGTCACATGAGCTTTCCTGTCAGCTTCAAAACCTGCAAACTGAGAGTTAGCAATCCTCAATTCACACTTGGTGACCAGTGTTGTTAATGAACCATTGGGTGAATGTGAAAGTGGCAAGAAAAAACCCCCAGATCTCATACATCTTTTGTTCTCGCCTTTAAAAGTTCACTACCTTTGATGACTATTCATCTACTTCTATCTTGCTTCCCTCCTAAAATACAAATTGCTTACATACCTCAATCTTGTTGAGTTCCATAAATGTGTCAATGTGTGTGTGTGTGTGTGTACTGAAATCCTACCATATTAGCCTATATTTTTAAAAAGATATGAATGTTAAAAAAAGATATGAAAAGTAAAGTAGATATGAATCTCATAAAGAGCCATTAAGAGGCATAGCTAAAAGATTAAGGTAAATATATATTATGAGACATGGTAATAAGGTGGTCAGGCACTCTTGAAATTAAGTTGAAATGTAATATACGGAGATGAAAGGAAATTAAATATGAAGCCCTGAGATACTTATTAAGCCGTCAGTGGGAATCTGGTTGATGATGTCACAGCCAGGAGAGAAAAGACGACGCATGCAAAGTTGGACGAGATCCAGTTTGCGCTGTAGATTTATGCAGTTAATTTTGTCCCCTGACTGCATTCAGATGAGCATTTCTCCTCGACATACACCAAGAAAATTGCTGCATTATAGCTGTGTTAATGGTAATCAGCATGCTAATGAGCACCAGAAGGTCGTTACAGCAAAGAGAGGTTCAAAGATGTATAACCTAGAGGAAACAAGAACGTAATTCTTCAGGGAATGCAAGTGTCTTGTTTGTAGGTCATAGATTATTTGTTTTGGTCACTGCATTGCACAGGGAGTTTAATTTAAGCAGGAAAAAAAAATGAAGCTTTTTGAATTGTGAGAGCAGCCCAGCTTAATTAAGAAAAGTAACACCGGATAGCTTTGAATTTGTGGTAAAAATAGAATCTTTGGTAGACCTAAGACAGTACTTAATAGTGCTGTCCAACGTGGAATTCTATCTGTGGTTATGCAAAAGGTGAGATTTTATTTGTATTTATTTGTAAGCTAGAAGTTGCTTCACGGCTCTCTGGCAAGGACAGGGTCAAAATATCAGGGGTGACAAAGGTAACATTCAGAAATTAAGTCACGGTATTGTGCAAACAGTGTCAGGGTCTAAACCTTCTGAGAGAATTTAGAGATATTTCATTGTTTACTTCAGTTGCACATTTTGGCTTCAAAAGGTTAAGTATTTATTGATACTGACAAGGGAGAGTATTCAATCAGGAAATACTGCTGCTATAGCTTATTAAAAAGTTCAGGGACATAAATGATGTGCTGATTTTTAGGCTAAGCTAAATTCCTCCCAGCTAAGTTCCTCCCAGGATCTTCCTCCCACCAAAGATTTAGGGAATCACAGTAGGCACCAATTCCTACATAGTATCAGTAAAACAGAATCATAATATCACTTGCTTAAATCGTTATAGAGGTTCTGTGTTTTCGTTTAATGTGTACTTTTGAATAGACTGTTTTGCTAATATGCTCTTTGTGTAGGCTTGTAACCAAAGAATAATATCTTAGAAATGAACAATGGCAATAATTTGCATTTCCCCTGTTTGCTAGCACATGGAATTTGTCACAGGATTCAAATGAACGTTTTTGCCATCCCAAAAAGGACAAATAAAATAGCTTCTGATGATAGATAGATAGATAGATAGATGCACACACATGTATAGGACTGATTATAATGTAATGTAATCTACTATACTATAATATAATAATATACCATCATACTGTACTATACTAAACCACACTAAGGGCATTTTAAAATTTCCAACCTAATGACTCTCCAAATTAGAAGTTCCTACTTTTTATGGTTACCAGTTTCTTCAAATAAGTATCTTCTTTTGTGATATCAGGTAACTACCTTTCTTCTGAATTCTCAAGGTTAAACCTCAGGGGACCCAGTCCTCAAATTTTCTCCCTGCAAAGAAAAGCATATTTTGGATTAAAACCAATGTTTTAATTGTTTGAGTCTACCTTGTCACTTCAAAAAAAAAAATCTGATACATATCTTCTCATAAAGGTACTATCCCATCTATACAGAATAATTAAACTGGGGAAGAATAGGCTTATATGCCAATTGGGAAAGAAAAAGAAGAAGAAAATAAGAAAAGATGAATAACAGTTGCGGAGGGAAGGGGGTGGAAGGACGGAGAAGACAGAGAAGGAAGGGAGGAAGAGAAGGAGTGAGAGATTATGGCAGTATAGAAATACAGGATGAATAGGTAAGATACTTAATAATTTATCAGAATGGTGTTGGGAAAATGTAACTAAAAGACAAAAATTTTTTTCCAACACAGAAAACCTTTCCACAAAGGTAGGAAAGAAAAAAAACACTTTTATTACTGAATAAGCATTAAGCCACAATGTGATGAGCATCATAGGCAATCCACTGAAAGACTGCAGAAACAGAAAACAAACTGATCCCCTTATGTGGCCAAGCAGACACAACCCATTACATACATGTTCTCAAAATAAATAGTAACTAGTCCTTCAAGTCAGAGGACTTGACAGTGGCCGTTTGTCACAAGTAGTTCATCCTAACTTCACCTGGTAGTTGGGGTGACCATCCGTGTTGGCTAAGTGGCCTTATCTAGAGAAAAAAGAAACTTCTCATATCTCCGACAAGAAGTAGTTTTGGAACTTGGAACAAGGCGACTGTGGACATTACGCACAGACGCTGGGGGTTAGGGGTGCTGTCTTCCTTGATGCTTACATTTTAAATAGAGGACTCCTTAGTCCTTAAGAAAGACATTCCCTGTTCAGAAAGCTGACAAAAGTCCTATCCAGGTTTCAAAAAGGATTCTCATATATTTCAAACAGATGAGAAAGTATCTCCAATTACAAGTTTTCTAAGGAAAATGCTCTGAGAAAAAAGGGGAGGAGGGAAATCTCTTCCCTTATTTTCAACAGGAAAAATTAATCTTTTATCTTTAATAATAAAATAATAAATAATAAAATAATTTAAAAAATAATAAAATAAATCTCTTATCTTTCATTTGTATTATTTCTCCTTACCATGGGCACCACTCATTTTAACTACAAATCGACCCACTGGCTTCACTCTGAGGTTTGGGTGACTTGTCCTGATAGGACTGTGGGCAGGAGTCTGAACTGAAGCTGCTCACGTCCCCCAGGTCTGAGCTCTCATCGTCCGGGAGTTCGGATGTGGGAGTCCCCTAAGTCGCTCGCTCGGTGCTTCTCCCACTTTCACGCGCATACGTCTTGGCCCTGGAATCTCCGACTCGGCTCAGGGTTCCGCCCTTCCCGTGTGGTTCCAGGTGGGGCTGCAGCCACTGGCCCAAGGCCCATACTCTGAACGGCAGGCAACTCCATCCAGCTGTCCTCACAGGCATAAAACCCACCAATTACCAGACACGTGCCCTGGAGTAAATCGTTTAGCATCTTTAATTTCAGACAGAAAAGACCCACACTGAACAAATTCTTTACTGAGAAAGTTAAGAAATGGTTTCTTGGAGCAGGAGAGACTTGGGGGCTTTAAACAGTCATGACACACACACCTGGTTTCACCCTGCAAGACAGATCCGTCCCCTCCTTGAATACTTTCAGCTTCTGTTTCTCAGAGTAGCACATTCCACTGTTAGGAAGCCCACAATTTTACGTATGATGATGCAGCCTGCTCCCTTACAGTTTGACCCATTGGGTTGGCCACGTCCCCTGGAGCTACCTACAGTAAGATAAGATAGAAAGAGCTTAGCTCTCCATAACACTTTAGAATTATAAAGCAAATTTATGTTGATTTGCTGATTTTATCAACACACACGTGGCGGCTGTTTATTGTTGTCACTTTTTTTCTTTTTGCTACTGCCTTATATTCTACGGTGGAGCTCCCCCGGGTTTCCAGATCTTTCACCACCTTGATTTCCTTCACTTATACTCACTGTACTTTTTAGTCCCTATTTTAATTAGATACAAATTAATGGCAATTAAAGAATTAGGCCTTATCTCAGTAAATCCCTCCTAGCAAAGACTTTCTTGACACAAATGTTTCCTTTAGTTAATGCGCTCCATTAGTAATAAATATTTCTTCTTACAAATAGGAATAAACAGAATATTCTTATAGAAAAGAGCAGGCATCCTACGGGTTTGTTAAATGTTTTTCTCCTTCTTTTCCCAAGCAGATTTGTTGTAAACATGTTTGTATGTCGTATGCCATGCTATATGAGAGGAACCAAGACTTTAGGGAAGAAGAAACACCAGGCTTATGAAAAGCCTAACTGTCCCAGAGATCTGCTCCATGCCGTAGACCATGTGGCAGGGTTGCTGTGTTTATTGTCACTTCATCTCGGTTCAGACTGTCAGATACTCTTCTCTACCAAATGCAGCCTCCACAAATAAAAGGGAAGGGGAATGTGGCTTCCTGACATTAGAGGAGAGTGGAGGCTGGCTAGTCCTTGGCTGGCACCTACACATCTCTGCTATGTCTTGAATCCACCTTTTGGCTGGGAATCCTGCAGCTCATGAACCTGTGATTTATTCCTTTGGCTCCTGGAGACTCTGGGTCTCCACCATGTCTACTATCCGGTGTCTTGTCTCACGCAGAGACCTCTGTAGTGCTGTTCCCAAGACAGGCTATGTGTCGACTCAACTTCTACAATGCACGGAACTGCAGAAAAGCAACTGAGAAAGCTGAAAAAGAGCTAGCTAGATCTTCGTTCTGTCTGACCACACCCTCTCCCTCCACAGGGCTCTCTGCCGACTCCTTCCAGAATTCCAAACGGGCAGTGCAACACGGGCATCACTTGCTCACTGCTTCTCGTCAGCTATTTAACGCCAGTGTGACCTCCTCACACACCACAACACTACCGTTGCTTCCCCAAACCAACCCAAGAAGGGAAATCAGGACATAATCTCCTGGGGCCAAAAACGACAAGACAATTTTCCCCTACTTCCTTTTCCTGTCTGAACCTCATTTACGTGAAACTATGATCAGACTCGCTAAACCTATCTAATGACACACTTAAAGAGCAGAGAAAGAAATTCAGGTAATTTGTTCAGATGACTTGGTGCACGAGGCTGATCCTTGCTGCATAATCCTATTCTTTTAATGCAACAAGATGAATATTATGTTTTTTCTCTTTGTATTCTGGGAGAACACTGTTAGTTTTCTCTTTAGTGCCTCCTTCTTTCTTCCTTGCCGCAAGAACCTTGGTTTTCTATTAGGCAGTTAAATGTGTCGGGGGAAGTTGAACTCCTCCCTAATCTGTCTGCTGATTTTGATTCCTGGGACTGTGGCAGCCATTTTGAGACCATGAGGACACCTAGCCATAGGGCATACAGGTGATACTGAGAAACGTAGCACAGGTAAATGGGATAAAATGATTCCTTGCTATTGTCATTGAGCTCCTAAATTAACCAAACCGGGAAGTACCCTAGCTCAAAACTTTTATGTTGAGATAAGCCATTTTCATTTGGATTTTTGTTATCTAGAGCAGAATGTATCCAAATTGATGTCCTGCCTTTCTGTAACATTCTCTTCCAAGGCAGATAAATAACCTGGGCAAAATACTAAAGGAAAGGAAATAGTAAAAGAAACTGATGATATTAGTAAGATTAAGCCTGGGAACAGCAAGCATTTAGGTGTAGAGCTCTCTCTCCATTCGATTCTCACCACCATTTCCCTGGTTTAGGATGCCCCATCATTTCTCATAGCACGTTGCAATCATTAGTCTGACTGCTGCACATCTCTACCACTACCTTGAATCCATCCTTTCTAATGATTCTAGGGTCTCTTACTAAAACAAAAACTTCATATGACTCCCCTACTTAAAATGCTTCTGTGGTTCCCGATGGTCTCTGTGATGAAGTCCAAACTACACTTCTACAAAGCTCTTCTGACCTGGCCTCTGCCTACTTTCTCAGTGGTAGTTCTCTGGGAACCTCCCTATTCCCAGGACCACCTGCCTGAGAGCACTCAGAAATGGAGCACTAGATTTTGGGCGTGAGCTGAACCTTGCCTGAACCCCTCCTGTGGCAACTCTCACATGAAAAGCACTTCGTGTCTGTCTCTCCCATATAGGTTCTGGATTCATTAGGAAACAAAACCTTGGTGATTTTTCTATCTTCATCGCTGAGCGTAGCTTCTAAGATACAGAGAGGCAGCACAGCATAGCCCAAGTTCTGGCTGGGTTCAGATCTTGTTTCCATCACCTCCTCGTTGTATAACTTTGAGCAAATAATTAACCTCTCTGTGCTTTATTTTCCTTACCTCTTAAGTAGGGAAGATAATAATAGATATAATCAATAATAGTAATAAGAGCAATAGCACTTCTGTGTGTATTGAGTTGATTCATCTACAAATATTTAGAACAGAATCCAGCTCATAGTACACCTCCAGTAAATATTATTTTTGTAATTAGTATGGCACTTAATAAATATCTGCGGACTGTACTGAAGGCCTGCAGCTACTCTTCAGCTCCCCCTCTTCTCTAAGAAGCTAAATGGGTTTGCAAGTCACAGCTTATAAGGACAGTGAGCTCTGTTCCTAAACATATTTATACTATAGCCTATGATGCCACTTGTCCCACACAGAGCGTTTATCAAGGTGCCCAATGTTTGCAAGGACTATCGAGGCTGTGCCCACTACTGCTTCTCAAATATATTCAACAACAAACAATGAATGCAAACAT